>NC_092224.1:6753301-7068301 GCF_036320965.1 Panulirus ornatus | reverse complement strand
AGACCACATCTCAACTTCGTATTCCTACCGAACAATGTTTTTTCTCCCTTTTTCAAGTGATCGTTGTATTCCGCTCTTCACTTATCTTGTGTCTATTTCGCTGGTCTGATGCTCTAGGAGTACATTGTCGCATCTGACTATTGCTGAATTCCTTGATGTGTCATCTGACTGATCGGTTCCCCCTAGTCTGCAAGACTTGCTCGGTAATCAACGGCGTTGAATCGAATGAGGCACTTTAAAGAAGATGAATGCCTTTTCTTGTGCCCCTCTATTGTAGGTGGGGTGGCCTAGGGCTACACCCTTCGCTTTTCTGAGCTTCCTGGCTTCAGGTACAGTTTTTGCTAATCGTCACTGGATTCTCTCTGGTACCTTTATGTTGCTCATTTATTTTACAAACTCTTATGAACGAGTCTTTGTCGTGTACTTGAAGGCTGTTTTGATACTGACCCATGATGGATTTACATTCCCCACCATCCTTCTAATGTGGTTGTCTGAGGACACACTGTGCATCTGTCCTCCAATGAGAAAACACCCATTATAAAATCCCTGAGAGTTGATACTAAAAGTCGAGCCTCATTTCCTCAGATTCCATCTTCATTACAGTATTTCATTTGATTTTCATCAGTCCTGCAACCGACCAGTGCTCCAACCTGTCCAGGTCTTTGTAAGTCACACAAAAGTGGACATTCCGTATTTCACTTATATGTTTAGCATCATCAGCAAACATGTGCAGGTATCATTCAAGTCCCTCTAGCAAGTCATCAGCTAAGATGAGAAAAACTAGCGGCTTCAGAACCGGACCCTGCGGGACGCCGTTGGTTACTTAAGTCCAGTCTGAGAGGACGACTCTGAGGTGCGTCCTTTGTAACGTATTCGATAATCAACAGCCACTCGAAGGAACATTCCTTTTATTCCTGCCTGGAGTTAGCTCTTTCTTTTTTGCCATTCATGTGAGGGATGGTGTCTCTCCTTTCGGCAGTCCAAAAATATGGTCAACTCACACATCCTCTTTTTTCGAATTTCAAGCTCGCTGACGCAGAGGTCCATGACGACTACTATATATACTTTCAATACTTTTCACTTGGTTTCTCCTTCTCAAATGCAATTCTGAAAATGTTTGTTTCCTGGTTATGTTTTCCTGTAGTGTGACGCTGGAAGATAGCCGGAAGATTTGTTCATCACTCCTTGTGAACCGAACCGTTCAGATGAGTTCATCAACATCTTTGATGATCTGTTCAGCTTTTCCCAACACACTTTGAATACATAGGGTGAGATGTTATCAGGCCAAACGCTTTTATGAGCATGCTTACATCTCGTGTAACAAACTGACCGCCTTTCATGGTCTCTTCTCCATCCCAGTCTTATAATTTTGGATGTGGTTTATTTTCATCAGTGCATACACTTCACAACTTCATATGTGCTACAATCATTTTAGTAACCCTTTTGTCCAAAAGAGACAAAATTGATGATGCATATTTCTGTGTGGTCCAACATATATTGTATTGTTTGAGATGCCTTTGACACTGAGCAGTAAGTGATTTTTCTTCCTCGCCACCTTTACAATGTGTTGCAGAAAAGACTGGGGGTTGATAATGAAAGTCAGGTCTTGTTTCATCCGACAAGGACTGCAACGTAATCAGATCCCTTAGCTGGTTGCACGAACTTAAATGCACCTTATTTCCCACTGTAGTTTAACGTCGCTAGCAAACAAGTCATAAAGATAGATCAGAAATAGTAGAGGCTCCAAGATCAAGCCCTGCGGGACGCCAGTGGTTTAGTTAAAGCCTTCTCTGTTAAAACATTTCTGACCGCGTCTTCTATACCCCTCTGTACCCCGCCCATTAGGTAACCATTGATCCAGCGAAGATGCCATCCTTTTGTGTCTGCCTAGATCTACATATTTTTCGCATGTGCCTTTCATGTGAGGAACAGCATCAAATGCCTTATGGCTATCCCAAATAGCACTTCCTACGTCGTTTTTTACTAAACTGATGCTCATGCTGACACAGGCGTCCAGTAATTCATGACTTCTTCCCGCTAACATCATGCTATCTTAAACAGAGGTTGTATTTTCTTTCTCATTTATAGTGCTCTTGTACTTCCTTCTCGATGAACCTTTCCATTGCTCTATTCATTTTAGTTGAGGCTCGGCATTGCATTTGTTCGCTCTCACTCCTCCCCTGGGAACTGAATCCTGTTCCAGAGACTTCCTAAACAACCTCTCAGGTGGTCTGTCGAGTCTTTATGTACGCTCCTTGAGTATACAGGGCGAGATATCATCAGGGCGAGGGGTCTTATACAAATCGAGCCCCTTTATGAGCCTGTTTATAACTCGTCTAACAGACTGATTGCCTCTCGTGGCCTGTTCCCCACCCCCCAGCCTGGTCGTTCTGGTTGTGGCATGTTTACCATTGTGAATACATGTTAAAACGTAGCTAAACTTCCTCCTAGACGGTATATCCGCGTGAGTCCTAAAACCCAGTCATGTGTTCCCCAACTGAAAGCTTGCTCTTTGTGAATTCATGTGATTGCCATTTGTGTTTTAGGGCGAGAGAGCTTTACACTTGTAAATCTCTTGGCACGTTTATACTCCAGTGTTTGTGCACACACACACACACACACACACACACACACACACACACACACACACGGGCCGCCGTGGTATAATTAGCGTTACTGACCATAAGTCAGCACGTCCAGCGTAGGGTAGGACCTAGATGGGTTTGAATCCTTGGCGTGGCAGTGGGCCTACACCAACCGTGGCGTCCATCCTGCTCTTTGGGTTGGTCGATAGATAGATACCGGACTTAGGCTGGACTGTGTTTGTGCATACATACATGAAAGTAAAGACGTGGTACGAGTTTAAGAGACAGGGCAACACGAGTGTAAAACTCTCCCCTCGTAACTCGTAAATGATAATCATACGCACCAATCTAAGCCAGGTAGCCATTTATCGACCAGCCCAGAGGAGAGGTTGACCACCTGGGTTGGATGTAGGCTTACTACTGCGCCGAAGATTCGAACCATGCGGGCTCGTGCTGACTGTTGGTTAGTAGCGCTGACCATTACACCACGGCGGCCCTGTAGAGATCTTCTTATTCATAATGTTGTATGATATAATACAAAGAATAAAGTAATTATATTATATCAGATAAAAAGAATATTCATTTTTCTCTTTTGTGTGTGTGTGTGTTTGTGTGTGTATGTGTGTGTGTATGTATGTATGTGTGTGTGTGTGTGTGTGTGTGTGTGTGCGTGTGTGTGTGTGTGTGTGTGTGTGTGCGTGCGTGTGTGGGAGCGCTAGCTCGTATATGTTTGTGCGAGAGAGAGAGAGAGAGAGAGAGAGAGAGAGAGAGAGAGAGAGAGAGAGAGAGAGAGAGAGAGAGAGTACCTGGGTACGAGAACCTTCGACAAGATTTTGCCATTAGGTAAGCTCATGTCTAAGAGTCAGAGAGTCCCATCAACTCTGAATAGATGTGCAGCATATATATATATATATATATATATATATATATATATATATATATATATATATATATATATATATATTGGAAAGGATCACAGTTTTGCGCGTGATCAAGATATTCCTATGAGTCCACGGGGAAAATGAAACATGAAAAGTTCCCAAGTGCACTTTCGTGTAATAATCACATCATCAGGGGAGACACAAGAAAGAAATATAACAGTCAGTTGATATACATCGAAGAGACGAAGCTAGGACGCCATTTTGTAAACATGTGATTGTCCAAAACTGTTATATTTCTCTCTTGTGTCTCCCCTGATGATGTGATTATTACACGAAAGTGCACTTGGGAACTTTTCGTGTTTCATTTTCCCCGTGGACTCATAGGAATATATATATATATATATATATATATATATATATATATATATATATATATATATATATATATATATATATATATATATATGTATATATGTATGTATATATATGCTAATAACCAACGAGAAATTATTAATCACACACCACAAACATGTATGTACTAACGGCGCCTCAACTCCGCCTCTTGTATACGTACTAACTGTTTTGAATCTTCAGTCTCATTTTTGTATCTCTCCAGAAGATGTTCTTTACACGAAAGTGCACTCGGGACTTATGTTTCATTTTTCTTCATGGTTGTCAGCAAATACTGGGTCATGTGCATCACAGTAACCTTACTGCAATATATATATATATATATATATATATATATATATATATATATATATATATATATATTGCGTTCATCCTCCTCGAAGGCTCAGATTGGGGTGCCTAAATGTGTGTGGATGTAACCAAGATGTGAAAAAAGGAGAGATAGGTAGTATGTTTGAGGAAAGGAACCTGGATGTTTTGGCTCTGAGTGAAACGAAGCTCAAGGGTAAAGGGGAAGAGTGGTTTGGGAATGTCTTGGGAGTAAAGTCAGGGGTTAGTGAGAGGACAAGAGCAAGGGAAGGAGTAGCAGTACTCCTGAAACAGGAGTTGTGGGAGTATGTGATAGAATGTAAGAAAGTAAATTCTCGATTAATATGGGTAAAACTGAAAGTTGATGGAGAGAGATGGGTGATTATTGGTGCATATGCACCTGGGCATGAGAAGAAAGATCATGAGAGGCAAGTGTTTTGGGAGCAGCTGAATGAGTGTGTTAGTGGTTTTGATGCACGAGACCGGGTTATAGTGATGGGTGATTTGAATGCAAAGGTGAGTAATGTGGCAGTTGAGGGAATAATTGGTATACATGGGTGTTCAGTGTTGTAAATGGAAATGGTGAAGAGCTTGTAGATTTATGTGCTGAAAAAGGACTGATGATTGGGAATACCTGGTTTAAAAAGCGAGATATACATAAGTATACTTATGTAAGTAGGAGAGATGGCCAGAGAGCGTTATTGGATTACGTGTTAATTGACAGGCGCGCGAAAGAGAGACTTTTGGATGTTAATGTGCTGAGAGGTGCAACTGGAGGGATGTCTGATCATTATCTTGTGGAGGCTAAGGTGAAGATTTGTATGGGTTTTCAGAAAAGAAGAATGAATGTTGGGGTGAAGAGGGTGGTGAGAGTAAGTGAGCTTGGGAAGGAGACTTGTGTGAGGAAGTACCAGGAGAGACTGAGTACAGAATGGAAAAAGGTGAGAACAATGGAAGTAAGGGGAGTGGGGGAGGAATGGGATGTATTTAGGGAATCAGTGATGGATTGCGCAAAAGATGCTTGTGGCATGAGAAGAGTGGGAGGTGGGTTGATTAGAAAGGGTAGTGAGTGGTGGGATGAAGAAGTAAGAGTATTAGTGAAAGACAAGAGAGAGGCATTTGGACGATTTTTGCTGGGAAAAAATGCAATTGAGTGGGAGATGTATAAAAGAAAGAGACAGGAGGTCAAGAGAAAGGTGCAAGAGGTGAAAAAAAGGGCAAATGAGAGTTGGGGTGAGAGAGTATCATTAAATTTTAAGGAGAATAAAAAGATGTTCTGGAAGGAGGTAAATAAAGTGCGTAAGACAAGGGAGCAAATGGGAACTTCAGTGAAGGGCGCAAATGGGGAGGTGATAACAAGTAGTGGTGATGTGAGAAGGAGATGGAGTGAGTATTTTGAAGGTTTGTTGAATGTGTTTGATGATAGAGTGGCAGATATAGGGTGTTTTGGTCGAGGTGGTGTGCAAAGTGAGAGGGTTAGGGAAAATGATTTGGTAAACAGAGAAGAGGTAGTAAAAGCTTTGCGGAAGATGAAAGCCGGCAAGGCAGCAGGCTTGGATGGTATTACAGTGAAATTTATTAAAAAAGGGGGTGACTGTATTGTTGACTGGTTGGTAAGGTTATTTAATGTATGTATGACTCATGGTGAGGTGCTGAGGATTGCGGAAATGCGTGCATAGTGCCATTGTACAAAGTCTCAAAGGGGATAAGAGTGAGTGCTCAAATTACAGAGTTATATAGGTTTGTTGAGATTCATGGTAAATTATATGGGAGGGTTATGTTGAGAGGGTGATGAAGGCATTGTACAGAGTATCCTATTGGGGAGAGCAGTGTGCGTTTCAGAGTGGTAGAGGATTGTGTGGATCAGGTGTTTGCTTTGGAAGAATGTATGTGAAGAAATATTAGAAAAAGCAAATGGATTTGTATGTAGCATTTATGGATTGGAGAAGGCATATGATAGAGTTGGATAGAGATTGCTTGTGGAAGGTAATAAGAATATATGGTGTGGGAGCAAAGGTTGTTACGTGAAAAGTTTTTATCGAGGATGTAAGTCATGTGTAGTGTAGATAGAAAGAGAGGAAGTGATTGGTTCTCAGTGAATGGTAGGTTTGCGGCAGGATTGTGTGTGAATGTCTTCATGGTGTTTAATTTGTTTATGGATTGGGTTGTTAGGGAGGTGAATGCAGAGTTTTGGATCAATTTGCACTGTCTTTCTTATCTGAGTTTTGTCGTTTTCAAAGAGGGGCGGCAATCACTGGCAGCGGCAATGCGCATGCGGCAAGCGGCAAGTAGTGCAAGTATGCCCTTTTGGCATTGCGCGGCGAGGGGCACAATACAGCGCGTGGCGCGCGGTTGGCAGCGGCGGCCGCGGGCGGGACGCGCGCGCAGGCGGGCGGCGGGGCGCTTCGGGGGCGGAGTGGGGCAGCGCGGGCAAGTATGAATGGCGCAATGCGCACCGGCAGGGGAAAGATGGCAAGCGCGGAAAGGCAGCAAGGGGTGGGGGGCGGCAAGGGGGCAAGGCAAGTTTTGGGCAACTGGCAAGCAAGGAGCGCAATGGGCAAGTGTTGGCATAGGGCAGGCAATGGCAACGCAAGGGGGCCGGCAAGTATGCATAAGTATGAATTGGCAAGTAAGCAAGGGGCACAATGCAGCAAGCGCAAGTGGCGCAGGGCTGGCGCAACTATGAAGTCTGTTGGGGATGAGAGAGCTTGGGGAGTGGAGTCAGTTGTTGTTCGCTGATGTACAGCGCTGGTGGTGGTTTCATGTGAGGAAGAAACTGCAGAAGCTGGTTGACTGAGTTGGTAATTGTGTGAAGAAGAAAGTCTAAGAGTAAATGTGAATATGAGCAAGGTTATTAGGTACAGTAGGGTTTTGAGGGTCAAGTCAATTGGGGAGAGGTGAGTTTTGATGGAGGAAAAAAATGGAGGAAGTGAAGTGTTTTCGATATCTGGGAGTGAGATCTGGCCGCGGATGGAACCTGGAAGGGAAGCGGATAATAGGGTGGGGGAGGGGGCGAAAATTCTGGGAGCCTTGAAGAATTGTGTGGAAGTCGAGAACATTATTCGGAATAGCCAAAAATGGGTATGTTTGAAGGAATTAGTGGTTCCAAAAATGTTGTATGGTTGCGAGGCGTGGGTATGGATAGAGTTGTGCGCAGGAGGATGGATGTGCTGGAAATGAGATGTTTGAGGACAATGTGTGGTGTGAGGTGGTTTGATCGAGTAAGTAACGTAAGGGTAAGAGAGATGTGTGGAAATAAAAAGAGCGTGGTTGAGAGAGCAGAAGAGGGTGTTTTGAAATGGTTTGGGCACATGGAGAGAATGAGTGAGGAAAGATTGACCAAGAGGATATATGTGTCGGAGGTGGAGGGAACGAGGAGAAGAGGGAGACCAAATTGGAGGTGGAAAGATGGAGTGAAAAAGATTTTGTGTGATCGGGGCCTGAACATGCAGGAGGGTGAAAGGAGGGCAAGGAATAGAGTGAATTGGAGCGATGTGGTATACCGGGGTTGACGTGCTGTCAGTGGATTGAATCAAGGCATGTGAAGCGTCTGGGGTAAACCATGGAAAGCTGTGTAGGTATGTATATTTGCGTGTGTGGACGTATGTATATACATGTGTATGGGGGGGGGGGTTGGGCCTTTTTCTTTCGTCTGTTTCCTTGCGCTACCTCGAATCGCGGGAGACAGCGACCAATAGCAAAAAAAAAAAAAAAAAAAAAAAAAAAAAAAAAAAAAAAATATATATATATATATATATATAATATATATATTATAATATATCTATATTATATATATATATTTATATTATTATATATATATATCCTGGGGATAGGGGATTAAGGAATACTTCCCACGTATTCTCTGCGTGTCGTAGGAAGGCGACTAAAAGGGGAGGAGCGGGGGGTGGAAATCCTCCCCTCTCGTTTTTTTTTTTAATTTTCCAAAAGAAAGAACTGAGGGGGCCAGGTGAGGATATTCCAAAAAAGGCACAGTCTCTGTTCTTAACGCTTCCTCGCTATTGGGGAAATGGCAAATGTTTAAAGAAAAAAAAAAATATATATATTATATATATATAGATATATTATATATAAATATACTATAAATATATGATTCATATGAGTCCACGGAAAATGAAACACGATAGTTCCAAGTGCCTTTCGTGCACATAATCTCATCATCAGGGTAGACACCAGAGAGAAATATGAGTCGGTTGATTTACAAGGAAGAGACGTAGCTAGAACGCGATTTGGTAAACATATGATTGTTTGGTGAGTTTGGATTTTTGATGAATGTATGCATCATGTTGAGGTGCTTGAGGATTGGCGGAATGCATGTATAATGCCACTGTATAATGCAAGGGAGACAGAGGTGAATATCCGAATTACAGAGCAATGAATAGGTTGAGTGTACCTGTTAAGTTGTATAGGAGAGTAGTGACTGAGAGGATGGTGACGTACAGAGCATCAGACCAGGGAGGAACGATGTGGTTTCAGGAGTGGTAAAGGATGTGTGGATCAGGTGTTTGCTCTGAAGCGTGTGGGTAAGAAATGCTTGGATACGCAAACAGAAGGATTTGTATGTGGCATGAATGGATCTGGTGGAAATCTATGATAGGGATGATTAGAGATGCTTAGTAGAAGGTGTTACGAGCATACTTTGTGAGAAGAAAAGCTATTGGAAGCAGTGAGGTGGTTTTTATCGAGAGATTAATAGGCTTTGTCAATCAAAAGTATTGGTTCTTAGTTATGGGAAAGACATGAGAAGGTAGAGTGTTTCAAAGGTTCGAGATGTAGGGATAGAACAGTTATCACAAAGGCCCACCTCGAGTTGCCAACGGCAACATTTCATCATGTGACGCAGCAGCAGTCCGAGTATTACGTGTTGGTCCTGATAGATGATGGGGCACACAGGCAGCCAGCTCTTTGGAGCAAAGTACACGTTACTGCTGAGGAGGGAAAGTGAACCAACATTGCGGTGTATGGCAAGCGGGCCAAGTTTAGAAATGTCCGGGAGAGTTTTTAAGTCGGACCGCTTTAGAATCGACTCTGTCAGGAGGATTACAGTTGCTAAGAAACCACCCCAGTGTTAGAGGCAGGACTCCATACAAGGAGTGTCAGTCCTTTGTATTATCGTGGCAGCTGTTTCGAAGAATTTATCTAAACAGGACTCCCTTTTTTCTTAGAGCAGGGACTTAGCTATTTCCGTAATGTGGGGTTTCACAATGGAGAGGTGGAATTACAGAACCCCTATCAGGAACTGCAGTTTCAAGCCTGGGCTGGCACTCCAGTAGCGAGAACTTTTCACTCTCGCACAACCCCGTAACAGGCGGAGTTTGGTAATGCATATATAATATTTATATATTATATATATATATTATATATATATAATATATATATATATATATGATATATATAATATATTTATTAAAAAAGGGGGTGACTGTGTGGCGAAAAAAGCCTGTGGTGGTAGGTTATTTAATGTATGTATGTCTCATGGTGAGGTGCCTGAGGTGATTGGCCGGAATGGTTGCATGTGCCATTGTACAAAGGCAAAGGGGATTGAGTGAGTGCTCAAATTACAGAGGTATACGTTTGTTGTGTATTCCTGGAAATTATATGGAGGGTATTGATTGAGAGGGTGAAGGCATGTACAGAGCATCAGATCGGGGAAGAGCAGTGTGGTTTCAGAAGTGGTAGAGGATGTGTGGATCAGGTGTTTGCTTTGAAGAATGTATGTGAGAAATACTTAGAAAAGCAAATGGATTTGTATGTAGCATTTATGGATCTGGAGAAGGCATATGATAGAGTTGATAGAGATGCTCTGTGGAAGGTATTAAGAATATATGGTGTGGGAGGAAAGTTGTTAGAAGCAGTGAAAAGTTTTTATCGAGGATGTAAGGCATGTGTACGTGTAGGAAGAGAGGAAAGTGATTGGTTCTCAGTGAATGTAGGTTTGCGGCAGGGGTGTGTGATGTCTCCATGGTTGTTTAATTTGTTTATGGATGGGGTTGTTAGGGAGGTAAATGCAAGAGTTTTGGAAAGAGGGGCAAGTATGAAGTCTGTTGGGGATGAGAGAGCTTGGGAAGTGAGTCAGTTGTTGTTCGCTGATGATACAGCGCTGGTGGCTGATTCATGTGAGAAACTGCAGAAGCTGGTGACTGAGTTTGGTAAAGTGTGTGGAAGAAGAAAGTTAAGAGTAAATGTGAATAAGAGCAAGGTTATTAGGTACAGTAGGGTTGAGGGTCAAGTCAATTGGGAGGTGAGTTTGAATGGAGAAAAACTGGAGGAAGTGAAGTGTTTTAGATATCTGGGAGTGGATCTGGCAGCGGATGGAACCATGGAAGCGGAAGTGGATCATAGGGTGGGGGAGGGGGCGAAAATTCTGGGGCCTTGAAGAATGTGTGGAAGTCGAGAACATTATCTCGGAAAGCAAAAATGGGTATGTTTGAAGGAATAGTGGTTCCAACAATGTTGTATGGTTGCGAGGCGTGGGCTATGGATAGAGTTGTGCGCAGGAGGATGGATGTGCTGGAAATGAGATGTTTGAGGACAATGTGTGGTGTGAGGTGGTTTGATCGAGTGAGTAACGTAAGGGTAAGAGAGATGTGTGGAAATAAAAAGAGCGTGTTGAGAGTGCAGAAGAGGGGCGTGTTTGGAAGTGTTTTGGGCACATGAGAGAATGAGTGATGGAAAGATTGACCAATAGGATACTATGTGTCGGAGGTGGAAGGGAACGAGGAGAAGGAGGGAGACCAAATTGGAGGTGGAAGATGGAGTGAAAAAGATTTTGTGTGATCGGGGCCTGAACCATGCGTGAGGTGTGAAAGGAGGGAAGGAATAGAGTGAATTGGAGCGATGTGGTATTCCGGGGTTGACGTGCTGTCAGTGGATTTTGAACAAGGCATGTGAAGGCGTCTTGGGTAAACCATGGAAAGCTGTGTAGATATGTATATTTGCGTGGTTGTGGACGTATGTATATAATGTGTATGGGGGGGGGGGGTTAGGCCATTTCTTTCGTTGGATTTCCTTGCGCTACCTCGCAAAACGCTGGGGAGACCAGCGACAAAGTATAATAAATAATCATAATAATATTATATATTATATAGTATATATATATTATATATATATATATACTATATATATATATGATATTTTGATATACATTCCTGAAACCCCTTTTATGGGGTTCTTGCTGCTCTTCAATCAGAAGCAGGAAAATTTGGACTCTTCAAACGGAGTGGTAGTACGCGGTAAGGGTAGTGGTAGTGTTGGTGGTGGTGGTCAGGTAGTGGTAGTTGGTGGTGGTGTATTGTAGAGGAGGCAGGGCAGGTGTGCAGAGGGTGGAGGGATGGAACCGTACATGTTCCCAGGACAAGTGGCGGGTCTTCACACATAAATCGTTCACCTCGACCGTTGCTGCTCCTTGGGAGACGCGCCTCGTGTTTTTGCCCCTGGATGAACATCCAAAAACTAGTCAAAAACTACATTAATCCATCGACGAATTATCAAAAAAAAAACAATCTGTCCTTATAACATTCAAGGTAATGATTGGTTTAACCAGGTGAAATGAGCTACTCATTGAGATGAGTACCGAGTCCAACAAGTGCTGCTTATCACAAGGGTATCTTTTTAGCCAGTTGCGTAGGTCAAGTCGGGTGTGTTCATCCTGGGATGAAACATGAGGGAGGGAGGGTAGCTAGTGGATGCCCGTTGCTCCACCTTGTTAAGATGGCGACCGATACTGGTGTGCGGGTGGCCCTCGTAGCTGCGTCCACCACTGTTCGTTGATCAAGTCTGACTCAGCAGGTCTGTGTGGCGGATACGTTATATGAGTATAACATGCTCGCCACTGCGCTCGATACGCAAGTTGCTGCTGGGCGCCGGAACAAGTACAGGTGAAGTATGTTTGATGGACGCGCCCGGCTCGAGAACCATCGCGACGCTGTCCTTTTCTACCCTCTGAGTTACGACGGGGTAACCTGATGAACGTTTCGTGGTGACCCCTGAGCACAACGGTAAGGTCCTTGAGCACGACAGTACGACTCTTAGGTATGATTTGGTGGGTTTGGACCTGACAGCTTTGGAACAGCTCAAAAACAAGACCAGTTACTTAGGGTAGTACCGTCGTGCTCAAGGGTCGTGCAGTTGTGTTCTAGGCGACCCACAGTTGTTCCACGTCTTTTCCATACGTGTCATGAGGGAGGGTCTACAGTCGTGGCTCAAGGGTTCTCTGGTTTGTGTAGGCTAGCGAGAGAGCCAGGACCATCATCTCGGCTCATCATTACGTCGTCTGAAGAAACGAAGCTGGAATTAAAATCAAATCGTACTACGGCAGTAGGAAACCAGATGCAAAACCGGAGAGAATCTGGCTCGCCAGATCCTTTTTTATGGGGAATTAAAAACGCCGCAGCACGAGTTCCCTGAGTGACGTCACACAAATGGCAGTTCCCGAGAGGAGAGATAAGAGAGAGAATGGGAAATCCTGTCCAATGCAGTCGACAGGTCGTTAGTTGGGGGGGACACGTGACCTATAATGGCATGTAAGGAAGTGGTCATTTTGGATCTAATGGTTTGGTTGATGATGTGTTCTTCATTGTTTGTGTGGCAGTTGTTGTCTGGTAATCCTACCTGGTTAACCTCCTTCAGCACGGCGGACGACTCTTGAGCAAATCGGGCCATCCTCGAGCAGTGGGTTGTTGGTACGACGTTATGATCTGGAACACAGCAGTGCGATGCTTGAGTACGAAGGCACGATTTTCTGCAAGACGATACGAGCCTAGATACTCTGGAACGATCCTTTGATTACTCTGGACACGATCCTTGAATCACAGGAACGATCATTGAATACTCTGGAACGATCCTGAATACTCTGGATCGATCCTTGAATACACAGGAAACGATCCTTGAATACTCTGGACGATCCTTGAATAATTGGAACGATCCTTGAATACTCTGGAACGATCTTGAATACTCTGGAACGATCTTGAATACTCTGGAACGATCTTGATACACTTGAAGATTTCTTGAATACTCTGGAACGTTCCTTGAATATCTGAAATCGATCCTTTGAATACTTTGGACGATCCTGAATACTCTGTGAACGATCCTTGAATATCTGAAAACGATCCTTGAATACTCTGGAACGATCCTTGAATACTGGGGAAACGAATCCTTGAATACACTTGAACGTATTCTTGAAACACGATGTACGATCTCTGGGTGTGTTGGCTATAAACGGGGGGGGCCAAATCAAAGGACATGCTGTACCCAAGAAGCGTAACAGCATACTCAAAGAGTTGCGGATTGTAGGAAAGATGTTTTCTTTTTCCCTATCTGTTTCTTGTTCCTGGTCCGTTTGCCCTAGGAGTGCGAGTGTTCCGTGTCCGTTTGTCCTTGGGGGTACGGTGGGAAAGTCTTTTTGAGGCAGCGTGAAGGCTGAGTGTCCCCCTTTCAGGAATTGCTAAATTTGTTTGCTCAAGAGAGAGTCCACGAGTGATTGATCATGCGCAAGCATGTAACTGCAGAGCATTGCAATCCCCCCGACGCGAGTACTTACACACGACGTATGCACACTTAAACGCATGCTCACTCGCCATGAAGGAAATTACACACACACAACACACACACAACACACACACACTACCACACATACACGACACACACACACAACCACACACGGGCCGCCGTGGTATAATTAGCGTTACTGACGCATAAGTCAGCACGTCCCAGCTAGGTAGAACCTAGATGGGTTTGAATCCTTGGCGTGGCAGTGGGCCTACACCAAACCGAGGCGTCCATCCTGCTCTTTGGGGTTGGTCGATAGATAGATAACCGGACTATAGTGCTGGACTTGATGTGCATACATACATGAAAGGTAAAAGACGATGTGGTACAGTTTTAAGAGACAGGGCAACACGAGAGTAAAAAACTCACCCCACGTAACCTCGTAAATGATAATCATACGCCCAATCTAAGCCAGGTACCATTTATCGACCAGCCCAGAGGAGAGGTTGACCACTCTGGGTGTATGTAGGCTTACTAACTAGCGCCGAAGATTCCCGAACCATGCGGGCTCGTGCTGACTGTTGGTTAGTAGCGCTGACCATTACAACCACGCGTCCCTGTAGAGATCTGCCTTATTCATAATGTTGTATGATAAAATACAAGAAAAGTAATTATATTATATCTGAATTAAAAAAGAATTTCATTTTTCTCTTTGTGTGTGTGTGTGTTTTTGTGTGTGTATGTGTGTGTTTATTTAGTAGAGTGTGTGTGTGTGTGTGTGTGGTGTGCGTGTTGTGTGTGTGTGTGTGTGTGGTGCGTGCTGAAGGGAGCGCAAGCTCGTATATGTTGGTGCAGAAGAGAGAGAGAGAAGAGAGAGAGAGAGAGAGAGAGATAAGAGAGAGAGAGAGAGAGAGAGTACCTGGGTACGAGAACCTTCGACAAGATTTTGCCATAGGTAAGCTCATGTCCTAAGAGTCAGAGAGTTCCCAATCAACTCTGAATAGATGTGGCACAGCATATATATATAATATATATATATATATATAATATAAATATATATATAATTAAAATATAATATATATATTGGAAAGATCACATTTTGCGCGTGATCAAGATATTCCTATGATTCCACGGGGGAAAATGAAACATGAAAAGTTCCCAAGTGGCACTTTCGTGTAAGTAATCGACATCATCAGGGGAGACACAAGAAAGAAAATAACAGTCAGTAGATATACATCGAAGAGACGAAGCCTAGACGCCATCTTTGTAAACATAGTGATTGTCCAAAACTGTTATATTTCTCTCTTGTGTCTCACCCTGAATGATGTGATTATTACAACGAAAGTGCACTTGGAACTTTTCGTGTTTCATTTTCCCAGAGGACTCAAGGATATATATATATAAGATATATATATAAAAATCTATATATATAAATATATAAATATATATATATAAATATAATATATATATTAATATATGTAAGTATAATATATGCTAATAACCAACGAGAAATTATTAATCCACACCACAAACATGTATGTACTAACGGCGCTCAACTCCGCCTCTTGTAAACGAACTAACTTTTTGAATCTTCAGTCTCATTTTTGTATTCCTCTCAGAAAGATGTCCATTACACGAAAGTGCACTCGGGACTTATGTTTTTCATTTTTCTCAAAGGTTTCAGCAAATACTGGGTCATGTGCATCACAGTAACCTTAGCAATTATATATTATATATACTATATCTTATATATTATATATATATATATATATATTTTTTATTGCGTTCAATCCTCCTCGAGAAGGCTCAGATTGGGGTGCCTAAATGTGTGTGGATGTACCCAAGATTGAAAAAAGAAGATAGGTAAGTGATGTTTGAGGAAAGAACCTGTGATGTTTTTGGCTCTGAGTGAAACAAAGCTCAAGGGTAAAGGGAAGAGGTGGTTTGGGAATGTCGTTGGGAGTAAAGTCAGGGGTTAGTAGAGACCAGATCAAGGAAGGAGTAGCAGAACTCCCGAAACAGGAGTTGTGGGAGTATGTTGTTAGAATTTAAGAAAAGTAAATTCTCGATTAATATGGGTAAAACTGAAAGTTGATGGAGAGGAGATTGGTGATTATTGGTGCAATATGCACCTGGGCATGAGAAGAAAGATCATGAGAGCAAGTGTTTTGGGGAGCAGGCTGAAGAAGAGTGTTAGGTTTGATTCACGAGGAAACCGGTTATAGTGATGGGTGATTTGAATGCAAAGGTGAGTAATTGGCTGTTTTGGAATAAAAGGTCAACATGGTGTTCAGTGTTGTAAATGGAAATGGTGAAGAGCTTGTAGATTTATGTGCTGAAAAAGGACTGATATTTAGGGAATACCTGGTTATAAAAAAGCGATATAAACATAAGTAACTTAAGTAAGGATAGAGAGATGGCAGAAGAGACGTTATTGGATTACGTGTTAATATGACAGGCGCGCGAAAGAGAGACTTTTGGATGTTAATGTCTGAGAGGGCAACTGAGGATGTCTGATCATTATCTTGTGGAGGCTAAGGTGAAGATTTGTTATGATTTCAGAAAAGAAGAATGGAATGTTGGGGTGAAAGAGGGTGGTGAGAGTAAATTTAGCTTGGGAAGGAGACTTGTGTGGGAATTTTCCAGGGGGGAGACGAGTACGGGAATGGAAAAAAGGGGGTTTAACAATGGAAGAAAGGGGGAGTGGGGGAGGAATGGGATGATTTAGGGAATCAGTGAGGGTTTTGGCAAAAAAATGCTTGTGGGCAAGAGAAAAAGGGGAGGGGGTTTTTGATTAGAAATTTTGTAAAGTGGTGGGATAAGAAGTAAAGTTTTAAAAAAAGTTTGAAAGAAAGAGAGAGGCATTTTGGACGAATTTTTTGCGGAAAAAAAGAAAAATTGGGAGGGGGGAGAGTATAAAAAAAAGAGACGGGAGGGTCGAGAAAGGTGCAAGGGGGTAAAAAAAAAAAGGGAAAAAATGGAGTTGGGGTTGAGAGAGTTTCTTAAAATTTTTTGGGGGAAATTAAAAAAAGATTTTCGGGGAAGGGGGTTTAAATAAAGTGGAAGACAAGGGGAAAAAGGGAAAAACTTCATTTAAGGGCGCAAATGGGGGGGTGAAAACAAGAAAGGTGGTGATGTAAAGGAGATGGTTTTGGGAAATTTTGAAGGTTTTTTTGAATGTGTTTGAGGGGATAGAGGGGGCAGATATGGGGTTTTTTTGGTCAGGTGGGGTGCAAATTGGAGGGTTAGGGAAAATGATTGGAAAAAAGGGAAAAAGAGGTAAAAAAGCTTTTGCGGAAGATGAAACCCGGGCCCCCAAGGGCCCAGCACCCCCTTGGGGTTGGAAATTAAAGGGGGTTTTTTATTAAAAAAAGGGGGGGGACTGTTTTGGGTTTGGACGGGGTTGGTAAGGTTATTTAATTTGTTTTTAAAACTCATGGTGAGGTGCCTGAGGGGGGCGGAATGCGTGTTTGTGCCTTGTAAAAAAGGGCCAAAAGGGGATAAGGTGAGTGCTAAAATTTCAGAGGTATAAGTTTGTTGAGTCCCCCCCCGGGGAAAATTTTATGGGGGGGTTTTGATTGAGGGGTAAAAGGCATGTCCCAAAAGACCCAGTTTGGGGGAAGAGCAGTGTGGTTTCAGAAGTGGTGAGGATGTGTGGATCAGGTGTTTGCTTTGAGAAATTTTATGTGAGAAATATTTGAAAGCAAATGGATTTGTATGTAGCATTTATTGGGGTTGGAGAAAGGGAATATTTTATAGAGTTGATAGAGTTCTCTTGGAAGGTTTTTTTGAAAATTGGGTGGGAGGCCCAAATTGGGTTTGGAAAGTTTTTTATCGAGGATGTTTAAACATGGTAAAGGTGTAGGGAAAAAGAGGAAAGTGGGTTGGTTCTCAGTGAATTTTAGGTTTGCGGAGGGGTGTGTGATGTCTTCCAAAGGTTTTTTTTAATTTGTTTATGGTTTGGGGTTTTTTTTGGGAGGTGAAAAGCAAGAGTTTTTGGAAAAAAAGGGGCAAGTAAAGAAGTCTGTTGGGGATGAGAGGGGCTTGGGGAAATGAGTCAGTTGTTGTTCGTGATGATACAGGTTGGGTTTATTCATGTGGAGGGAAAAACCCCCCCCCAGGGGAAGTGGTGACTGAGTTTGGTAAAGTGTTTTGAAAAAGAAAGTTAAAAGGTAAATGTGATTAAAAGCAAGGGGTTTTTAAGGGCAGTAGGGGTTGAGGGTCAAGTCAATTGGGGGGTGAAATTTGGGAAAGGGGAAAAAAATGGAGGAAGTGAAGTTTTTTTAGATATTGGGAAATGGTTTTGGCAGCGGAGGAAAACCCTGGAAGGGCGGAAGTGGATCATAGGGTGGGGGAGGGGGCGAAAATTCTGGGAGCCTTTAAGAATTTTGTTTTGGGAAATCGGGGAAAATTATCTCGGGGAAAGCCCAAAAAAAAGGGGATGGTTTTAAGGAATGTGGGTTTCCCAAAAATGTTTTTATGGTTGGGGGGGGGGGGCTATGGATAGAGTTTTGCGCAGGAGGATGGAATTTTGCTGGAAATGGATGTTGGGACAATGTGTGGTTGAGGTGGGGTTTATGAGGTTTAATAAGTAAGGGTAAGAGAGATGTGTGGAAATAAAAAGAGCGTGGTTGATGAGAGCAAGAAGAGGGTGTTTTGAAATGGTTTGGTCACATGGAGTTAAGAGTGGGGATAGATTGACCAAGGGGAGAATATATGTGTCGGAGGTGGATGGAACGATGGAGAAGTGGGAGACCAAAAATGGAAGGTGGAAAGGATGGATATATGGTATGTGAAAAACGATTTTTGTGTGATCGGGGCATCTGAACATGCAGGAGGGTGAATGGAGGGCAAGGAATAGAGTGAATTGGAGCGATTAGTTGTGGTTACCGGGGTTGACGTGCTGCAGTGGATTGAATAATAGGAATGTGGAAGCGTCTGGGGTAAACCATGGAATGCTGTTGTAGGTATGTATATTTGCGTGTTGTGGACGTATGTTTATACACTGTGTATGGGGAGGGGGGGGTTGTTGGGCCATCTTCTTTGTCTCGTTTCTTGCGCTACTCGCCAATCGCGGGATACAGCGCAAAGCAAAAAAAAAAAAAAAAAAATAAAAAAAAAAAAAATAATATATAATATATATTATTATATATATATTATTTATTACTATATATTATTATATATTATATATATATTATATATATTATATATATTTCATGGGGATAGGGGATTTAAGAATACTTCCCAGTATTCTCGCCTGCGTGTTTCTTTTTAGTATTTTTTCTTTTTTCTCTTTTTTATCGTAGAAGGGACTAAAAGGGGAGGGAGCGGGGGGTGGAAATCCTCCCCTCTCGTTTTATTTTTTTATTTTCCAAAAGAAAAGAATGAGGGGTGGCAGGTGAGGATATTCCAAAAAAGGCCCCCCCAGTCCTCTGTTCTTAACGCTACCTCGCTATTGCGGGATGGCAAATAGTTAAAAGAAAAAAAAAAATTATATATATATATATTATATTTATATATTATATATATTATATATATATTTATTACTATGAGTCCAACGGGAAAATGAAACACGATATGTTCCCAAAAGTGCACTTTCTGTGCAATAATCACATCATCTGGGTAGAACAAGAGAGAAATATGAGTCGGTTGATTTACAAGGAGAAGGAGACGTAGCTAGAACGGCGATTTGGTTAAAAAATATGATTGTTTGGAGGGTGATATGAGTTTGGATTTTTGATGAATGTATGCATCATGTTGAGGTGCTTGAGGATTGGCGGAATGATGTATTAATGCACACTGTATAATGCCATGGGAGACAGTGAGTGAATATCCGAAATAAAGCAATGGAATAGTTGAGTGTACCTGTTAAGTTGTATAGGAGTGTAGTGACCTGAGAGGGTATGGTGACGTACTCGAGCATCAGAACCAGGGAGGAACGATGTGGTCTTCAGGAGTGGTAAAGGATGTGTGGTTCAGGTGGTTTGCTCTGGATGCGTTTGTGGTAAAGAAATGCTTTGGATTACGCAATACAGAAGGATTTGTATGTGGCATGAATGGATATGGGGAAATCATATGTTAGGGATGATAGAGTTGGCTTAGTAGAAGGTGTTACGAGCATACTTTGTTGAGTAGAAAGCCTATTGGAAAGCAGTGAGGAGGTTTTATCGAGAAGATTAAAGACTTGTCATTAAAAGGGTATTGGGTCATAGTTATGGGAAAGTCATGAGAGGTAGAGTGTTTCAAAGGTTCGAGTTTGTTGGGAAAGAAAACTGTTATCAATACGGCCCCCACCCTCGAGTTGCCTACGTGCAACACAGTCATCATGTGTCGCACGCAGCAGTCAGAGTATTAAGTGGTCCAGATAGTGATGGGGGCCACACAGGACAGCCTGCTCTTATGGAGCATTAGTACAAGTTAATGCAGAGGAGGGAAATTTGGAAAGTGAACCAACATTGCGGTGTATGGCAGCGGGCCAAGTTTAGAAATTAGTCGGGAGAGTTTATAGTTCGGACCGCTTTCGACTCGACTCTGTCAAGGAAGGATACAGTGCTAGAACAACCCAGTGTTAGTGCAGGACTCCTAACTAGATGTGTCTGTCCTTTGTATTAATCGTGGCTGGCTTTTCGAAGGAATTTAATATAAACGGGGACTCCCTTTATCTGTAGAGGCAGGGATGCTATTGCGTAATGTGGGGTTTCCATAAGAGAGAGGTGGAATTACAGAAACCCCTATCCAGGAACTGCAGTTTCAAGCCTGGGACTGCACTCATGTAGCGAGAACTTTTCACTCACGGACACAACCCCAAACAGGCGGAGTTTGGTAACGCTATTTATATATATATTTATATCAATATTATATTACTATATATATATATTTTATATATATTTAATATATATATTTATTAAAAAAAGGGGGGGGGTGACTGTGTTTTGGACTGGTTGGTATCGGTTATTTAAGGTATGTTTGACTAATGGTGAGGCTCATAAAGTGCCTGGAGTGATTGGCAGGACGGGAATGCGTGATAGTGCCATTGTACAAAGGCAAAGGGGGAATAAGAGTGAGTGCTCAAATTACAGAGGTAAAAAGTTTGTTGAGTATTCCTGGTAAATTATATGGGAGGGTATTGATTGAGAGGGTGAAGGCATGTACAGAGCATCAGATTGGGGAAGAGCAGTGTGGTTTCAGAAGTGGTAGAGGATGTGTGGATCAGGTGTTTGCTTTGAAGAATGTATGTGAGAAATACTTAGAAAAGCAAATGGATTTGTATGTAGCATTTATGGATCTGGAGAAGGCATATGATAGAGTTGATAGAGATGCTCTGTGGAAGGTATTAAGAATATATGGTGTGGGAGGCAAGTTGTTAGAGTGAAAAGTTTTTATCGAGGATGTAAGGCATGTGTACGTGTAGGAAGAGAGGAAAGTGATTGGTTCTCAGTGAATGTAGGTTTGCGGCAGGGGTGTGTGATGTCTCCATGGTTGTTTAATTTGTTTATGGATGGGGTTGTTAGGGAGGTGAATGCAAGAGTTTTGGAAAGAGGGGCAAGTATGAAGTCTGTTGGGGATGAGAGAGCTTGGGAAGTGAGTCAGTTGTTGTTCGCTGATGATACAGCGCTGGTGGCTGATTCATGTGAGAAACTGCAGAAGCTGGTGACTGAGTTTGGTAAAGTGTGTGAAAGAAGAAAGTTAAGAGTAAATGTGAATAAGAGCAAGGTTATTAGGTACAGTAGGGTTGAGGGTCAAGTCAATTGGGAGGTGAGTTTGAATGGAGAAAAACTGGAGGAAGTGAAGTGTTTTAGATATCTGGGAGTGGATCTGGCAGCGGATGGAACCATGGAAGCGGAAGTGGATCATAGGGTGGGGGAGGGGGCGAAAATTCTGGGAGCCTTGAAGAATGTGTGGAAGTCGAGAACATTATCTCGGAAAGCAAAAATGGGTATGTTTGAAGGAATAGTGGTTCCAACAATGTTGTATGGTTGCGAGGCGTGGGCTATGGATAGAGTTGTGCGCAGGAGGATGGATGTGCTGGAAATGAGATGTTTGAGGACAATGTGTGGTGTGAGGTGGTTTGATCGAGTAAGTAACGTAAGGGTAAGAGAGATGTGTGGAAATAAAAAGAGCGTGGTTGATGAGAGCAGAAGAGGGTGTTTTGAAATGGTTTGGGCACATGGAGAGAATGAGTGAGGAAAGATTGACCAAGAGGATATATGTGTCGGAGGTGGAGGGAACGAGGAGAAGAGGGAGACCAAATTGGAGGTGGAAAGATGGAGTGAAAAAGATTTTGTGTGATCGGGGCCTGAACATGCAGGAGGGTGAAAGGAGGGCAAGGAATAGAGTGAATTGGAGCGATGTGGTATACCGGGGTTGACGTGCTGTCAGTGGATTGAATCAAGGCATGTGAAGCGTCTGGGGTAAACCATGGAAAGCTGTGTAGGTATGTATATTTGCGTGTGTGGACGTATGTATATACATGTGTATGGGGGGGGGGGGTTGGGCCATTTCTTTCGTCTGTTTCCTTGCGCTACCTCGCAAACGCGGGAGACAGCGACAAAGCAAAAAAAAAAAAAAAAAAATAAAAAAAAAAAAAATAATATATAATATATATTATTATATATATATTATTTATTACTATATATTATTATATATTATATATATATTATATATATTATATATATTTCATGGGGATAGGGGATTTAAGAATACTTCCCAGTATTCTCGCCTGCGTGTTTCTTTTTAGTATTTTTTCTTTTTTCTCTTTTTTATCGTAGAAGGGACTAAAAGGGGAGGGAGCGGGGGGTGGAAATCCTCCCCTCTCGTTTTATTTTTTTATTTTCCAAAAGAAAAGAATGAGGGGTGGCAGGTGAGGATATTCCAAAAAAGGCCCCCCCAGTCCTCTGTTCTTAACGCTACCTCGCTATTGCGGGATGGCAAATAGTTAAAAGAAAAAAAAAAATTATATATATATATATTATATTTATATATTATATATATTATATATATATTTATTACTATGAGTCCAACGGGAAAATGAAACACGATATGTTCCCAAAAGTGCACTTTCTGTGCAATAATCACATCATCTGGGTAGAACAAGAGAGAAATATGAGTCGGTTGATTTACAAGGAAGAGACGTAGCTAGAACGCGATTTGGTTAAAAAATATGATTGTTTGGAGGGTGATATGAGTTTGGATTTTTGATGAATGTATGCATCATGTTGAGGTGCTTGAGGATTGGCGGAATGCATGTATAATGCCACTGTATAATGCAAGGGAGACAGAGGTGAATATCCGAATTACAGAGCAATGAATAGGTTGAGTGTACCTGTTAAGTTGTATAGGAGAGTAGTGACCTGAGAGGGTATGGTGACGTACTCGAGCATCAGAACCAGGGAGGAACGATGTGGTCTTCAGGAGTGGTAAAGGATGTGTGGGTCAGGTGTTTGCTCTGAATGCGTGTGGGTAAGAAATGCTTAGGATACGCAAACAGAAGGATTTGTATGTGGCATGAATGGATCTGGGGAAATCATATGATAGGGATGATAGAGATGCTTAGTAGAAGGTGTTACGAGCATACTTTGTGAGAAGAAAGCTATTGGAAGCAGTGAGGAGGTTTTATCGAGAGATTAAAGCTTGTCATTCAAAAGGTATTGGTTCATAGTTATTGGGAAAGACATGAGAAGGTAGAGTGTTTCAAAGGTTCGAGATGTAGGGAAAGAAACAGTTATCAAAACGGCCCACCCTCGAGTTGCCAACGGCCACACAGTCATCATGTGACGCAGCAGCAGTCCGAGTATTACGTGGTCCAGATAGTGATGGGGGCACACAGGCAGCCAGCTCTTTGGAGCAAAGTACAAGTTAACTGCAGAGGAGGGAAAGTGAACCAACATTGCGGTGTATGGCAAGCGGGCCAAGTTTAGAAATTAGTCCGGGAGAGTTTATAAGTCGGACCGCTTTCGACTCGACTCTGTCAAGGAAGGATACAGTGCTAGAACCACCCCAGATGTTAGAGCAGGACTCCATACAAGGATGTGTCAGTCCTTTGTATAATCGTGGCAGCTGTTCGAAGGAATTTAATCTAAACAGGACTCCCATTTTCTTAGAGGCAGACTTAGCTATTTCCGTAATGTGGGGTTTCCAAGAGAGAGGTGGAATTACAGAACCCTATCCAGGAACTGCAGTTTCAAGCCTGGGCTGCACTCAGTAGCGAGAACTTTTCACTCACGGCACAACCCCAAACAGGCGGAGTTTGGTAATGCATATATATATATATATATATATATATATATATATATATATATATATATATATATATATATATATATATATATATTTATTAAAAAAGGGGGTGACTGTGTTGTGGACTGGTTGGTAAGGTTATTTAATGTATGTATGACTCATGGTGAGGTGCCTGAGGATTGGCGGAATGCGTGCATAGTGCCATTGTACAAAGGCAAAGGGGATAAGAGTGAGTGCTCAAATTACAGAGGTATACGTTTGTTGAGTATTCCTGGTAAATTATATGGGAGGGTATTGATTGAGAGGGTGAAGGCATGTACAGAGCATCAGATCGGGAAGAGCAGTGTGGTTTCAGAAGTGGTAGAGGATGTGTGGATCAGGTGTTTGCTTTGAAGAATGTATGTGAGAAATACTTAGAAAAGCAAATGGATTTGTATGTAGCATTTATGGATCTGGAGAAGGCATATGATAGAGTTGATAGAGATGCTCTGTGGAAGGTATTAAGAATATATGGTGTGGGAGGAAAGTTGTTAGAAGCAGTGAAAAGTTTTTATCGAGGATGTAAGGCATGTGTACGTGTAGGAAGAGAGGAAAGTGATTGGTTCTCAGTGAATGTAGGTTTGCGGCAGGGGTGTGTGATGTCTCCATGGTTGTTTAATTTGTTTATGGATGGGGTTGTTAGGGAGGTAAATGCAAGAGTTTTGGAAAGAGGGGCAAGTATGAAGTCTGTTGGGGATGAGAGAGCTTGGGAAGTGAGTCAGTTGTTGTTCGCTGATGATACAGCGCTGGTGGCTGATTCATGTGAGAAACTGCAGAAGCTGGTGACTGAGTTTGGTAAAGTGTGTGGAAGAAGAAAGTTAAGAGTAAATGTGAATAAGAGCAAGGTTATTAGGTACAGTAGGGTTGAGGGTCAAGTCAATTGGGAGGTGAGTTTGAATGGAGAAAAACTGGAGGAAGTGAAGTGTTTCAGATATCTGGGAGTGGATCTGGCAGCGGATGGAACCATGGAAGCGGAAGTGGATCATAGGGTGGGGGAGGGGGCGAAAATTCTGGGGGCCTTGAAGAATGTGTGGAAGTCGAGAACATTATCTCGGAAAGCAAAAATGGGTATGTTTGAAGGAATAGTGGTTCCAACAATGTTGTATGGTTGCGAGGCGTGGGCTATGGATAGAGTTGTGCGCAGGAGGATGGATGTGCTGGAAATGAGATGTTTGAGGACAATGTGTGGTGTGAGGTGGTTTGATCGAGTGAGTAACGTAAGGGTAAGAGAGATGTGTGGAAATAAAAAGAGCGTGGTTGAGAGAGCAGAAGAGGGTGTTTTGAAGTGGTTTGGGCACATGGAGAGAATGAGTGAGGAAAGATTGACCAAGAGGATATATGTGTCGGAGGTGGAGGGAACGAGGAGAAGAGGGAGACCAAATTGGAGGTGGAAAGATGGAGTGAAAAAGATTTTGTGTGATCGGGGCCTGAACATGCAGGAGGGTGAAAGGAGGGCAAGGAATAGAGTGAATTGGAGCGATGTGGTATACCGGGGTTGACGTGCTGTCAGTGGATTGAATCAAGGCATGTGAAGCGTCTGGGGTAAACCATGGAAAGCTGTGTAGGTATGTATATTTGCGTGTGTGGACGTATGTATATACATGTGTATGGGGGGGGTTAGGCCATTTCTTTCGTCTGTTTCCTTGCGCTACCTCGCAAACGCGGGAGACAGCGACAAAGTATAATAAATAATATAATAATATATATATATATATATATATATATATATATATATATATATATATATATATATGTTATTTTGATATACATTCCCTGAACCCCTTTTATGGGGTTCTTGCTGCTCTACAATCAGAAGCAGGAAAATTCTGGACTCTTCAAAAGGAGGTGGTGGTAGCGGTAAGGGTAGTGGTAGGTGTTGGTGGTGGTGGTCAGGATAGTGGTAGGTGGTGGTGGTGGTGGTTGTAGCGGGAGGCAGGCAGGCTGGTGCAGGAGGTGGAGGGATGTAACCGTACATGTTCCCAGGACCAAGTGGCGGGGCTTCACACAATTATCGCTTCACCTCGACCGTTGCTGCTCCTAGGGAGACGCGCCTCGTTTTTTTGCCCCAGGATGAACAATCAAACTGTCAACTACATTAATCCATCGAACAATTATCAAAAAAAAAAAACAAACCTGACCTTAACATATCAAGGTAATGATTGGTTTAATCAGGTGAAATGAGCTACTCATTGAGATAGTACCGAGTCCAAACAAGTGCTGCTTATCCAAGGTCATCTTTTTAGCCAGTTGCCGTAGGTCAAGTCGGTGTTCATCCTGGGATGAAACATGAGGGAGGGAGGGTAGCTAGTGGACTGCCCGTTGCTCCACCTTGTTAAGATGGCGACCGATACTGGTAGCGAGGTGGTCCGGCGTAGCTTGCGTCCCACCACTGTCTCGTTGATCAAGTCATGATCAGGCAGGTCTGTGTGGCGGAATACGTTAATATGGTATAACATGCTCGCCCACGAGCTCGATACGCAAGTGCTGCTGGGCGCCGGAACAAGTACCAGGTGAAGAATGTATGATTGACGCGCCCGGCCTCGAGAACCATCGAGACGCTGTCCTTTTCTACCCTCTTGAGTACGATGGGGTAACCCTTGAGAACGACGTGGTGACCCTTGAGCACAACGGTAAGGTCCTTGAGCACGACAGTACGACTCTTGGGTATGATGGTGTGGGTTTGGACCTGACAGCTTTGGAACAGCTCAAAAACCAGACCAGCTTACTTAGGGTAGTACCGTCGTGCTCAAGGGTCGTGCAGTTGTGTTCAAAGGCCGCCCCACAGTTGTTCCACGATCCTTCATTCGTGCTCATGAGGAGGTCTACAGTCGTGCTCAAGGGTTCTCTGGTCGTGTCGTCTTGCGAGAGAGCCAGGACCATCATCTCAGCTCATCATTACGATCGACTGAAGAAACGAAGCTGGAATTAAAATCAACTCGTACTACGGCAGAGGAAACCAGATGCAAAACCCCGGAGAACTGGCTCGCCAGATCCTGTTTTATGGGGATAAAAACGGCCGCAAGAACGAGTTCCCTGAGTGACGTCACACCAACTGGCAGTTCCCGAGAGAGAGAGAAAGAGAGAGAATGGGAACCTGTCCAACTGCCAGTCGACCAGTCGGTAGTTGGGGGGGCCACGTGACCTTTAATGGTCATGTAAGGGAAGTGGTCATTTTGGAATCTAATGGTTTGGTTGATGCTTCTTCATTGTCTGCTGTGGCAGTTGTTGTCTGGTAAATCTACCAGGTTAACCTCCTTCAGCACGGCGGAACGACTCTTGAGCAAATCGGGCCCATCCTCGAGCAGTGGGTTGTTGAGTACGACGATATGATCCTTGAACACAGCAGTGCGATGCTTGAGTACGAAGGCACGATCTTTCAGCAAGACGATACGAGCCTAGAATACTCTGGAACGATCCTTGAATACTCTGGAACGATCCTTGAATACACAGGAACGATCCTTGAATACTCTGGAACGATCCTTGAATACTCTGGAACGATCCTTGAATACACAGGAACGATCCTTGAATACTCTGGAACGATCCTTGAATACTCTGGAACGATCCTTGAATACTCTGGAACGATCCTTGAATACTCTGGAACGATCCTTGAATACTCTGGAACGATCCTTGAATACACTTGAACGATTCTTGAATACTCTGGAACGATCCTTGAATACTCTGGAACGATCCTTGAATACTCTGGCACGATCCTTGAATACTCTGGAACGATCCTTGAATACTCTGGAACGATCCTTGAATACTCTGGAACGATCCTTGAATACTCTGGAACGATCCTTGAATACACTTGAACGATTCTTGAACACGACTGTACGATCTCTGGGTGTGATGGCTCTACACGGGCCAAATCAAAGGACATGCTGATACCCAAGAAGGTCGTAACATCATACTCAAAGAGTTGAGGATGTAGTGAAAGATGTTTTCTTTTTCCCTATCTGTTTCTTGTTCCTGTGTCCGTTTGCCCTAGGAGGTGCGGTGTTCCGTGTCCGTGTCCTCTGGGAGGTACGGTGGGAAAGTCTTTTTGAGGCAGCGTGAAGGCCTGAGTGTCCCCCTTCAGAATTGCTAAATATGATTGTCAAGAGAGAGTCCACGAGTGATTGAATGCGCAAGCATGTAACTGCAGAGCATGCAATCCCCCCGACGCGAGTACTTACACACGCACGTATGCACACTTAAACGCATGCTCACTCGCATGAACGGACACATACACACACACACACACACACACACACACACACACACACACACACACACACAGAGGCAGGCATGCATATACGTACATGCACCTGCGTCGAGTGAAATGAACGTATCAAAACTGAACTGGGGTTTGGATGATTTGATGTGAAAGAGGAAGAAGTGTCTCGGATCACACAGGTGAAATTAAGCTTAGTATTACGAACAATGTAGAGGCTAAACACACACTGGGAATTCTAGTCACATGCAGGATTCCCTGAGGAAGACATGAGGATAAGGATGTACAGGGAAGATGAAGGACGGGCGGAACTAGACCTTCTGGTATAGCAGCTTCTAATTCCAAGAGATTAACAAAGTGTACTTAATTGCTCTGATGGTATGTAATCTTCGTAAAAGGCCTGAAGAACCTGAATAGGTCTTTAACGAGGAGAGTGAAGGAGCAGTTAAGATGATGAAGGATGCTTCCAGATTAGCCTTGAGGTGTGGCGGAGAGTTATAATAAGACGAGACTTCAGCCGCGAGGAAGTTCACTGGACAAGATGGGGTCCTCACGAAGACGAAATTTTACAAGGGGGGTTTACGAGTTTCTCTTACAGTGAACACAAGAGAAGCTTTTGTGCCGCGATATGGCTTAAATGGGGGTCACGGGCGGCGCCACCAACATGTCAGCTCTGGGTCTGGTCTCACGCCCGTACGACAGCCTGGGAATGAAAATGTAACAGAGCTCCGATTAGGATAAACGATCATGTAATGCTCGAGATGGATAATGTTTTAAAAGAGGATTTGGCAAAGGAGAAAAAAATTGGCTGGACCTCTTTACCAGGAGGAAACATCAGGAAGGGAGCTACAATGAACCAAACAGTTTTAGAAACCAAAGGCCAGAGGATCAAGTGCAGAATACTGGGAACAGATCCGTGGGACGAGAGATTGTCTTCAGGAACGAACTCTTAGTTATAAAGCGAAAAGTCAGACTTGAAGAACCCGGATGACAAAATTCCTTGTTACCTCTGGCAGTTTATGTGAAGAGTTGCATGCCTAGTTTTAGAACGTATTTTTCTTAAAGGATTCGCACTCTCCTCTCTCTCTCTCTCTCTCTCTCTCTCTCTCTCTCTCTCTCTCTCTCTCTCTCTCTCTCTCTCTCTCTCTACACACACACACACACACACACACAAACACTAACGGTCGTAAAAAGAGGCAGGCAAACTTAAAACACATCTTTAAGAAAGTTGATAGGGAGGTTTCCCGAAGCTACACACTGGTATCACTAACAGGCGTGATTTGTGAGCCACTAAAAAAATTTGAAAATACAGATATATGAACTTTTGGATGAAATGATGACAGAGGCGAGAGGGGATATGACTGGTAGGGGAGAGGTCATGGTTAGCAAAGCATTTGGAATTCTGAGGACGAAGTCTTGGAGAGGAGAGAAGAGTGATGTTTATTTTTGCACTGCTAAAAGACCTTTCATGTTGTGTTGCACTTCATGATGAAGATGTTAAGAGTTCCTGGTTGGCATTAGGGGTGAACTTAAATGGATCGAAAGTTTAACGTAATTGAAAGAAGCAAGGAACACTTTGTCATGGTTGCCTTGTCAAACTGAGTGAAAGTAATAAGAGGGGTAACTCAAGGCTGTGAATTAGCACCACTGTCTTTTATGATCCTTCTAACCAGCTCACCAGGAGGATCTGAATCTCACCAGCATATGTTTGAAGGTGATGCAAAACAAATGAAATGAGTTTGGAATATTCAGTGTTGTTAAGTCAACAAACCAGACCCGAATAAATTGCAACATTCGCCAAGTAAACTGTCAAGAAAATTCAACCCACACAAATGTAAAGTTATGAAAGGGGAAAAAGATTTAAAACAGAGGGAATTTATTTGGTATTATACCGGCTAAAACGAGTTTAAAAGAGTCAACCGGTAACTGTCTTGGGACTGATGAAAATGCATGAGTTATCCGCCAGGAAATGACAGCGGAAGATTCGTGTGGAAGGCAAACCGTTCGTATCTTGCCTTCAGATACACGAGCGAGATGCTCAGGATGATGCACTCACGACGTCTGTTCGACCCAGGAGGGAATGTCTTCTCACCCTGAAGAGACGCATAGAACTCTTGAGGAACCTCCAGAGATGTGGAACAAGAAGGGTCCCAGGATTAAGAGGGTCGAGCTGCATGAAGACGAGAAAAGGCCTCGAGGAAAGATAATGAAGATGAGGAATTATAACCATCATTAAGCTGGAAATTAAGATAATTGTCATAATTAGAGGGCATAACTGTAGGTTAAGTAAAAGAGAGAGAGGTCAGGAACGATATAAGAAAGATGAATTGTAGAGGTAGTAGGGGACGTAGGGAACAAGATTATTGAAGAGGTAAGGAGTCTTGAAAACACTAGGAGATTCAAGTTAACACGAAAGGTATTGAAATGTTTATAGATTGAATCCCATGAGTGTAAAGGTGCTTCATCGCATATGTATGTGTAAATTATATTTACAGTCAGGTAAAGACACGCACACACACACACACACACACACACACACACACACACACACACACACACAGGTACCGCCCATGATGCGACAATTACAGCCTGACAAAGGGAGCAACAGCAGTGTGCCAGCGGGCGTACACGATGGCCCTGGGTGTCCTTGACAACCTGGGGACTTTGGGGAGGAGGGGGAGAGATCTGGCCCGCCACCACATACTACCCACGCTACCCTCACTATGTTGTACCTCGACTAAACCACAACACTCACTCCCCCCCCCTTCCCCTCCCTACCACACAGTACCATACCCACTTCACCACTCTACTCCTCCACCTCACTACCTTACCAAGACATTATCCACTACCAAAATTCTTACCACTACGATACTCTACCAGCGCACTATGCCACTGCTCTCTGTTACACGCGCAAATGTGTATTTCTCAAGCACCACAGTGCCCTGAAGTAGTAAACCGCCCCTCACCACACACAAGCCTATCTTGAAATAAACTGTACCCACATCCAGTCAGCCACCCAAATAACAGTAGTGTCATAATACTGCATATATACATATTTCTCTACCATGTATGCATTTATACAGTGTCCTCTGCCGAGCTGTATGGCTGTACCACGTATACATGGATACAATGTCTCACCCGAGCCATGTGTAGTAAGGGAGGGACTTGCATAACCTAGTTGAAGCAGCACCTCTGGCAGGTGCCCCAGTGCAGCTTGCTCTGCCCCTCACTTCCTCTTCGTTCACCGTCCTTCTCTCGCCTCACCCTCAATGTTTGCCTCTCTCATACTGGCGGCTTCTTGTGCTCCTCCTGTGTTTCTTTAATAGGTCCACTTCATTCTTTGCCATACTTTGATAGCCTCTTTATGACTTGCACTTCTGTGCTGTGTCTGTTTTAGGGCATATCTGTCTCTCTTGCTGTGCTTCTTCTGTGAGTGTGCCCTTCTATTTTTTGTTCCACATTTTTTAGTAGTTACCCCCATCCACCCTTTTTAATGCGTATCTCCTATTTTTTCTGACTTACATTTTCTACGGCATTTTCTTTTTCTTTATGTTCTCGTTGTCGTTGAGGTCTTTTGATGAAGCTCTTGCTCTCGCCATCAGCTTGAGGTCTTGTCATTATTAAGTGGAATTCCTGTGGCCTTCATCACCTGTAATGATGGTACATTAAACTGGAAGATAAACCATTAAGGCTCAAGCGCAGACGGGCAACTAAACCCAGGCCGCCGTCTGTGTTTTTCTGTGTCTCAGATGGTCTGTCATAAGATGGTGTCAAGTACCTGATAGTCAAGTAATGGCTGGTAGACCTCCCACTGCACTAGTGCGGTCGCGCTAGCCAAGCCTACGAGCCTCTAGCCACACTAACCACGTCTGTGGTCCGTATGTAGTCACACCAACCACGTCTGTGGTCCGTATATAGCCACACTAACCACGTCTGTGGTCCGTATATAGTCACACCAACCACGTTTGAGCTCCTTATAAAGCCAGTCAGAAATTCCCACCACCTACCCCCACCTCAACCTGGACCATGTACCTCGTCCTGCAGGCTGGTCTGGTCCAGTGGTGGGCCAGCTTGAACATGCAATTATCTAGAAAGTTGGGCCGGTCCGTCGCTGACACTCATATGATCTCCACATTGTTATATGGTGCTGTGGCTGAACATTTTCTGATTTATCAATTTACTCGATCTATATAATCTTAATCTATATATCTATATTATCTTAATAAGTTGTATGTTTCCAGGTACAAGAGTATATTAAGTTCTTATTTTCACCGAAAGGTTGAATTACCGTAGTGTCATGATTATATATATATATATATATATATATATATATATATATATATATATATATGTATATGTATGTATGTATGTATGTATAGTGCCAGTGTACAAAGGCAAAGGGGATAAAACTGAGTATTCAAACTACAGAGGTATAAGTTTGTTGAGTATTCCTGGGAAATTATATGGGAGGGTATTGATTGAGAGGATAGAGGCATGTAGAGAGCATCACATTGGGGAGGATCAGTGTGGTATCAGAAGAGGTAGAGGATGTGTGGATCAGGTGTTTGCTTTGAGGAATATATGCGAGAAACACTTAGAGACAGCGACTAAGTAGAATAGACAAAAGAATATATTTATATATATATATATATATATATATATATATATATATATATATATATATATATATATATATATATATATATATTCTGTTTCCCCTTTTAGAAAGTTAAAATACAAGGAGGGGAGGGTTTCTGGCCCCCCTCTCCCGTCCCCTTTAGTCGCCTTCTACGACACGTGAGGAATGCGTTGGAAGTATTCTTAATCCCCTATCCCAAGGGATAAGGGGAAGAGCAGTGTGGTTTCAGAAGTGGTAGAGGATGTGTGGATCAGATGTTTGCTTTGAAGAATATATGCGAGAAATACTTAGAAAAACAAATGGATTTGTATATAGCATTTACGGATCTGGAGAAGGCATATGATAGAGTTGATAGAGATGCTCTGTGGAAGGTATTAAGAATATATGGTGTGGGAGGCAAGTTGTTAGAAGCAGTGAAAAGTTTTTATCGAGGATGTAAGGCATGTGTGCGTGTAGGAAGAGAGGAAAGTGATTGGTTCTCAGTGAATGTAGGTTTGCGGCAGGGGTGTGTGATGTCTCCATGGTTGTTTAATTTGTTTATGGATGGGGTTGTTAGGGAGGTGAATGCAAGAGTTTTGGAAAGAGGGGCAAGTATGCAGTCTGTTGCGGATGAGAGAGCTTGGGAAGTGAGTCAGTTGTTGTTCGCTGATGATACAGCGCTGGTGGCTGATTCATGTAAGAAACTGCAGAAGCTGGTGACTGAGTTTGGTAAAGTATGTGAAAGAAGAAAGTTAAGAGTAAATGTGAATAAGAGCAAGGTTATTAGGTACAGTAGGGTTGAGGGTCAAGTCAATTGGGAGGTAAGTTTGAATGGAGAAAAGCTGGAGGAAGTGAAGTATTTTAGATATCTGGGAGTGGATCTGGCAGCGGATGGAACCATGGAAGCGGAAGTGAATCATAGGGTGGGGGAGGGGGCGAAAATTCTGGGAGCCTTGAAGAATATTTGGAAGTCGAGAACATTTTCTCGGAAAGCAAAAATGGGTATGTTTGAAGGAATAGTGGTTCCAACAATGTTGTATGGTTGCGAGGCGTGGGCTATGGATAGAGTTGTGCGCAGGAGGGTGGATGTGCTGGAAATGAGATGTTTGAGGTCAATATGTGGTGTGAGGTGGTTTGGTGGAGTAAGTAATGTAAGGGTGAGAGAGATGTGTGGAAATAAAAAGAGCGTGGTTGAGAGAGCAGAAGAGGGTGTTTTGAAATGGTTTGGTCACATGGAGAGAATGAGTGGGGAAAGATTGACCAAGAGGATATATGTGTCGGAGGTGGAGGGAACGAGGAGAAGAGGGAGACCAAATTGGAGGTGGAAAGATGGAGTGAAAAAAATTTTGAGTGATCGGGGCCTGAACATGCAGGAGGGTGAAAGGCGTGCAAGGAATAGAGTGAATTAGAACGATGTCGTATACCGGGGTCGACGTGCTGTCAATGGATTGAACCAGGGCATGTGAAGCGTCTGGGGTAAACCATGCAAAGTGTGTGAGGCCTGGATGTGGAAAGGGAGCTGTGGTTTCGGTGCATTATTACATGACAGCTAGAGACTGAGTGTGAACGAATGGGGCCTTTGGTGTTTTTCCTAGCGCTACCTCGCACACATGAGGGGGGAGGGGGTTGTTATTCCATGTGTAGCGAGGTGGCGATGGGAACAAATAAAGGCAGACAGTATGAATTATGTACATGTGTATATATGTATATGTCTGTGTGTGTATATATATGTGTACATTGAGATGTATAGGTATGTATATTGTGCGTGTGTGGACATGTATGTATATACATGTGTATGTAGGCGGGTTGGGCCATTCTTTCGTCTGTTTCCTTGCTCTACCTCGCTAACGCGGGAGACAGCGACAAAGCAAAATAAATAAAAAAAAAAAAAAAAAAAAAAATATATATATATATATATATATATAATATATATATATATATATATATATAATTTTTTAATTTTAAAAAAAATATATTAACTACCTATATAAATATAATATATATTATATATTTTCATTTCGCATACCGATGATAGGTAAACAGAGGAAGAGGGCCCCTTTGGAATAAAAGGATTTATTCCCCCCACACCAAAGGAATACTCGGGTATTCTTTCTACTCCTATCCCCAGGGAAATAATATATAATAGATAATATATATATATATATATAATATTCAGCATGTCCGCGTTAGTGAGTAGCGTAAACAGAGTTGAGCTAATGAAATGCCTCAACTGCCTCTCTGTGTTCTTTTTTGAAAATGAACGAGAGGGCAGATAGTCGTTATTTTAGCGCTACACGAGGGATCGTGCAAAGTTTACCCCAGCGCTCAGGGAAATGATTATTAAATATAATAGTATTATAATACATTATAATATAATATGGGCAGTGATCACAGTTTATGGTTGCATGTGAGATATAAAAAGGGTGACTATTATTTAATTGTAAGTTATTTATGTATGTATGATCATATAGCTGAGTGTTGGTCGGAAGTGGTGCAAGTGACAGGGTTGTAAATGTTGTAAAGAGGGAGTAAGAGCTTTGGAGTGTCAAACGTGACAGGTAGGTATGATGGTATTGCATGAGGATATACTTGAAAAAAGGGTACGTATTATTGGCGTGGTTGGTAGTTATTTGATGTAGGTGTATGACTCATGTGAGGTGCCTGAGATTGGCGAATGCTGCATAGTGCCATTGTACAAAGCAAATGGGATAGAGTGAGTGCTCAAATTACAGAGGTATAAGTTTGTTGAGTATTCCTGGTAAATTATATGGGAGGGTATTGATTGAGAGGGTAAGGCATGTACAGAGCATCAGATTAGGGAAGAGCAGTGTGGTTTCAAAGTGGTAGAGGATGTGTGGATCAGGTTTTGCTTTGAAGAATGTATGTGAGAAATACTTAGAAAAGCAAATGGATTTGTATGTAGCATTTATGGATCTGGAGAAGGCATATGATAGAGTTGATAGAGATGCTCTGTGGAAGGTATTAAGAATATATGGTGTGGGAGGCAAGTTGTTAGAAGCAGTGAAAAGTTTTTATCGAGGATGTAAGGCATGTGTACGTGTAGGAAGAGAGGAAAGTGATTGGTTCTCAGTGAATGTAGGTTTGCGGCAGGGGTGTGTGATGTCTCCATGGTTGTTTAATTTGTTTATGGATGGGGTTGTTAGGGAGGTGAATGCAAGAGTTTTGGAAAGAGGGGCAAGTATGAAGTCTGTTGGGGATGAGAGAGCTTGGGAAGTGAGTCAGTTGTTGTTCGCTGATGATACAGCGCTGGTGGCTGATTCATGCGAGAAACTGCAGAAGCTGGTGACTGAGTTTGGTAAAGTGTGTGAAAGAAGAAAGTTAAGAGTAAATGTGAATAAGAGCAAGGTTATTAGGTACAGTAGGGTTGAGGGTCAAGTCAATTGGGAGGTAAGTTTGAATGGAGAAAAACTGGAGGAAGTAAAGTGTTTTAGATATCTGGGAGTGGATCTGGCAGCGGATGGAACCATGGAAGCGGAAGTGGATCATAGGGTGGGGGAGGGGGCGAAAATCCTGGGAGCCTTGAAGAATGTGTGGAAGTCGAGAACATTTTCTCGGAAAGCAAAAATGGGTATGTTTGAAGGAATAGTGGTTCCAACTATATTGTATGGTTGCGAGGCGTGGACTATGGATAGAGTTGTGCGCAGGAGGATGGATGTGCTGGAAATGAGATGTTTGAGGACAATGTGTGGTGTGAGGTGGTTTGATCGAGTAAGTAACGTAAGGGTAAGAGAGATGTGTGGAAATAAAAAGAGCGTGGTTGAGAGAGCAGAAGAGGGTGTTTTGAAATGGTTAGGGCACATGGAGAGAATGAGTGAGGAAAGATTGACCAAGAGGATATATGTGTCGGAGGTGGAGGGAACGAGGAGAAGTGGGAGACCAAATTGTAGGTGGAAAGATGGAGTGAAAAAGATTTTGTGTGATCGGGGCCTGAACATGCAGGAGGGTGAAAGGAGGGCAAGGAATAGAGTGAATTGGATCGATGTGGTATACCGGGGTTGACGTGCTGTCAGTGGATTGAATCAGGGCATGTGAAGCGTCTGGGGTAAACCATGGAAAGCTGTGTAGGTGTGTGTGTGGACGTATGTATATACATGTGTATGGGGGTGGGTTGGGCCATTTCTTTCGTCTGTTTCCTTGCGCTACCTCGCAAACGCGGGAGACAGCGACAAAGCAAAAAGAAAGAAAAAAAAAAAAAAAATATATATATATATATATATATATATATATATATATATATATATATATATATATATCATTTATTTATAATACTTTGCCCCAGGAGTTCCTTATGAGGCTCCTGCAAGTCGGGACCAGAGGTCATAAAGTATTGGGATATGTTGTGAGTGTGTGTGTGCGTGTGCAGGGAGTGCAGTCCGCCTGAGCAGCAAGTGCTTGGTATCTCCTTTACGAATGACAGGACCTTTATGTTGAGGTTTGCTACCGGTAATGGGAACCCCTGTGGGAAGAAATTGAAGTGACTTGGAGAAAGAACTGCACTTGGGGAACTCGTCTGTAGAAACCGCTCTGTTTTGTTGTTTCCTTTTTTTTCGTTTACACAAAGAACAATAACCAAAGAAACACCTGTAGCAAGAACTGCAGAAATGAACATAAAGTGAACGAACGATAATGATGACTTCAGTAAGAGGATGAAGAAGAAGAACAAGAAAGCAGTAATTACGTGAAAAGACAACGATGATATGAAGAACAACAGCAGGAGCAGCAGCAATAACGGGAGGAACAGATCCTTGTCATGCACTGTATGTGTGGCCGGCCAGTTATATATGACGAGTCAGTTTCACGACGATGATAGTGTTATGTTTACTGGTCATGGATTCCCTCCCCCACGCTAGGGACCTCCTCAACAGCTGGCTGCTGCCAACACCCATCCACATCACGCTGTAGACTGACGTACCGTTGTCTCTCACCGTCAGCATTACTCTGGGTGCTAACCGACCGTTGTCAGCGCACGTCAGCATCTAAAGTGCCATATAACGATTCTGCCGTACTGCTATATATGTATGTTTACAGTTTCGAAGATTCTCGAGAACGTCATTATTACGGTATATATATATATATATATATATATATATATATATATATATATATATATATATATATATATATATATATATCAGCGAACAACAACTGACACTTCCCAAGCTCTCTCATCCACAACAGACTTCATACTTGCCCCTCTTTCCAAAACTCTTGCATTCACCTCCCTAACAACCCCACCCATAAACAAATTAAACAACCATGGAGACATCACACACCCCTGCCGCAAACCTACATTCACTGAGAACCAATCACTTTCCTCTCTTCCTACACGTACACATGCCTTACATCCTCGATAAAGACTTTTCACTGCTTCTAACAACTTGCCTCCCGCACCATATATTCTTAATACCCTCCACAGAGCATCTCTATCAACTCTATCATATGCCGTCTCCAGATCCATAAATGCTACATACAAATCCATTTGCTTTTCTAAGTATTTCTCACATACATTCTTCAAAGCAAACACCTGATCCACACATCCTCTACCACTTCTGAAACCACACTGCTCTTCCCCAATCTGATGCTCTGTACATGCCTTCACCCTCTCAATCAATACCCTCCCATATAATTTACCAGGAATACTCAACAAACTTATACCTCTGTAATTTGAGCACTCACTCTTATCCCCTTTGCCTTTGTACAATGGCACTATGCACGCATTCCGCCAATCCTCAGGCACCTCACCATGAGTCATACATACATTAAATAACCTTACCAACCAGTCAACAAATACAGTCACCCCCTTTTTTTTTTTTATAGATTCCACTGCAATACCATCCAAACCTGCTGCCTTGCCGGCTTTCATCTTCCGCAAAGCTTTTACTACCTCTTCTCTGTTTACCAAATCATTTTCCCTAACCCTCTCACTTTGCACACCACCTCGACCAAAACACCCTATATCTGCCACTCTATCATCAAACACATTCAACAAACCTTCAAAATACTCACTCCATCTCCTTCTCACATCACCACTACTTGTTATCACCTCCCCATTAGCGCCCTTCACTGAAGTTCCCATTTGCTCCCTTGTCTTACGCACTTTATTTACCTCCTTCCAGAACATCTTTTTATTCTCCTTATAATTTAATGATACTCTCTCACCCCAACTCTCATTTGCCCTCTTTTTCACCTCTTGCACCTTTCTCTTGACCTCCTGTCTCTTTCTTTTATACATCTCCCACTCAATTGCATTTTTTCCCTGCAAAAATCGTCCAAATGCCTCTCTCTTCTCTTTCACTGATAATCTTACTTCTTCGTCCCACCACTCACTACCCTTTCTAATCAACCCACCTCCCACGCTTCTCATGCCACAAGCATCTTTTGCGCAATCCATCACTGATTCCCTAAATACATCCCATTCCTCCCCTACTCCCCTTACTTCCATTGTTCTCACCTTTTTCCATTCTGCACTCAGTCTCTCCTGGTACTTCCTCACACAAGTCTCCTTCCCAAGCTCACTTACTCTCACCACCCTCTTCACCCCAACATTTATTTATTATAGCGAGGTAGCGCAAGGAAACAGACGAGGAATGGCCCAACCCACCCACATACACATGTATATACATAAACGCTCACACACGCACATATACATACATATACATTTCAACGTATATATACATATACATACACAGACAAATACATATATACGCATATACATATTCATACTTGCTACCTTCATCCATTCTTGTTGCCACCCGCCACACATGAAATAGCATCCCCCCCCCCCTCTCTCTCTCTCTCTCTCTCTCTCTCTAGCGAGATAGCGCCAGGAAAAGATAAAAAAGGCCACATTCGTTCACACTCAGTGTCTAGATGACACGTGTAATGCACGGAAGCCACAGCTTCCTTTCCACGTCCAGGCTCCACAGACCTTTCCGTGGTTTGCCTCAGACGCTTCGCATGCCTTGGTTTAATCCATTGACAGCACATCGACCCCGGTATACCACATCGTTCCAGTTCTCTCTATTCCTTGCACGCCTTTCACCCTCCTGTATGTTCAGGACCCGATCGCTCGAAATCTTTTTCACTCCATCCTTCCATCTCCAATTTGGTCTCCCGTTTCTCTTCGTTCCCTTCACCTCAGACACATATATCCCCTTGTCTTTCCTCACTCATTCTTTCTTTGTATCCAAACCATTTCAACACTCCCTCTTCTTCTCTCTCAACCACACTCTTTTTATTAAAACATATCTCTCTTACCCTTTCATAACTTACTCGATCAAACAACCTCACACCACATAATGTCCTCAGACATTTCATTTCCAACACATCCACCCTCCTCCGCACAAACCTCTCTATAGCCCATGACTCGCAACCATATTACATTGTTGGAACCACAATTCCTTCAAACATACCCATTTTTGCCCTCCGAGATACGTTCTCGCCTTCCACACATTCTTCAATGTCCCCAGAACTTTCGCCCCCTCTCCCACCCTGTGACTCACTTCCGCTTCCATGTTTCCATCCGATGCAAAGTCCACTCCCAGATATCTAAAACACTTACTTCCTCCAGTTTTTCTCCATTCAAACTAACCACACAATTAACTTGTCCCTCAACCCCACTGAACTTAATAACCTTGCTCTTATTTACATTTACTCTCAACTTTCACATACTTTAACAAACTCAGTCACCAACTTCTGCAGTTTATCACCCGAATCAGCCACCAGCGATGTATCATCAGTGAACAACAGTTAACACTTTCCAACCCCTCTCGTCCACAACAGACTGCATACTTACTCCTCTCTCCAAAACTCTTGCATTCACCTCCCTAACCGCCCCATCCATAAACAAATTAAACAACCATGGAGACATCACGCACCCCTGCCGCAAACCGACGTTCACTGGGAACGAATCCCTTTCCTCCCTTCCTACTCTTACACATGCCTTACATCCTTGGTAAAAACTTTTCACTGCATCTAGCAACTTACCTCCCACCATATACTCTTAAAACCTTCCGCAAAGCATCTCTGTCAACCTTATCTTATGCCTTCTCCAGATCCATAAATGCCACATGTAAATCCATCTGTTCTTCTAAGTATTTCTCACATACATTCTTCAAAGCAAACACCTGATCCACACATCCTCTACCACTTCTGAAACCACACTGCTCTTCCCCAATCTGATGCTCTGTACATGCCATTACCCTCTCATCAATACCCTCCCATATAATTTCCCAGGAATACTCAACAAACATATACCTCTGTAATTTGAACACTGACCTTTATTCCCTTTGCCTTTGTGTATGTATATATATATATATATATATATATATATATATATATATATATATATATATATATATATATATATATTCTTGCAGACTTTACAGTGAACTACCTCAGTGTTCACCGGAGCGAACTAATCAATAGCTTTACAGAGGCAACGAGTTATATTCCTCTTGAACGAGGTAGTTTACAGCTCTACAGAAATGTCAAGGAGAAGTCCTTCCGTATTAAGGTAGGTAATAACTTTAAAATGGGCTTTGAGAAATATTGCTTCCACGCGAACTAATGAAAAACTCCTTAGATGGGGGATATTCGACACGAACCAGTTGGACAACAAGCCTACAGAAGCCATGAACATGATTCCTTCAGAGCCGTATAAGTAACAGCTATAAAGAAGCAACGGGTAATGTTCGTTTCCAGCGAACTAAGCAACAGCTATACAGAAGCAACGAACAGTAAAAGACTGGAGGACAGACTTCCACCAACCTTACGATGATTGTCATAAGAGATCCTAGCAGTCACCTCTCCTCCACCACATCTCTCTTGCTTACACCGCTAATTAAAGTTTTGTCTTGGGGGTTTAGAGGGCGCTGATGTGTACTTGATGGATGAGGGTCATCTAGTGTCGGCAGGATTGCCTTATCTGCGATAAATTAATAGACTTTTTCTTGTAATATTTGTCTTGGGTTGATTGTGTCATGTAAACTTTACAAGAGATGATACTTGTGTTTATATACAAACCAACAGACGATGAGTCCTTAAATATATATATATATATATATATATATATATATATATATATATATATATATATATATATATATATATATATATTTTTTTTTTTTTTTTTTTTTCATACTATTCGCCATTTCCCGCATTAGCGAGGTAGCGTTAAGAAAAGAGGACTGGGCCTTTGAGGGAATATCCTCACCTGGCCCCCTTCTCTGTTCTTTCTTTTGAAAAAAAAAAAAAAAGAAATGAGAGGGGAGGATTTCCAGCCCCCCGCTCCCTTCCCTTTTAGTCGCCTTCTACGACACGCAGGGAATACGTGGGAAGTATTCTTTCTCCCCTATCCCCAGGGATAATATATATATATATATATATATATATATATATATATATATATATATATATATATATATATATATATATATATAGGAAATGATCACAATTTTGCAAATGATCAAGTTATTCCTATGAGCCCCTGGGGATAGGAGATTCCCTGCGTGTCGTAGAAGGCGACTAAAGGGAGGGAGCGGGGGAGCTGGAAAACCTCCCCCTCGTTTTTGATTTTCCAAAAGAAGGAACAGAGAAGGAGGCCAAGTGAGGATTTCCCTCAAAGGTTCAGTCCTATGTTCTTAACGCTACCTCGCTAACGCGGGAGATGGCGAATAGTATGAAAAAAAGAATATATATATATATATATATATATATATATATATATATATATATATATATATATATATATATGGGTGAGTGTCTTTGGCGTATGAATAGCAAGACATACACACATACGCACAATTGTGTGTGTGTGGCATGTAAAGCGTATGAGCTCGTCAGGCAAGGCTTAGGCGAGGTCAAATACGAAATGTGATCACCGGAGGTATGGGTATGGGGCTGGTCACCGAAGGCGAGGCTCAGGTATTCAAAGGCAAGGTTCGGGTGATCAGAAGGCCCAGCGTCATGTCATGGATTAGCCCCAAAACTTGTACATGTTGACAATTCTTCTGATTGTGAAAGGATCTAATTTGTACATGGCAACACTGATGTTGAGATTATTATGGAAGCTGTGTTTAATCATTCGAGAGACGATGACATTTCTATGACAAGATAACCGTATTCTGAGCGTTGCTCCAGATATTAAGGTGGCCGGAGTCTCGCTTATACATGAATAGAACACTCGATTCTTGCCCAACATGCACACTATACTGATGCTGCTTTAGTCTATAGATTCATTCCTTTTCCATTTCATTCCAAGTAATACAGTGCAATGCTTGCATGGTGTATGGTAAACACAACCAACTGAATTTTCAGGCTAAGTTCTTATCAGTAGATTTTCACTGTCTTGCTGATCTTAAATGAAATGTTGATTGCAAATTCATTCAAGTAGTTGGTATAGTCCCACTAAGTGTTTGTGTTGGAAAATATCTCTCTGGCAGTGAACAAAGATTTCTCATTGAAGGTCTTGAGGGTACTTTAAGGACGATACAGTTTCATAAATTTTGCTGATATCACCATCAAGAAATTCTGGACTGCATATGCTATACGCGCGAAGTAACATTGAGGTGAACATGGTATACTTTATCCTGGTGAACTGAGAACAAGTGTGTATATGAGCAGACGTTTGTAGGTTTAAAAAGATTGAACATGATCTGGTTCGTATGCCTCTGTATCATGACATATAAGAAAGGCGAGGTGCTCTAATTTCCTTCTTGACAGGTATATTTTTTGGAAGTAACCAATTTGTTGCGTCTAGGGAGAAAATCGCAGATTTCTTCATTACTCGGCCATATGCAAAAAAAAAAATCATCTGCAAAACAAAGTCGACATACCGTGTTTTTATGACGCCGAGAAAAAGTTTCATTTCGAAGAACTACTTACATGTTAGAGATTACTCAACGCGACAGGAAAGGGATTTCCCATCACCATGTCCAGTCTGTGTAGATAGTAACCATTACTGAGAACAACCTAGCCGTCCTTAGTGTAAAGTTTAATTGGTTTGATGACAGTAGCCAGAGACAAGCACACTGACCCCAGCAAGTCGTTCAGTGGACCATTAGTGAAGAGTGAGTTCACGTCAGAACTGACTAATTTAAAGCTGAAGTTTACACGTATGATGTTGGATTTATGTACAAGATCCTCGTTATGTCTTATGGCCGACTGGGGTTCTGTACCAACCAGCGGGCTCAACTAAACAACAAGCTACTTCGAGAATTTACATATAACTTGGCCGACTGAACTGATATAATTGCTCTTGCTGGGCAGTTAGGTTTGTGTGTCTTGATTAGACCGTACATATACGGAAGTGAAGGAGAAATTGTAGACAATTGTTATGTCAAGTCATCATTAGCTTTGAGCAGATGTTTCACCTTCTGATTCAAATTACCGTTGACAGTCACTAGAGAATTTTTCTTAATTTTGTGTAAGTTTCTCAGACTCAGAAGACCTTGTTTCTAAATAATCAGTTCTGTTCATCGAAATTCTTGTTACGTGCTTCTTGTAGTTACCAGCGTTTGTGTGTGTGTGTGTGTGTGTGTGTGTGTGTGTGTTTATATATTCATTTATGATTACTACAGGACCAACTTCTACGAAGGAGTCCTGGTGTTACCCAGGGTCTCATTCCAATTGGTACTGTAGCCCAGTCCTGCGCTACTTCCAGTTGCAGGAAAAAGTAGACTTCTTTGGATTGAGAAATTCTTTGGCGAGATTGTACTCCCAGTAATAGAGCCTCGCCAAAGGTGACTGTCACTCGCGTGTAACCTCTCACCGCTGGAGGCATTATAGTGATAATCCAGTTTGGCCACAAACCTACAGTACTGTCACTGGGTGACCATTGTAGTGTCTCATCTCCCAGAGCCATTAATTCCTGATCATTGAATTGGTCCCCGCGTGATGTCCTGTGTCTCTGTCCCACACAAGATGGTTTAGACCCGTGTCTGTCCCACACACGATGGTTTAGACCCGCGTCTGTCCCTCACATGTTGGTTTAGACCCGCGTCTGTCCCACACACGATGGTTTAGACCCGAGTTTGTTGCGCACACGATGGTTTAGACCCGCGTCTGTCCCACACACGATGGTTTAGACTCGCGCCTGTCCCACACACGATGGTTTAGACCCGCGTCTCTCCCACACACGATGGTTTAGACCCGCGTCTGTCCCACACACGATGGTTTAGACCCGCGTCTGTCCCACACACGATGGTTTAGACCCGCGTCTGTCCCTCACATGTTGGTTTAGACCCGCGTCTGTCCCACACACGATGGTTTAGACGCGAGTCTGTCCCACACACGATGGTTTAGACCAGAGTTTGTTGCGCACACGATGGTTTAGACCCGCGTCTGTCCCACACACGATGGTTTAGACCCGCGCCTGTCCCACACACGATGGTTTAGACCCATGTCTGTCCCACACACGATGGTTTAGACCCTCGTCTCTCCCATTACCCCAAGTTGTCAGGGGGAAGGGTTTTCTAACCCAGGTGCCTGTGTTGATTGAGGAGTGAGTGTTCACTACCTGAGAAAATTTACAATTGGATCTTAGCCGTTCCGAGTGGATTTTTGTGGCCACATCAAGCGGCTCCAAGTGCAGTGCTGCCTGGTTCATTTCCCAGGTAGATAGCCACTGTATTCAGTACCGTAATATTTAGATGATTATGTCTTTACTTAATTGAAAAATTTACTTTCATTGTTATTGTTTTATGTGTCCTCCTGGCTCATGTTTTTGTAAGACGTGAAGTTGTGTGGCGGCTTCTATTGTTTTTGTTGTTGTTGCGTAGATCGACCTAAAACATGGCAGGCATGAACCATTACCCAGCACGCTCAGGCTCGTGTCTCAGCTCTCTCTCTCTCTCTCTCTCTCTCTCTCTCTCTCTCTATATATATATATATATATATATATATATATATATATATATATATATATATATATATATATATTTTTTTTTTTTTTTTTTTTTTTTTTTTTGCCGCTGTCTCCCGCGTTTGCGGGGTAGCGCAAGGAAACAGACGAAAGAAATGGCCCAACCCACCCCATACACATGTATATACATACGTCCACACACACGCAAATATACATACCAACACAGCTTTCCATGGTTTACCCCAGACGCTTCACATGCCTTGATTCAATCCACTGACAGCACGTCAACCCCGATATACCACATCGATCCAGTTCACTCTATTCCTTGCCCTCCTTTCACCCCACCTGCATGTTCAGGCCCCGATCACACAAAATCTTTTTCACTCCATCTTTCCACCTCCAATTTGGTCTCCCACTTCTCCTCGTTCCCTCCACCTCCGACACATATATCCTCTTGGTCAATCTTTCCTCACTCATTCTCTCCGTGTGCCCAAACCATTTCAAAACACCCTCTTCTGCTCTCTCAACCACGCTCTTTTTATTTCCACACATCTCTCTTACCCTTCCGTTACTTACTCGATCAAACCACCTCACACCACACATTGTCCTCAAACATCTCATTTCCAGCACATCCATCCCCTGCGCACAACTCTATCCATAGCCCACGCCTCGCAACCATACAACATTGTTGGAACCACTATTCCTTCAAACATACCCATTTTTGCTTTCCGAGATAATGTTCTCGACTTCCACACATTCTTCAAGGCTCCCAGAATTTTCGCCCCCTCCCCCACCCTATGATCCACTTCCGCTTCCATGGTTCCATCCGCTGCCAGATCCACTCCCAGATATCTAAAACACTTTACTTCCTCCAGTTTTTCTTCATTCAAACTTACCTCCCAATTGACTTGACCCTCAACCCTACTGTACCTAATAACCTTGCTCTTATTCACATTTACTCTCAACTTTCTTCTTTCACACACTTTACCAAACTCAGTCATCAGCTTCTGCAGTTTCTGACATGAATCAGCCACCAGCGCTGTATCATCAGCGAACAACAACTGACTCACTTCCCAAGCTCTCTCATCCCCAACAGACTTCATACTTGCCCCTCTTTCCAAAACTCTTGCATTTACCTCCCTAACAACCCCATCCATAAACAAATTAAACAACCATGGAGACATCACACACCCCTGCCGCAAACCTACATTCACTGAGAACCGATCACTTTCCTCTCTTCCTACACGTACACATGCCTTACATCCTCGATAAAATATATATATATATATATATATATATATATATATATATATATATATATATATATATATATATATATATATATTTTTTTTTTTTTTTTTCATACTATTCGCCATTTCCCGCATTAGCGAGGTAGCGCTAAGAACAGAGGACTGGGCCTTTGAGGGAATATCCTCACCTGGCCCCCTTCTCTGTTCCTTCTTTTGGAAAAAAAAATAAAAAAAAAAAAAAGAGAGGGGAGGATTTCCAGCCCCCCGCTCCCTTCCCTTTTAGTCGCCTTCTACGACACGCAGGGAATACGTGGGAAGTATTCTTTCTCCCCTATCCCCAGGGATAATATATATATATATATATATATATATATATATATATATATATATATATATATATATATATATATATACACACACACATACAAACCTCTTTCTCTCTTGACAGACACTCGTGCATAGATAAACACTCGTTTTTTTAGGCTCTTGTTCTAGTTTGAAAGAATCAGTTGTCAATTATTATAAAAAGAAAAATCCAGTTCGAACGGTTGTTAATGTAAACCTGGATCAGTCCAGGTCAGACGTGATACGTTGCGAACACTTATTGAGGCAGATACCGGGCGTGTGCCTCTCATTTTCAAGGATCAGAGATGACGATACCTTTAGGGATTTTAGTCTTGCGTTTCTCAATACACAGACGGGGTTAAGATGCGACGACATTAAGATTCCTTTGTAGAAGTTCCACATTTTGCTGTAGACAGATTTTTAGATGTCAGGAGTTGTATATATATATATACATGACTGGAGTCAAAGTCGACTAAACTAGATTAGATTTTCTGTCGGTCTGTTCTTTACCTTCACATCAATCTACTTGTAATAGGGGTAACTGTATCATCATAGTGATGCACACGGGTTTTGGATTCTCGCCTCTTTGCCATGTTCATTGTGGTACAGACCACCATAGATTCAAGTTTATGGCCCATATTTCTTTGTATATCCTTCAGTATATACGAGACTTGGTGCAACAATAGATTCCCTTAGGTCCCTTATAATAAGGTAAATATGGTAGGGTCTTTTTCGCTTTTGTTTGCCATCCTCCTGTAGTCAAAGTTCACAATCAGTTTAAGTTTACATCCACCAGATGCTTTTTGTTTCATATTTAGAACTTTAGTTGTTGGTCCAGTTACAAGAATCAGATCTTTGTCCAGTTACAAGAATCAGATCTTTGTCCAGTTACAAGAATCAGATCTTTGTCCAGTTACAAGAATCAGATCTTTGTCCAGTTACAAGAATCAGATCTTTGTCTGGTTACAAGAATCAGATCTTTGTCCTGTTACAAGAATCATGGTTCACCGGCAACTCGGGCATTTAGGCTATCGAAGTCTCTTTTCCAGTGACCAAGTAATGCATGGAGTGTGTGATTCTGTTTGTGATTGCTGCTTGTGTCTTACGGGGAGAGACATTACTGATGCCCCATATCTTCACCTTGCATATATGTACCATGCCTTTTCTTGTGTGTATATGTATGCACACACACACACACACACACACACACACTAACACACACACCCCAGCCTAAGACAGGTACCCATTTATCAATCAGCCCCGTTAGGAGGCTGGACACTAGTGTTGAGTGTGGACCGACTCTCACGCTCAGGGTTCGAACCCATGTGGGTCTAATCACGAGATGGCCCTTGCTGACTTATGGTCAGTAACACTAACCTCTGCACGATTGAGACCCGTGTGTGTGTGTGTGTGTATGTGTGTAAGTGTGTGAGCGAGTTATTTCATCAAGCCATATGTATGCAGTACATGTATTTAGGATCGTGGTAATTCATTTTTAATCAATTCCATACATACAAATTATGTATCCATCGCCACCTGAGTAAGACAAGTTCAGGGGACCCGAGGGGAGAGATGTATTCATTATTCTTTTCACAAACGTTGCTTGTCTGAGTTTTATTTTATTAATGATTTGCTCTTTTCTTATTCTTCAGGTAAGTTATCCAGCCTGGGACACTGTGACGCTGATATTCCTGTAAGTATTTGTAAACGTACAGTCAATGTTGGTTGTGTATAGAAACAGTAAGTGATTCGTCAGTGGACAGAGATATGTTATAATGCTACCGGCAGTTTGCCACTCTAAGGGTGTTTGTGCAGTTACGTGTTTGTGCAGTACGGGGAGGAAGCCCTCTGTTTGTGGGACGCTGTCTCTTAAACATAACTGTCGCACGTAATTCTACATTCTGGTTCCATCATGTCTGTTGTCCTCCAGTGAACCCTGTCTGTGGCTTCTCTGTGGTTTTGTGAGATGAACCATTCTTGAGAAGCGTGTTCTAGTTTTGGTCTAAGCTGCGAATAGTTAGTTGTACATATCCCTTTTCCGTGTGCTTAAGTGCGTTTGTAATATATACCATCAGACATTATTTCTCTCTCACAGTTCTACTGAGGTGATCACACACACACACACACACACACACACACACACACACACACACACACACACACACACACACACCTGTCCATGTCTTATTTCCTGGTGTGTGTGTGTGCGTTCCAAACAGAGTGTGCACTAACCACTTATCTTACTTGTGGTCAGAGGAATTATATGTATTTGTGGGTTCGTATATTTTGTTGTTGTTTATTTGTACGTCGTAGCCACGCCGCCACAACCTGCGTCCAGGAATGTACGATGAGTTTGTGTGATGTATTGTTGTACGTTATACTGACGGCCGGGCATGCGTGCACGTGAACAGTGAAACGTCATACGAACGTCAAGTTGGGCATACGAGTGACCGATGAAACATGCTAGTGTCTAGTGAAGCATACAGACCCCCAGTGAAACATGCGAGCTACCGGTGAAACATGCGAGTGACTAATGAAACAACAAGTGTCCAAAGCAACACACAAGCCTCCAGTGAAACATGCGACCGTCCAGAGAAACGTTCGAGTGAACAGTGAAATATATGAACGAGCCCTGAAACGCACAAGCTACCAGTGAAACGTACTAACGTCCACTGAAACATACGAGCGACCACTGAAAAGATTAACTCACTCACCGTCATCACAACCATATCTCGTTACGTTGGTGACGTCATCAGCGACTCTATTTCCTTTGCCAGCCTGTTGACGGTGCCTGTCACCGTTGCCAGACTGTCATTATGACGGTGCCCTTATGTAGATGAGACATTAGGTAGGCCCCTTCATCCATCATCCTGGTCGGCCATTTGTGCCTGGGTTCACGCCACCAAAGTTTCTCACACAGACAAACGCTTTATCTTCGTCGACTGTGTTTTAGACGAGAGAGAGAGAGAGAGAGATAGACGTAGATGGCGTTCGTCGCCTTTAGGACGTAGGTTCGAGGACGCCATGTGGTTCACAAGCAGAGGTCTGCAACATATATGGCGAGGTGGACATTGCACAATACTGTTCACAGAAGGAGGGAAACCCGTCTCTCTCACTGGGTCATGGCGGGAGTCGAGTGTGATCTGCGGTCGCCTAACACAGCCCCGGTCATGAACGTGTGGCGTGGGAAGATTGTGCACTGTTGATCGTAAACAGGGCGGGTTAAGGTCATCCAGGGTCAGTGTTGGGGTAGGCTACTGTCGGCAACTGCAGGTCATCATCCACTGCTGGTATACCCAAGGGACTGCCGTCGTCGTCGTGTGCTCTTAGTTCGCTTCCCCAACCCTCGTGGTCCAGACACTAGCGGAAGCCGCTACACTCTCGACTTGTGTGGACAAGATGGGTTATGATCAGGAATGGGTCGAGAGGGGACGTTTCCTAGCACTATTCCTTCTACCTATAGTTCCAATATCTACTGTTTCATTCCTGCATGATATATATATATATATATATATATATATATATATATATATATATATATATATATATATATATATCATACAAATCTCCAACAGCCAGGATCGAACCCGGGACCCCTGTGCAAGAGGCGGGAATGTAACCGCTAGGCTATGGGCCAGGCCCATAGCCTAGCGGTTGGCATTCCCGCCTCTTGCACAAGGGTCCCGGGTTCGATCCTGGCTGTTGTAGGTTTGTATGTTCTATGAAGGTGCGCGTTCATATGCACTTTATTCGTATATATATATTTATATATATATATATGTTTTCACCATTTTCCGCGTTAGCGAGGTAGCTTCATGAACAGAGACGACTGAGTCTCAGAAGAATAATTCCTCACCTGGCCCCCTTCTGTGTTCTTTTAGAAAAGTAAAATAGTAAGGTAAGACGACACGCAGGGAATACACGGGTAGCATTCTTTCTCCCTTATCCCCAGGGGGAAAAATATCTCTACATAAACTCCAGTTATTAAGGTTTGTGTTTACGAACGACTGTTCATGCATCTCTCTACCAATGAGGTTTTTTTTTTTTCATTTACTCGGCACAGTCAGCCTGCTATGTAAGAATTTATATTGACGTAGAATATATATATATATATATATATATATATATATATATATATATATATACACACACACACACACACGTATTGAGGTTTTGCTTCGCGTGTAATTTCACATGATTGACGAATCAAACGTATTAGAAGAAAATTCTTGACAATGTGTCATGTTCACTTGTCTGTCTGTTCATTAAGCCCGCGTGCAGTATTTAGTTCATCTCATCTAGACTTCACTGATACTCCTATAGCTTGACAGAGACTATCTTAAGAAGGGCAACGTTCACAAAAAAAAAAATGTCTCAAGAAAACATATTCTTTTTATCATACGCCTGGCATTTGTGTTGCGCGCCACTCCATCGTCGTTTGGAACCCGAAAGTCGTCTGCTGCCGGGTGTTTGTTTGAATCATTTGTACTGCAGGTATGTGATCCCTGTGCGTAGGACAGCTACGAAAGAGCCAGATGATCATGATGGTAGCACGTCAAGGATGGAATAAGGGAGAGTTGCGGGTGTCACAGGTCGGTGGTCAGGTAGGGGAGCGAGGCTCGTGCACCACTTTTACTGCCCTTTTCACATACACGAATTTTCCCATAGTTAAGTTTACTGAGGTTCACTTGCGTGTGTGTGAGGGTGTCGCCACTGTCACCAGACCAGAGTGGAAATGTTGTAGATATGCCATAGTTATGCGAGCGTGCCTCTGTACCTCTATCTATGTACAGTATTATCGTGTATTAATTGGTCTCCTACCTGGAAACAATACGTCGCTAATGTAACCGCGATATTTATGATGATTGGAACTGTGTGCCCTGATATTACACCTGTGTATCAATATACAATCAGTTTGCATAGTTGAAAGAAGTACCAATTATACATTTAGACTTGAATATTTCGCTTCAAATCCACGAATAACATTTTTGTGCCTTTTTAGATATATGAAAATAATGCTGGTCTTCCTCTCAAAAATCTGTACGTCATTCCACTCCTACCACATGAATCCATGAATTTCTGTTCTCTTCCACTATCACAAACAGCCTCGCTAGGACCCAGTGGTCTGTCGCTGTTTGAATTCATTTGTATTCATTCATTTATATTTATATTCATTTATATACAGCCACGGGACCCCTTTTATGGGGCTCCTGCAATTTCGGGGCTGCACTCCAATTAAGAGCTGGGAAATGAAGGACTCATTTGCAGTGAGGTGTTCCTTGACGATCCCTTGCTATTTTTTCGTCCATTGATGATGATACTGCCTGGTGAAGGTGACTTTTCACTGGGAGTGTCACCACATGCCGGCGGAGAGACAGTGTAATGTGCTACTAATAACGCCCGACAGTGTAATGTACTGCTGATAACACTATAGACAGTGTAATGTACTGCTAGTATCACCAGGCACAGTGTAGTATACTGCTAGTAGCCCCAGACACAGTTTACCGTACTGGTAGTAACACCAAGCACAGTGTAATGCACTGCTAGTAACACGAGACACAGTGATATATACAGCTGATAGCAGTAAACACTATGATGTACTGCTATTGACACGATGCACAGTGTAATGTACTGCTAGTAACATAATGCACAGTGTAATGTACTGCTAGTAACATAATGCACAGTGTAATGCACTGCTCGTGACACCAGTCACATTGTAACGTGTGATACACTCACAGGCCCTAGTGGAGGAACCTGGAGCCACGTGTGGACTCACACCTGTGAAGCTCCAACGCTGACATGTGGCGAACTGTTGGGACTTTAGAGTCCCTCAGAGGCACACACACCTGCACGGCCAGGAGCACCGGCTTGGAGGCCTCTGTAGCGAGAGATGCTCAGAACGCGTCACTCAGAAGGCTTAGCTAGATTCGTATATCTGTATGAGAAAACCAATATTTTTCCCAGCTTACCAAAGATATATGTGTGTGAAGCCTGCCGTGCATAGTTATTTGAAAGGATCTTTATTGTTTCGAAGTTGTTCGCATACGAATTCACACGGAGTACGACGTGAGCAATGAAAATTACAGTCGTTAACACAGACGGTGCCAATAGCGTTGCACGCAGGGAGTTGCAGAGAGACACAGGGAAATGCCGAGTCGAGCGCAGAAAGTTTCAAGGCGATTTGTACATACAGAGGCCGAGTCGTGCACATGAAAGTGTCAGGATTCTTCTCATAGAAAATGACGGAGTCCAGTACATAAAAGATATAAATTTTCAGGGCTGTTCACATAATCAGTTTCCACGTTGTGTCCAGAGAAAGTCTCAGAGTTGTACAATTACTATATTTAGTGACAACCGTAGGGGACGAATGTGGTTGTTTTATGGCGGGAGTGGACCTCTAGGGTAGAGGAACCTGGTTAATGGGAGGCCTGAGGGAGGGGGACGTAGATATAGTGGCCTGGTGAGGGAGTACCGTACTTTCATGAAACCTGTAGTGAATGCACTGTCACTGGGTCGGCCTGAAGTCTGGCTGAAATGCAGCTCGCCTTGGCATCGCTGATATTAGATTTCAGTGGTCATGACTGGATCAGAGTAGATTTATATATTCATAATCTGTCATTTTAATGGTCGTAAGAAATTCAGATACACCGTATACCCTTAAGGATGAAAGCTGTATGACAGTGATTGAATCCACTTGGTAGTCTTGACCACTATCTAAGCTTCTCGGAGAATAAACATTAGATCACAGTAACTTCACGTTTACTGAGGGACTTGCCATTATGGCCCGATAACTCTGACTCTCTGAAGCGGACCAGGTGATGGGGAGAAGTGCATCTAGAAAATTGGGACTTTAAGAGCAGGAACTAGTTAAGTTGGACATATAGATAGGGACATCAATACAGAAATGTTAAGCAGAGTATCTAAGAGAACATGACCCAGTGGAGGGTTACTTCATGAACGGGGGAAGCGAGAGAGGGAATGTATAAAAAGACAAGAGGAGGACCTTGTAAACTGATACACAGACAAGTGGTACTGAATAAAGAGGTACATGGAGAAGAAGACGTAGAGGTGAGATTTAGACTTCAGGAAAAGGCCCGAATTGAAAGACATTGTAAAGTGAGGCATAGAGACTGGTATCTGCTTGTGTATGACAGACAAGGCGAATTGAAGAATGAGTCAATCCTGAAGGGAGACCTGAAGAAAACAGCCAAAAGAAGAGGAAATGGAGTGAAGAGGAACCTGAGCAGAAGAGTTTTACGTCGAGAATGAAGGTTAACATAGAGGAAGTGAAAAAGAGGACGCGGTGAAAGAGGACCTCCAGAAGTGGCAGCCTTGAAAGCAGTACGAAGGGAAAGGACCAAGACACCAGGAAACCAACTGAAGGTGACCCACCAAGGAGGAACCGCTGAAGAGAAATATCTTTCCGCTGCAGCCAGCCTACGAGTAGACACATAGCTGTAGCCTTAGATACGTGAATATTTGCGAGGGGTTATGTAAATCTGGTCTCCCCGCTGCAGGAGTAGTTCACAGACTATTAAGTTGGCAAAGTAACTAGGAAGCGCCTGGAGCGGTATTGTGACGGTCAGCCGCTTTATGGCCAGTGCTGGAGGAGGTTCGTGTTTCCTGCACCAAGGGCATGGACGAAACTCCTCACAGACGAACACACACTGCGGTGGCTTGGGTTGGTGGTGGTCATGCTTGGTTAGGTTTTACGTGGAGTTGAGTTTGGTGCCATAGTTGAGTATGTTGTCACTATTGTCGCCTTACTAATAATGATTTTTTTTTTTGGACTATTTGGTAAAAATTCAGAATTTCATCTCCTTTTCATAAAACTTGTAGTGAATCCACTGTCGGCCTGAAGTCTGGCTGAATTGCAGCTCGCCTTGGCAGTGGTCATGACTGGATCAAAGTAGATTTATCTACTCAGTCGATCATTTTAATGGTCGTAAGAAATTCAGATACACCGAATACCATTAAGGATGAAGGCTGTATCACAGTGGTTGAATCCACTTGGTAGTCTTTGCCACTGTCTAAGCTTCTCGGAGGATAAACAATAGATCACAGTAATTTCACGTCTACTGAAGGACTTGCCATTATGGCCGATGGTTTATATTGGCATCACTGGCTGAGCTCGAGGCCACTGAGACAGCTCAAAACCTGGGCCAGGGTTATTTGTTCCCTGGCTGTGAGTTCTCACTCATCATGCTGACGTATCACTGAGATAGAAGCAATGAATGTGCTTAGTAAAGCCCCTAGGGATATCCGGCTCTGGACAGAGAAAGCATCTCACATCCGTCAGAAGAATAGATTTCCAGCACCAGCGATTCTGAGGAGTTTCATTTCTTTTCTTCTTTTTTGTTTTAGCCGAATAATCTTCATTGTTGAAATAGAGAAACGAGTGAGTTAGATAGAGTGAAGAGTACAGGGACTGAGAGCCGGGAAGGAGGAGCGTATTGTACCGTTGAAGAGGACACGCTGAGCGGAGGAGCTGAGTAAGGTTTCCACGAACAGTGACTTACCGAAGGCAGTCCATCGGACTAAGTTGATGGAGGACTCGTATATTTATATAAAGAACTGCTCGAGATAGAAGTTGCTGAAGTAAGAATATCATGGAAAAAAAAAACGAGGCTCTGAGGTCTTTCGTATGACAGATTTAGATGAATGACTCGTGTGTGCTATAAATAAAAACATTATTCTCTTACTGTAAGGCCTCCTGTGCTCTGGAACTGACTTAGGTAGGTATTAATATGGAGGGTTGAATTGCTATTTAACTGTGTCAGGTATTTGATGAAGAGGCCAATAAAAGGCTTTCTTGCGACGCTGTTTTACGAGAGAGATAAGCATAGTTAATTATCATAAGTATGTTGGTGCCTGCACCTCCTGTGTGCAGAGGGACCCCCTGCGTCTCTGCCCCGTCCACCCCTCGCGGTCTCTCATCATAATAACTAAAACACGTTTCGCCTGATTGCTTGCGCTGGCGATTTACTCTGATGTTGTGACAACTTCCTGCAGGTAATAGATGACCGCGAGGGGTACCTTCCTACCTACTTACTTACTTACCTACCTACGAGTACCCTACGACGAGATTTTGCCATGTTGGTAAGGCATAACGCGTAGCGCTCACCACACTATTTTTTTGCTCGATGAATAAGACTATTCTTCTCCTGTGGTAAACACTTATCTATTCTAGGTTCGTCTGGGATGGACGGCAACCATATGTTAAGTTTTCTTTTAGATGTTTCTGTAGTTCTTCCTTGCACGTTTACTAATAACTGTTTGATCTACCTTCATTTATTTTGTGTTCGTTGAGACGGCTTGGCCATTCGTATATTTGTGTCTGCTAGAATTTTGGAACGTTCTCTGGTGTTCCTACAGACTTGATAACTTTCTCTCTCTTTCTTGTTGAGAGGCGTTCAGCTTCAGTGTGTTTATCTGTACGTCTTCAGTTTGCTGCCACGCGTAGATTATCATATATATCTGGAGAGACAAAGAAACAATAACTCTGGAGTCGAGCATTTATCAAATATTTTCATTCATTCTGACTAAAAGTGTACGTCTGGTACCCCAAGCAACTGTTGCCTTGTGCCCCCAGCAGTTGATGCTGTGTCCTCCCAACAACTGATGTCTTGTGCGTCCAGCAGTTGATGTGTCCTACCAGCAGCTGATGTCTTGTGCTCCCAGCAGTTGATGCTGTGTCCTCCCAACAACTGACGTGTTAAAAACAACTTATTTCTCATGCTCCCACGAGCTGATGTCTCATGTTCACAAGAAAGCTTGGCCACCTGTCGTTTGAGCCAACGTTATATCAACTTTAGCTTTTCTTTTACGTTGCTGTCAGCCGGTGAGATCGTACCGTAGATCCGTTTTACACTTATGATAGAACACTCTTATGTGTATTGAATCTCAAATGAAGTAATTAGGGAGAGGTCATTTTGGCATACTAGTTCCGAGATGAATTACGAAGTAAGTCTATGTGAAACAAAACCATTATGGCATAGTTGTGTGGTTTAAATCTCTGTAATATATGCAGTGTTGAGTGAAGATACTTACAGGAATTATTTTTAGATTTTCTTTTTTTTCATCGTGTCCCCTTTCTTCAACCACTCTGATACAATTAAGAAGTTTAGGACGAATCTTGTTAATGGCCACAGTAGAGAAGGGAGTTTTTCATTCAGAATTGTTACCCCTGTTATGAACATTATGACACAGATGTTCACTTACGATTTAAATAAAAAAGAATTTGAGATTTAGAACACTGCTTAATATGAAGATCGACGATTAACCCTTTAAATTGATTTTTCATTTATATATATGTATATAAATTCTTTTTTTCATCCTTAAGACTATTCAGGTTCCTCGTTTAATAACTGTCTGATGTTTGATAGAAACAGAGTTCTTTATGAAGAGCAAAATTGCGGGGATCAAACTCACACACACACACTCGAACGTGCAATTAGATAATGAAATGGAGTTCTTCACTAATAAGTTATTATGCCAAGATTAACTCCCATTATATTGTATTAATTTCAGAATCATATGACTGTTATTAAAGGTCGAGCTTGACTGTAAAAGGTCATGGAAGGTCAAGGATGTAATATTAGATATTCCGCGACGCTGCTTCGAATTTCTTCTATGTCAGATTTTTATGGAAGTCTTTCAAAAGTGTGTGGAGAGGTGCTTGGCTGGCTGAAACAGGTTCCAAGGCGGGAACTGCTGGTGGAGTTGGATTTTCATAAGAATTAGGGAAATGATTTCCAATGTAGGTTGTTATTTAACTGATATTATAATAGCGTGGTTAGTAATTGCTGCTCCACACGCTAATTTTCGATTCCAGTCTAACAGTTCCTGAGGTGTGAGTGTGTGTGTGAGTGTGTGTGTGTGTGTGTGTGTGTGTGTGTGTATGTTTAGGGGGCAAGGGTGGATAGCAATAGCTTTTATGAATGATATGTCTTAAGAGAATCTTCAACGTTCCTGATTCCAATTTTCAAGTTTGATTATAATCGTCGAACCAACATTCTTCATATATATATATATATATATATATATATATATATATATATATATATATATATATATATATATATATATATATATATATATATATATATATATTTTTTTTTTTTTTTTTGCCGCTGTCTCCCGCGTTTGCGAGGTAGCGCAAGGAAACAGACGAAAGAAATGGCCCAACCCACCCCCATACACATGTATATACATACGTCCACACACGCAAATATACATACCTACACAGCTTTCCATGGTTTACCCCAGACGCTTCACATGCCTTGATTCAATCCACTGACAGCACGTCAACCCCGGTATACCACATCGCTCCAATTCACTCTATTCCTTGCCCTCCTTTCACCCTCCTGCATGTTCAGGCCCCGATCACACAAAATCTTTTTCACTCCATCTTTCCACCTCCAATTTGGTCTCCCTCTTCTCCTCGTTCCCTCCACCTCCGACACATATATCCTCTTGGTCAATCTTTCCTCACTCATTCTCTCCATGTGACCAAACCATTTCAAAACATCCTCTTCTGCTCTCTCAACCACGCTCTTTTTATTTCCACACATCTCTCTTACCCTTACGTTACTTACTCGATCAAACCACCTCACACCACACATTGTCCTCAAACATCTCATTTCCAGCACATCCATCCTCCTGCGCACAACTCTATCCATAGTCCACGCCTCGCAACCATACAACATTGTTGGAACCACTATTCCTTCAGACATACCCATTTTTGCTTTCCGAGATAATGTTCTCGACTTCCACACATTCTTCAAGGCTCCCAGAATTTTCGCCCCCTCCCCCACCCTATGATCCACTCCCGCTTCCATGTTTCCATCCGCTGCCAGATCCACTCCCAGATATCTAAAACACTTCACTTCCTCCAGTTTTTCTCCATTCAAACTCACCTCCCAATTGACTTGACCCTCAACCCTACTGTACCTAATAACCTTGCTCTTATTCACATTTACTCTTAACTTTCTTCTTTCACACACTTTACCAAACTCAGTCACCAGCTTCTGCAGTTTCTCACATGAATCAGCCACCAGCGCTGTATCATCAGCGAACAACAACTGACTCACTTCCCAAGCTCTCTCATCCCCAACAGACTTCATACTTGCCTTCTTTCCAAAACTCTTGCATTCACCTCCCTAACAACCCCATCCATAAACAAATTAAACAACCATGGAGACATCACACACCCCTGCCGCAAACCTACATTCACTGAGAACCAATCACTTTCCTCTCTTCCTACACGTACACATGCCTTACATCCTCGATAAAAACTTTTCACTGCTTCTAACAACTTGCCTCCCACACCATATATTCTTAATACCTTCCACAGAGCATCTCTATCAACTCTATCATATGCCTTCTCCAGATCCATAAATGCTACATACAAATCCATTTGCTTTTCTAAGTATTTCTCACATACATTCTTCAAAGCAAACACCTGATCCACACATCCTCTACCATTTCTGAAACCACACTGCTCTTCCCCAATCTGATGCTCTGTACATGCCTTCACCCTCTCAATCAATACCCTCCCATATAATTTGCCAGGAATACTCAACAAACTTATACCTCTGTAATTTGAGCACTCACTCTTATCCCCTTTGCCTTTGTACAATGGCACTATGCACGCATTCCGCCAATCCTCAAGCACCTCACCATGAGTCATACATACATTAAATAACCTTACCAACCAGTCAACAATACAGTCACCCCATTCTTTTTTTTTATAGATTCCACTGCAATACCATCCAAACCTGCTGCCTTGCCGGCTTTCATCTTCCGCAAAGCTTTTACTACCTCTTCTCTGTTTACCAAATCATTTTCCCTAACCCTCCCACTTTGCACACCACCTCGACCCAAACACCCTATATCTGCCACTCTATCATCAAACACATTCAACAAACCTTCAAAATACTCACTCCATCTCCTTCTCACATCACCACTACTTGTTATCACCTCCCCATTTGCGCCCTTCACTGAAGTTCCCATTTGCTCCCTTGTCTTACGCACTTAATTTACCTCCTTCCAGAGCATCTTTTTATTCTCCCTAAAATTTAATGATACTCTCTCACCCCAACTCTCATTTGCCCTTTTTTTCACCTCTTGCACCTTTCTCTTGACCTCCTGTCTCTTTCTTTTATACGATATATATATATATATATATATATATATATATATATATATATATATATATATATATATATATATATATATATATATATCTTTTCTTTTTCTTTCAAATTGTTCGCCATTTCCCGTGTTAGCAAGGTAGCGTTAAGAACAGAGGACTGGGCCTCTGAGGGAATATCCTCACCTGGCCCCCTTCTCTGTTCCTTCTTTTGGAAAATTAAAAAAAAAAAAAGACAAGAGGGGAGGATTTCCAGCCCCCCCGCTCCCTCCCCTTTTAGTCGCCTTCTACGACACGCAGGGAATACGTGGGAAGTATTCTTTCTCCCCTATCCCTAGGGATAATATATATATATATATATATATATATATATATATATATATATATATATATATATGTATATATATATATATATATAACCACGAGGAAAATAAAACACGATAAGTTCCCTAGTGCACTTTCGTGTAATCAGATCGTCAGCGGAGATACAAAAATAAGATAGAAGACTTAGAACAGTCAGTTGATGTATAACGATGAGACGTAGCTAAGACGTCTTGGCTACGTCTCTTCCTTGTGTACCAGCTGACTGTTCTACGTCTTCTATCTCATTCTTGTATCTCCCCTGTCAATGTGATCATTACATGAAAGTGCACTTGGGAACTTGTGTTAAATTTTCGTCATGGTTATATGCATATACTAGATTACGCGCACCAATGAGATCTCTTGCTATATATATATATATATATATATATATATATATATATATATATATATATATATATATATATGTATGTATGTACACGTCATTTGCTCTCACCTTTTTCCATTCTGCACTCAATCTCTCCTGGTACTTCCTCACATAAGTCTCCTTTCCAAGCTCACTTACTCTCACCACTCTCTTCACCTCAACATTCTCTCTTCTTTTATGAAAACCTCCACATATCTACGTACCTGAGGTTTGGCGGAATGCATGCATAATGCCGTTGTACAAAGGCAAAGGGGATAAAGGTGAGTGTTCAAACTATAGAGGAATAAGTTTGTTGAGTATTCCTGGGAAATTATATGGGAGGGTATTGATTGAGAGGGTGAAGGCATGTACAGAGCATCAGATTGGGAAAGAGCAGTGTAGCTTCAGAAGTGATAGAGGATGTGTGGATCAGGTGTTTGCTTTGAAGAATGTATGAGAAATACTTATAAAAACAGATGGATTTGTATGTAGCATTTGTGGATCTGGAGAAGGCATGTGATAGAGTTGACAGAGATGCTCTGTGGAAGGTATTAAGAGTATATGGTATGGGAGGTAAGTTGCTCGAAGCAGTGAAAAGTTTTTATCGATGATGTATGGCATGTGTACGAATAGGAAGAGAGGAAAGTGATTGGTTCCCAGTGAATGTCGGTTTGCGGCAGGAGTGCGTGATACAGTCTGTTGTAGATGAGAGGGCTTGGGAAGTGAGTCATTTGTTGTTTGCTGATGATACAACGCTGGTGGCTGATTCGGGTGAGAAACTGCAGAAGTTAGTGACTGAGTTTGGCAGTGTTTGAAAGTAGAAAGATGAGAGTAAATATGAATTAGAGCAAGGTTATCAGGTTCAGTAGTGTTGAGGGACAAGTAAATTAGGAGGTAAGTTTCAGTGGAGAAAAACTGGAGGAAGTGAAATGCTTTAGATATCTGGGAGTGGATTTAGCAGCGGATAGAACCATGGAAACTGAAGTAAGTCACAGGGTGGGGGAGGGGGCGAAGGTTTTGGGAGCGTTGAAGAATGTGTGGAGGGCGAGAACGTTATCTCGGAGGGCAATAATTTGTATGTTTGAAGGAACAGTGGTTCCAACAATATCATATGGTTGTGAGTCATGGGCTATAGATAGGATTTTGCAGAGGGGGTGGATGTGTTGGAAATGAGAAATTTGAGGACAATATATGGCTTGAGATGGTTTGATCGAGTAAGTAATGAAAGGGTAAGAGAAATGTGTGGTAATAAAAAGAGTGTGGTTGAGAGAGCAGGTGAGGGTGTATTGAAATGGTTTGGTCTCTTGGAGAGAATGAGTGAGGAAAGATTGACAAAGAGGAAATGTGTGAGAGGTGGAGGGAACGAGGAGAGGTGGGAGACCAAATTGGAGGTGGAAGGATGGAGTAAAAAAGATTTTGAGCGATCGGGGCCTGAATATACAGGAGGGTGAAAGGCGTGCAAGGCATAGAGTGAATTGGAACGATGTGGTATACCGGGGTCGACGTGCTGTCATGGATTGAACGAGGGCATGTGAAGCGTCTGTGGTAAACTGTGGAAAGTTTAGTGGGGACTTGATGTAGAAAGGGAGGTGTGGTTTCTATGCATTACACATGATAGCTAGAGATTGAGTGTGAACGTATGTGGCCTTTGATGTCTTTTCTTATGGCTTCCTCGCGCGCACGCCGGGGGGGGGGGGGGGGGGGGGGGGGGGGAGGGATGCCATTTCATGTGTGGCAGGGTGGCGGCGGGAATGGATGAAGGCAGCATGTACGAATATGTCCATGTGTATATATGTATATGTCTGTGTATGTATACGTATGTATACGTTGAAATGTATAGGTATGTATATGTGCGTGTGTGAGCGATTATGTATATACATGTGTATGTGGGTGGGTTGGGTCATTCTTTCGTCTGTTTCCTTGCACTACCTCGCTAACGCGGGAGGCAGCGACAACGTATGATAAAGGAAAAGAAAAAAAAAATATATATATATATATATATATATATATATATATATTTTTTTTTTTTTTTTTATACTTTGTCGCTGTCTCCCGCGTTTGCGAGGTAGCGCAAGGAAACAGACGAAAGAAATGGCCCAACCCCCCCATACACATGTACATACACACGTCCACACACGCAAATATACATACCTACACAGCTTTCCATGGTTTACCCCGGACGCTTCACATGCCTTGATTCAATCCACTGACAGCACGTCAACCCCTGTATACCACATCGCTCCAATTCACTCTATTCCTTGCCCTCCTTTCACCCTCCTGCATGTTCAGGCCCCGATCACACAAAATCCTTTTCACTCCATCTTTCCACCTCCAATTTGGTCTCCCTCTTCTCCTCGTTCCCTCCACCTCCGACACATATATCCTCTTGGTCAATCTTTCCTCACTCATTCTCTCCATGTGCCCAAACCATTTCAAAACACCCTCTTCTGCTCTCTCAACCACGCTCTTTTTATTTCCACACATCTCTCTTACCCTTACGTTACTTACTCGATCAAACCACCTCACACCACACATTGTCCTCAAACATCTCATTTCCAGCACATCCATCCTCCTGCGCACAACTCTATCCATAGCCCACGCCTCGCAACCATACAACATTGTTGGAACCACTATTCCTTCAAACATACCCATTTTTGCTTTCCGGGATAATGTTCTCGACTTCCACACATTTTTCAAGGCTCCCAAAATTTTCGCCCCCTCCCCCACCCTATGATCCACTTCCGCTTCCATGGTTCCATCCGCTGACAGATCCACTCCCAGATATCTAAAACACTTCACTTCCTCCAGTTTTTCTCCATTCAAACTCACCTCCCAATTGACTTGACCCTCAACCCTACTGTACCTAATAACCTTGCTCTTATTCACATTTACTCTTAACTTTCTTCTTCCACACACTTTACCAAACTCCGTCACCAGCTTCTGCAGTTTCTCACATGAATCCGCCACCAGCGCTGTATCATCAGCGAACAACAACTGACTCACTTCCCAAGCTCTCTCATCCCCAACAGACTTCATACTTGCCCCTCTTTCCAAGACTCTTGCATTTACCTCCCTAACAACCCCATCCATAAACAAATTAAACAACCATGGAGACATCACACACCCCTGCCGCAAACCTACATTCACTGAGAACCAATCACTTTCCTCTCTTCCTACACGTACACATGCCTTACATCCTCGATAAAAACTTTTCACTGCTTCTAACAACTTTCCTCCCACACCATATATTCTTAATACCTTCCACAGAGCATCTCTATCAACTCTATCATATGCCTTCTCCAGATCCATAAATGCTACACACAAATCCATTTGCTTTTCTAAGTATTTCTCACATACATTCTTCAAAGCAAACACCTGATCCACACATCCTCTACCACTTCTGAAACCGCACTGCTCTTCCCCAATCTGATGCTCTGTACATGCCTTCACCCTCTCAATCAATACCCTCCCATATAGTTTACCAGGAATACTCAACAAACTTATACCTCTGTAATTTGAGCACTCACTCTTATCCCCTTTGCCTTTGTACAATGGCACTATGCACGCATTCCGCCAATCCTCAGGCACCTCACCATGAGTCATACATACATTAAATAACCTTACCAACCAGTCAACAATACAGTCACCCCCTTTTTTAATAAATTCCACTGCAATACCATCCAAACCTGCTGCCTTGCCGGCTTTCATCTTCCGCAAAGCTTTTACTACCTCTTCTCTGTTTACCAAATCATTTTCCCTAACCCTCTCACTTTGCACACCACTTCGACCAAAACACCCTATATCTGCCACTCTGTCATCAGACACATTCAACAAACCTTCAAAATACTCATTCCATCTCCTTCTCACATCACCACTACTTGTTATCACCTCCCCATTTACGCCCTTCACTGAAGTTCCCATTTGCTCCCTTGTCTTACGCACCCTATTTACCTCCTTCCAGAACATCTTTTTATTCTCCCTAAAATTTACTGATAGTCTCTCACCCGAACTCTCATTTGCCCTTTTTTTCACCTCTTGCACCTTTCTCTTGACCTCCTGTCTCTTTCTTTTATACTTCTCCCACTCAATTGCATTTTTTCCCTGCAAAAATCGTCCAAATGCCTCTCTCTTCTCTTTCACTAATACTCTTACTTCTTCATCCCACCACTCACTACCCTTTCTAAACAGCCCACCTCCCACTCTTCTCATGCCACAAGCATCTTTTGCGCAATCCATCACTGATTCCCTAAATACATCCCATTCCTCCCCCACTCCCCTTACTTCCATTGTTCTCACCTTTTTCCATTCTGTACACAGTCTCTCCTGGTACTTCCCCACACAGGTCTCCTTCCCAAGCTCACTTACTCTCACCACCTTCTTCACCCCAACATTCACTCCTCTTTTCTGAAAACCCATATTAATCTTCACCTTAGCCTCCACAAGATAATGATCAGACATCCCTCCAGTTGCACCTCTCAGCACATTAACATCCAAAAGTCTCTCTTTCGCACGCCTGTCAATTAACACGTAATCCAATAACGCTCTCTGGCCATCTCTCCTGCTTACATAAGTATACTTATGTATATCTCGCTTTTTAAACCAGGTATTCCCAATCATCAGTCCTTTTTCAGCACATAAATCTACAAGCTCTTCACCATTTCCATTTACAACACTGAGCACCCCATGCATACCAATTATTCCCTCAACTGCCACATTACTCACCTTTGCATTCAAATCACCCATCACTATAACCCGGTCTCGTGCATCAAAACCGCTAACACACTCATTCAGCTGCTCCCAAAACACTTGCCTCTCATGATCTTTCTTCTCATGCCCAGGTGCATATGCACCAATAATCACCCACCTCTCTCCATCAACTTTCAATTTTACCCATATTAATCGAGAATTTACTTTCTTACATTCTATCACATACTCCCACAACTCCTGTTTCAGGAGTATTGCTACTCCTTCCCTTGCTCTTTTCCTCTCACTAACCCCTGACTTCACTCCCCAGACATTTCCAAACCACTCTTCCCCTTTACCCTTGAGCTTCGTTTCACTCAGAGCCAAAACATCCAGGTTCCTTTCCTCAAACATACTACCTATCTCTCCTTTTTTCACATCTTGGTTACATCCACACACATTTAGGCACCCCACTCTGAGCCTTCGAGGAGGATGATCACTCCCCGCGTGACTCCTTCTTCTGTTTCCCATTTTAGAAAGTTAATACAAGGAGGGGAGGATTTCCGGCCCCCCGCTCCCGTCCCCTCTAGTCGCTTTCTACGACACGCGAGGAATACGTGGGAAGTATTCTTTCACCCCTATCCCCAGGGATAATATACATATATATATATACATACACACACACACACACACATACACACACATACGCACATACACACACACACACACACACACATATATATACATATGAAAAATGTAAGAAACAATTTAGAAAACAAACTTTTAGCTTGAAATGAATGAAAAAATGAATGTCACATAATGGTTCAACCTCTGGCTATGGAAAAGGAAATGTACAATATATATATATATATATATATATATATATATATATATATATATATATATATATATATATTCTTTTTTTTCTTGGTGTACTCGGTGAAATAATCTGCTGTTGAGCAGATATCTAATCTAGGTGAATCATATTTTCCAGTGGATCCGGTGAGGAGGAGGCACTGTGTTGTAAGTGTTACCTCCCGTCATACCAGACGAGGAGTGATCGCAACTACACACGCGAAACACTCGTTAACTCTCTTTGATTTCGGTAATAATTATTTTTTTTCTTATTTCTAGTTTTTGAGAAAAATCAGCAATTCTGTTAATTGGTGCAGTTTGGTACGGCAGTTCATTGTTTATTTTTAGCGGGAATGTCCTCTATTATAGGGATTAACGGAGGAAAATATGTTATTAATGGGGAACTGTATATCATGAGGTACGGTTTTATGTGTCATTTATGGCTTGATGTTTAGTTTGACTTCGTCACAGGTATTGGAAGACGTGGGAGTAGATTGTCTTGTGGTGATTATTGATGACTGGTGTTTGTAAGCTGATCATGTGGGAGTTAGCAGTGAGAGAGCAGTGATGCGAGACGCGGTCCGGTTTATACTGGTGATTAGACGAGAAGAAAGCGAGAGAGTAATAGGAGTGAATGTGTGCGCCAGAGAGAGAGAGAGAGGATCAAGGAGCCAAGGACAGTGTGAATAGATAGGTAGATAGATTGATAGAGAGAGAGAGAGAGAGAGAGAGAGAGAGAGAGAGAGAGAGAGAGAGAGAGAGAGAGAGAGAGAGAGAGAGAACAACAGACAAAGGCAAGCAGTGATGGAGGTTCACCTTCACAAGATCATGTTCAAATGAAACGCGTCATGAACATGACTCTCCTCACGCCTCTCCACTCCCGCCATGCGAAAGGCTCTCCAAAATGCCCCCGCGGGACTACGAGGGGAACGGGCCACTTGTAGAGGAGGCTGAGGAAGACCCACACTAGAGTTCCTGCTGGAGGGGGACACCACCAAGTTGCTACTGTTGCACCTGCCTCCTTCCCTCTGCTCATTGTTAGTGCACCTGCCTCCCGCTTTCTAATCAATACTGGTGCACCTGCCCCTCATCCTACTTCTTACCAGTTTACTTGCCCCACCTTCAGTCTCGTTATTGGTGCACCTGTCCCCACCTGCAGCGCACTACTGATGCACCTGCCTCCCACCTTCATCATACTGTTGGTGCACTTGTCCTCTTCGTCAGTAGATTACTGATACATTTGCCCTTACCTTGTACTCCTCACTGGTGCATTGGCCTTTTACTGCCTGCTCCTTACTAGTTCACCTGCTCCCTGCTCTCTGCTGATGTCGAATAATCTCATCTGTAGTGAAGACAACCAAGAATTGCCGATTCTTCGAAGAATATGACAGACCGGGTGATGAGAACTTTGAAAACGAGAAAAGAAAAACCACGAATCACTCTTCTCATAATACTTGCCTCTCTCTCTCTCTCTCTCTCTCTCTCTCTCTCTCTCTCTCTCTCTCTCTCTCTCTCTCTCTCTCTCTTGCCTGAAATGCTCGTGTCTGCTGACACCATTACAGAGAACCGGAGATTTTCGTGGGCTGGAAAATGTCGAAAGACGTTTTGCCGTCCTCGTCTGAACTGCAGTGACGGATTAAAGGTCCCTGAAACCGAACGACGTAGACGTGGCTAATGTGTTATAGCTTAACCTCGGAAAATACTGGAAGGCCTGTTCACCTAACTTGGATACCAGAACGATCCCTCGTCTGGATACCAGACGGGGTAGAATGTGCAAATTAGCTACGCTGAAGAGCCGGGCTGTTACAGGAAGCGAATTTGCATAAACGTCAAGGGCTCACACATCTGTTCAGCTTACTGGTGGTACGTATAAGGGGGACATAACAAGACCCTCGGGACTCCTCCAAGAAACAGCTGGTCATCTTCCCCCAAGGTGGTGTACCAGACCTGTTAAGTTGCACAATGTGTAATACACAGAGACCTGCTGAACCAAACAGAGTTGGTAGACCAGGCCCTCGACACGGAAGCCTAGTGGCAGACCGAGCCACGGGGTTAGAAAACAGCCGCCGGAACCCGCTCGCTGTGCCTTGAATTCACCCGGTTTACCTCAACCTACATTTTGCGTCAGCCTTCAGTTTACCACCCGGTTTACCTCAACCGTCTGTTTACTTCAGCCTTCAGTTTGCCTCTACTTTCACTTCACCCAGTTTACCTCAACCTTCATTTTACCTCAACTTTTACTTCACCCAGTTTACCTCAACCTTCAGTTTGCCTCAACCTTCAGGTATACCCAATTAACCTCAGCCTTCAGTTTACCCAATTTACCCCTACCCTTAGATGACCCAATTTACCTTTAACCCTCATTGCCACCATCATTACCCAGTTAGTTTGGTCGCCAGCATCAGTACAGGTAGTCCTCTACCTCATCTCTGCTGTTGTTGCCTGCATGACTGTGATACGTGGTTTACACTTGAGCCAAGTGGACTATTTGCAAAGTAAAGCCGACGGAGCCACCTGGGCCAGAGATCCAGGAGACACGGTTATGAATGCTGCAAGTCTTGGGTGACTGATGATTCGTGTAGTTGGAAAGGAGTTGTCTGAATTAAATCTTTGAGCACGACGGTATGATCCTTGAGCACGACGATACGATCCTTGAGCACGACGATACGATCTTGACGGTACGACCCTTGAGCACGATGGTACGATCCTTGAGCGCGACGATACGATCCTTGAGCACGACGATAAGATCTTGACGGTACGACCCTTGAGCACGATGGTACGATCCTTGGGCACGATGGTACGATCCTTGAGCACGATGGTACGATCCTTGAGCACGACGATAAGATCTTGACGATAGTACCCTTAAGCACGACGGTACGATCCTTGAAAACGACGGTACGATCAAGACGGTACGATCCTTAAGCACGACTGTACGATCCTTTAGCACGACGATACAACCTTTTGGCATGGCGTTACGGTTTCCTGCACAAGTGTGCGACCCTTGCATACGACGGTACGAGCCTTTGACCTGGGTCAGGTCAAAGGCCCTAACCATCTTAATAAAGAGTCTTACCGTCGTGTTCAAGGGTCGTAATGTCGTGTTCAGGGGTCGCACCAGCATGGCCATTGGATTAGAATTCGTTCTTCAGCCCTTAGTCTGTATGTACACACTCGGTAAAATAATACACGAATCTCGCCACTTTCTTTGTAAAACAATATGACACCACGGACGAAGGATTTTGAAAAATGTCTATTAGTCTGGCCTCGCAGTGTTAGCCCTGGTTTTGTGATACTGTAATATATTTATTGTTAGCGACATTTCCTGTCATTTGCCATGATAAATGTTATATTGATTACATGTTGAGACAGAAATAACTTTAATGATAATTAATTATTTGGAAATTCGTCTCATTTACTCTTCCCACCCTACCGAGACAACACGAGCCGTAGTGATCATTTTGAAATTTATCGGACCCATCCGGGAAGATATTTTTTTTTCATTGTGTGCAATAAAGGAGAGAATGAGAGGGCGACTGTGTGGGCATGTTTTCTATAACCACATGCTCACACAACATGAAGTACACTTTGATGTTAGCAAGAACCCACGATGTATATCATCATATCTGCTCCATCTGCGTTACTTTTGTCTTCTTGCTTGGCTGAGTTAGTTCACTTTAGAATACATTATCGTTAGTTCTTTTTTCTTTTCTTTTTCTATTGTTGATGGAAGAACTTGGATGTCAGCGTTTTCGACTGCGATTGCAAGTTTTTGCATATGTCTACATCCGTGTGTGTGTGTGTGTGTGTGTGTGTGTGTGTGTGTGTGTTTCTTCTTTGCGATTACAAGTAATTGTGAGTTTACGGAAAGAAATTTTTATCACTCGTTTTGCCCTGTCTCTTAACTTCGTAATATATTACCTACTAGGTGGAAAAAGCTGAGCCATGTACCCATTTATCGACCAGTCCTATAGAGAGAATGGATATCTTGGCTGGGTAAGGGCCGATTGCTGCGCCGGGCGGACCTGTGCGTGAACCATGGTCAGCAACGCCGGACACTACGCTCTGCTTACCCTTCAGCAGATGTAATCACCTCTATACAGGCATTCATATCCTCCCTTCCCCAAGCTCTTTAAGAACTAATTTGGTGATAACCTGCACGACTGCTAACGGCCCAGCACGGCAACTGAAGTTCTTAACACGGCTGCTACAGTAGAGGCTCCCTTCTGTCCAACACGGCTGCGTGCGGTCCTTCATAGCTACGTTCGAAATTGCACGGTTACGCACGGCCCCGCTAGCCGTATGTGCACGAAAACTCATGCGAGCCGGGCAGGAACACGGGAAGCCAGACCCTTAAAGAGGGCTTCAGGGAACCCTGCTAGCCTGTGTCGCCGTTGATCCGTATTTTATTGAAGTCTTAAAGCTAATAGACGACTCTACATCTGAAATGTTTATTCCGTCTTTATCAGTAAGCACAGCAGCCGTAGGCTAATGTACGCAAAAAACTAAACTGTTTAGCTGCAGATAGAACCATAATATTGTAGTCTTCAGGAAGAATCAGAACACGCCAGGAGAGGTGTTGAGATGGTGTGTTTCCACCTTAGGTGACCTTGGTTCGCTCATCAGAGGAGAGGAGGCCAAAAAACAAGCGAGGATCGCATGCTGCCCGGAGGCTCGCCCGGCCGCAGGAAATTCTCTTGCTCTTCCAGTCTCTCATTAGTGGCAGGCAGCGCAAGGGAAGCTGGAGGACCCGAGACGATCTCCTCCTCCTCCTCCTTCTTCCAGTGAGAAACTCGTGCGTTGAAACTTTCGCTTGCCCGTCTGGATTGATGAGTTGAAGAAAGCTGAGGTGATAGACTCTCCTACGGAGGCCTTGTGGCGGGTTGGCACTGTAGCAGCGAATGGCTTGATGTGGAAGGACACGGGAAGTATGAGGTATAGGGAGGGAAATCGGGCTACCGAACGAGGTTCTCTTTTTGTGAATCTCCTGATTATGAGACACACACACACACACACACACACACACACACACACACACACACACGTGGACGGGAAAAATCAAGAAGTGTGCTGAATGGCAGAGTTGATGATATACTCGAGACTTAATAATGGAACACGAAAGCAGGTGGAAAACGGTCGAGGTGGAAGATAAGTTGAGCGCTGTCCCGTCCTCTGTACAGCCTGAGGCACAGAGCCGGACGTGAAATTGCCTTCGTAAAAAGAATAGTTCGGATGCTGGATTATACAGGAGGGTAGCTCTTCCAACCCAATGAAATCTTTTTTTTTTTTTATTAATGATTGAGATGTGATAAATGAAGATATTCTGTAGACGGAGACGATGCAAGTGAGAGGTTTACTCCCGACATTGATGGACAACAGAAAGGTGTAGTTATCAGAATGTTCAGTGATTACACCAAGATTACATCAGACTGTGTGGCAGTCTTCCCACTGTGAATACTAGGAAGGTGAGGGTGCAGCACACAAGGCTGCTCTGGGTGTAGGAGTCTTGAGTATTGAATGGGCAGAACGTAGGAGGCTGGGTGTCGAGTACCTAGATTATAGCATGCCAGGTGTTGAGGGGCCAGTGTGTAGGGGGTTGGGTGTTGAGTGGCCAAGATGGACCGGGCTGGGTGTCGAGTGGTTTGAATGTCTTTGTAGCAGGCAAAGGTGTCGAGTGGCCCAGGTGTAGGAGGCTTGGTGTTGAGTGTCCCGGATGCAGAGGACTGGGTATCAAGTGGTCTGAGTGTAGCAGGCTGGTTATCGTGTGCCCCTGGTGTAAGGGACTGGTAATAATGTGGTCTGGGTGTAAGCGCAGGCTACCTATATCGTAACCCGGGTGTGGAAGGCGCAGGGTCGAGTTCCCGAATGTAGGGGGCTGAGTGCCGAGCGACTCGTATGCTAGCGTATCAGACTGTTTGGCCGGTAACCGAGGTGTGGCTCAGATTTAAGGGGCTGTGTGTAGCCTGATATAGCGGCCCAGGCGTTAGCAGGCTCAGTATAGGTTGGTCCGGGTGTAGGAGGCTGGATGTAGAGTGGTCAGGGTATAGTAGCCGAGTGCAGAATGATGCAGGTGTTGAGTGTTCTGGGTGTTATGTGGTCCGGATATCGGTGTATCAAGCTAAGGTTGAGTGATCTGCGTGTTTAGTTGCCCGGGTATAGAGGGCTAGATGCTGAGTCACCAGGGTGTAGGGGACTGAGTAGCCAATATGTAGGGGGATGGGTGCCGATGGGCTTAGGTGTAGCAGGCTGAATGTCGAGTGATTCGGTTGTAGGGGACTAGGTGTAGCGTAGTCCGGGTGCAACAAGCTTATTGTGCCGTGGTCTGGGTGTAGGAAAATGGCTGTAGTGAAGCCCGAGTGTATGTAATTACTTATTTGAGCAGTGCCTGGAGGGAGTTTTACACTCGTGGGGCACCATCTCTTGAACATTTTCTATCTTAAAACCTCTTAAATTTGTGTACTCTTTCTGCATTTACCATGTCCTCAGTCATTCTGTTCCATTCATCCACCACTCTTATACTACAAAAGTATTTCTTTACATTCTTTTTTACAAGTTTCATTATTAATCTCAAGTTATATCCTCTGGTTATTCTGTCCCCACATCTCTCGAAAAACTTTTCACTGATCGCGGCGTCGATGTTTTGAAAACTTAAAGGTTATGATCAGACCCCCCCCCCCCCCCCCCACACACACACACACACACACACACACACACACACACACACACACACACACACACACACACACACACACATTCTTCTCTTTCCTGAGGTGGATTATTTTAAAGCCTCCAGCTTGCCCCTGTAACTTAGCTTTCTTAATTCTGGTGCCATCTTTGTTACCGTCATCTGGACCTTCTCATTTAGCTCTTTGTGCTGCTTAAGGTGCGGTGACGAAGCCTAGGAAGCATATTCTAGTTTTGGCATTATGTGGGATATAAACACCAACACCCTGTTAAATATTTCCTTACTTATGAAGTTGAAGGCAATTTTGATGATTACCAGTAGACACTTTGCCTTCTTAACTGTTTTCCTAATGTGAGACTCCCAACTTCTCACACACAGAATCCTGAAACTTTTTTTCTGCTAGATATTAGTCATGTTAAGGCCTTCTTTTTCTCCGTCCCATCTTCATTACTATGCGTTTGCTAGGGTTGACATTCATCAACCTTGTTTCAGACCAACTTTAGTGTCTATGTGGATCCGTTTGTAAGCTGAAACAATTCTCCTGGCTTTCCGCTGCCTTCATGACCTTTACATCATCTGCAAGCATTCAGGTAGGAGTCCATACCTTCAGGCAGGTCATTTACACAGATCGAGAAGATTAATGGTCCTAGAACCGAACCCTGTGGTATTACGCTGGTCGCCTCAACGACTTCATCCCATTTGGAAGACGCTCTAACATGCGGCCTCTGTTCCTTCCCACTGAGATAATCTTGAATACATTGAAGGAGGTTTACCCCTTATTCCTGCCTGTGATCCTGCTTTTTAATCAGAGTCCAATGTTGGATAGTGTCATAGGCTTTCTGGCAGTTAAGGTACAAAACATGTTACCCAGCTATCCATCCGGTCTAGGGCTGAGCTCTCTCTCTCTCTCATATAACTCTAAAAGGTTCCATGCACTTGATCTTTCCCTGAAACCATGTTGTCTCTCACTTGGGTAATTTCTCCGCCGTACAGAATCATCTGTTTGCCTTCTAATAATCTTTTCCAGATCCTTCTGCAGCAACATGAGATAGAGACTGTTTCGCAGCTCAGCACCTGTTCCTGGTCTCCTTCCTTGTATAAAGGTATGATGTTTGTCCTTTTCTATTTCCTTGGGACTTTGCCTCTCTCCAGTGACATCTTGAACAGTAATTCAAGTGGTTATCTAGCGTATTTGCCCACGTCTTCAGCATATATGGTGAAATTTCATAAGGACAATGAGTCTTGTATGGGTCAAATCATTTTCGTAGTCTGTGAATATCTTTTCTAGATATCTCATTGATATCCTAAACCTTCTCTCCATTCCCTCTCCCTGGTGTTGGGGCTATAGTGTCTTCCAGTGTGAAAACACTCTTGAATTTAGTATTTAGTTCTTCATGTATTCATACAAGATCAGATGCAATTTTTCCCTCTGAATCCCTTAGCCAGATTAGCAGCCCTTTGGAGCAGGCTGGGTGTAGGAAGATGAGTATCTAGTGGCCTAAGTGTAAGAGGCCTTGTGTAGAGTGGACCGGATGTAGGGGCTAGGTATTGAGTGAGGTAGGTGTACCTGATTGGAATTAAGTGGCCCGAGTGTAGGGTGCTGGGTGTAGAGGTTGACTCTGCCGTAGCAGGCTGGTTATAGACTTGTCTGAGTGTAACAGGCTGAGTGTAGAGTGGTCCGGATATAGGAGGCTACGCTTGGAGTGGGCCGAGTGTAGAGGGCTGGGTGTTGACCTGGTGTAACAGTCTAAGTGCAGATTGACCTGGGTAAAGGAGGTTGGATATCGAGTGCCTCAGATATCTGTGTAGCAAGCTGGGTGTCGAGTGGCCAAAGTGTAGCAGGCTGGGTGTAGAGTGGCCTGGGTGCAAGAGGCTGGTTTTCAGGTGATGCGGGTGTTGGATGTCGAGTATCCCTGGTGTAGCAAGTTGGGTGTCGAGTGATGCGAATGTAAGCGGGTGAGTGTTTACTGTCCCGAGTGCAGCAGGCTGGTTGTCGAATGTCCGGATATGAGGAACTGGGTGTCTAGTGACATGGATGCAGCAAGCTGAGTGCCGAATGGTCCAGCAGTGGAGGGTAGGGCTGGGTGTCGAGTGGCCTGGATGCAGCAGGCTTGAGTGTCGAATGGTCCAGCAGTGGAGGGTAGGGCTGGGTGTCGAGTGGCCTGGGTGTAGCGGGCTTGATGTCAAGTGGTCCAGGTGTAGAGGGCTGGTTGCCGAGTGACGTTAGTGTAGAAGGTTAAGTGTAGAGTGGCCTAAGTTTAGGAGAATGCTTGTAGAGTGGTCTGAGTTTAGGAGGATGCTTGTAGAGTAGTCTGAGTGTAAGAGGCTGGATGTACAGTGGCCCGGGTTAAGAAGAATGAGTGTAAAGTGGCGAGAGTGTAGAGCGTCCGGCTGTAGGGGACTGGGTGTTGACTGGACAAGGTATCGGGGCGAGATGATTGAGTAGCTAGAGTGAGAGCTGTGTGTAGAGTGACCCTGATGTAGAGGGCTGGGTGTGGAGTGACCCGGGTGTAGGGAGCTGGGTCTGGAGTGGTCGGGGTTAGGAGGCTTGGTGGAGGTCGAGTGAGCCCGGGTGTTGCAGTCAGGCTGGGTCTCTAGTGGCCTGAGTGTTGCGGAGAGGCTGGGTGAGTGTGAAGTGACCCGGGTGTTGCAGGCTGGTGGAGGCTGGGACCTAGAGTCAAGAAGCTTCCTCCCACCTCCAGTTTTCTATTGTGTTAGGTTAGGTTTCTTTCCCGTACGTCTTGTGTCTCAGATGCGTCTGTGTCTGGTCTCTCCCGCCGCTTTTCCTCCCTGAAATGAAATCGTTTATGATATACAAGAATAAAGAGATCTTTCGAAAGCGTTGTTACTTCTTTTAATGGTGCAATAATAGCAGTGAATTGGCCTCTTCCTTGCTACCTGTGAAATCTAAAATAACTCCAGCCCTCATCTCCAGCGACGAACAAGCTCCCCAGTCGCCCTCGAGACAGCAATCAAGATCTTGCTTAGCTCCCCCACCCTCCCTGGACATCGACAGTGTTGCCAAGCCGTCTTCACCACAACCACCTCAGCTAGTAACACTCCGGTGCTCCATAAAAATAATGTGTCCTTTTCTTAACTCTAGTTATGAGCCTTATAAAGTTTAAGTCTCTTCTTTTATTATCTTCAGATCATCAGGATATCTTAACCAACCATGAAATTCGAGTGGAAACCCGAGTCCAGCCTCGAGTCATGGGGTGTGGTTTTGGTATCACTGCTAGACATGCCAGGCGTCGCCATTGGCTGATGGGGTGATTTATAGACATGGTCCGAATTACACATTGCAGTTATTACATTCCCTCCGTCCCAGGCTCAAGAGAGCCGAGGAGTAGGTGTGTGGATTCCCCAACTCTAAGAGGGAACAGCGGTCACAAGGACCCCCTCCAGTAGTAGCGAGAGGGGTTGTATTAGCCTTAAACTGTGAATGGAGTTCGCTGAGTCAGTTTCTTGCAGTAGTGCAATTATACGAGTGAATGGTTGTAGCGGCGGCCGCTAACCCGGCAGGCACCTGCCTTGATATGGTCCGCGTTGGCGTTGCTGGTGTAGGTAGCGTTGAATCTGATATCGTCTATGATGAGGTTCGTCTACTCCAGACGTTGCTGGTGTTGAGCGCTTGGGCGCCTGGCAGCGTCTTGGTCCTGATGGTGTTGATAGCGATTAGCCTAAGTTTGGCCTCGTTGATTCTCTCGATATCGTAAGATGTTTTTGATATCGTAAGATTTTCTTGGTATGTTATGAGTTGATATCGTTTCCTCGTATAGTTCGTGCGTTAGTATCGCTCTCTTACCTTGCCTGGTGTCGCCTTCGTGAGTATCGGTCTCCGAGCTATGGCTTCTCGCTGGGTAGTTCCTTGATAAATGAAGGACGAGTAAAGAGAAGGAGGAGCAGAAGATGGAAGACGATAATGATAATCATAAGGATGAGGATGATGCGTCTTGCTTATGACTCTTCTGCAGTGGCGATGATGATGATACGAGAATCAACTCTTCCCGTAGTCCCACAGATGAAGGTCCACAAGCCATCATTATCTCCATAAGGAACTTCTCAGCACTGGAGTACAGGTTTAGGTTGCGTGGTGTTTCACCGTTTCCCGATGTCCACTTAATGTATAATAACACATGTAACGTTAGATACACTACCCATTTCCCTTTGCCATACTGCTCTTCCCCTCCACCAGTCTCACCTCAGGCCTAGCAAACAAGCCAATTAACTGTAATATACACAAGTAGAGTGGCCGTCTCGTACATAAAGGTGCACGTCCTGGGGGCAGGTGGGGCCGGTTGTATCCCGTGTCTCTGACTCGGAGATGTAATGGAAACATCACCACTTACATCTGGTGTCTCCTTGACACTGTACTTGGAGAGGGTCGGATTCTCTTTATCGCGTGAGACAGAGGCTCTGATTACAGGCTAGCTCGGGACGACTGTCTCCCCCACGCGGAGAACAGGGTCTGATTTCATACCTTTAAGGAAAAAATGGCGTTACCTCTCCTCTCACGTGAGAAACGACTGTTAACTTGCCCATCTCCCACGGGATAGCAACTTCATTCTCTTTCGTCTGTGGATATAGAGGCTCAGGTCCACTCCTGCAACACACTTGACCGCCGTCCGAGTCTCGAGGACGTCAGATACTGGCAGCCATAGACGGAGGGGAACCATCTTGTTTTCTTGTCCCTCCTCTTTTTTTTTTTTTTGCCCTCCTTAGATCACTAATCCCCAACCCTTCGTGCCCTTGGAGGGAGGGCAAGGGATGACGGGCGTGACGCACCGTCCAAACACAGTGACGGGTCTGTCATAGCTCACCGTTGCTTCATTAAATGTTTGTGAGTGAATTTATGTCGCATATTAGCAGGCGCTGCACGAGTGGGGAGTGTAGGTCAGGTTAGCTGGGAGGGTCAGGGTTAGCCTGAGTTCAAGTCAGGTATGATGGTTAAGGTGAAGGGTAAAGGCTGTTGATGACACACTCATAGGTACTCATAGTTACAATATGGGTTAGAGGTTAGTAGTGGTTTCGACCCGTTAACTTACTCAGTGGTTGAAGTTTTGGGTAACATTAATGAGGATCAAGTGAACGAAGTTCATCTTTGCTGTAGTTAAAGTTTGGGATAAGATTCATCATGGCTTAAGCCCGATTAAAGTCAGCCTTAGTTAGAACTCCTTTTGATATTACAGTTAAAGTCCAAGATTATTTGGTATGATTAAAGTCTAGCTAGTTAAAGTTATTCAGCGTTGAAGCCCCAGTTGTGATGATTATAACTACTGGGCCTTATGTTGACCAGTTAATGATAGCAATGGCCACAACCTAGGTTAAGATCAGCAGTGGTAACCCAGCTTAAGAATGACCACGGTTATCCGGGTTAAGGTTAGCCATAACTTCAAACCCAAGGCAGCCATAACCAGTCTCGAGTGGATGTCGAACATCGTTAAAGCTCAATTTCAGGTACGTTATGGATGATACCCAGGTTTAGGTAGTTAGATGTTAGAGCCTGTTGAAGATTAGACGACGTTGAGTCCAGGTTATTAGAATTAGCAGGAGTTAATGGTCTAGTTAAGAGAACAGGTTGTTCAGAGGTAGTTAAAGGCCAATTACAGCAGACGGTACTGGACGACTGGGTAATTACCATGCCTGTGGAGGCTGTACTGTAAAGATTATGTACATATTTGGGCACGGCTCGACTAGTTGGCGTCGCCTCCTTAGCATGCTGTGGGTACTAGTAATTGTGTGTGTGTGTGTGTGTGTGTGTGTGTTTGTGTGTGTGTGTGCGAATGATAAATTATTATGACAGTAAAACGTTTGTTTAATTTACTGCAGACAAAGGCTGGAAATATGCAGGGGGAAACATAAGAAAATTACCCAAAGCAGATAATTTTGAATACAAAGATGGGAGGCTAACATACAGCTTTGAGATTATTAATGCTGCTCCTAATGGCTGGGATTGGGGTGTAGCAGCCTCCACGAGGTCGGGTGAGTTCAATGCAGTTTTGATGCCGAACTGCGACTCGGGGAAAAGGAATCTCTGGTGACAGGAGGTAATAGTGGCGGGTTTGGTGCTGCAGCTTCTTCGCAAAGCATGTTGGATGAGGTCAAGGCACTATGTGGCAGGAGAGAGTCGGGAACGTCTGTGTGTTAAGTGGAGGTGTAGGTGAGACGGAGGACGATCCTGCATGTCCTCTTCTGCACGATCTGTACTGGTCTCTATTGTGCAATAGTTAAAGAAGAGCAGATGCGGAAGACATCAGTGAGTTTGAAGAGAGTGAAAAACGTATTCAAGTCAGGATTTCCCAGTTCTCTTAGATTAATGGAAATAGGACGTACGAAAACTGGAAGATCTAGTAACAGTGGGCTTGACGTGTTCCTTGCAGCTAGTCTGTCATTCAAAGTTGAACGACCAGGAAGGAGCTGAGACCTAGTGAGACGGCAAAGGATGAAAGATGTACGTCACTGCGGTTTTGAATTGATTGACGGCGACGTGGTTGGTGGTGGTCCAGTATTAGAGGCTGGTAAAGGTGTTGTGGAGGGCGATGTAGTCGGGAAGGTTTGTGGTCAATGACAGAGTGGTCGAAGGACTTCCACAGAGCATATTTATGTCGTGTTCTGTGGGACGTCGCTGGTAAAGCACTTACATTTCACATCTCTCGAAGACCCAACCACCTGATGATGTTTTCATTAATCCATTTCATTTTCATGAATTTTCTCTCACGATTCCACTTCAGTGGAGTCCGTTTGTTCCAACACCCACAGGCTTGTTGTACGCCTAGTGGACCTTGAATCTCCAAACTTTCTCGATATTATCTGGCTCAAGATCTGTCTGCCAACTACCACTGTTTTTCTATTTCACCTTCCACTCTCCCAACTCTTCAGAGTTTTTAACATTCGACTGTCTACATTCTTGTCATAAAGCCGTCACATCCTTTTACCCACAAGCCAAGGGTCTTTGCTTAGGAGATATCACCGTGCGCCATAGAGAATAGTCGAGATCCTCCCACTCAGATGATGGAGGGGTAGTTAGAGGATAGAAGTCCCTACATTTGCCATGATAATCTGGAGCGAATCATCACCCACCCCACTCTTATTCCAGACCACCACAACCATCTCCCAATACTCTGGATATTTTTTTCTTATTTGCAGTCCATTTGTGACACAGTTACGCTCTCAATTGCTTCAGCTGACCACTCTCTTGTACATGTTTGCTTCGTTCACCACACACCCTCCTCCGTAGATCCCTTTTATCACCAGTAATGGCACTGTGATAGCACTGACTGGACCACTTTGCGAAAGTCATTTTTCGATTTCCCTTTAGAATACTACTGCCTCTCCTCCGGCAATGCTTCTGCGTCTCTTGAGAGTATAGCAGAGCTTGTTCCTTGCGAAAATGGAGCCATATATTCCCTACCCTTTTCAAGACTATCTCTTCCAGTCTGTCGTTCAGCGACTCGAATTATTACGCCATTCGGGTGAGGGAACTGTCACATCTGACCAGGAAATTGCTTTCGTTCTTTCGCCTCCCATGAGTCTTCCATCTCGGTACAGTATTACAGCAGATGTTTGTCATTCGTCGTAAAGGGAAGCGTTTCTCCATCTGGAGTGAGCTGCTACAACACTGCACTTGTCTCTAGTTGGTAGGTTCTTCTGGTCGTAGCCAAAAGACTGTCTAAACAACATTTGTCGTACTACATTGCCTTCGCTTTATACCGTTCCGACGATGAAGTAGCTGTCTCACCGAATGACGAAGCAGCTCTGTTTTCCGTTGTCTTTTCTCTTCTGACCCCATCTTCAGCGACTAACATTCCTTCTGCCCCTGGCGCATCTATCCCTGTAACCTCTATTCTTGTGATTTTTCATCGGTTTCGCTTCATTCTGAAAACCGAAGCTTTTCCTTCTGCGAAACTTACTTTGGTAAAACTTGTCTCGAAGACAGATGATCGGTCTAACTCTGTCAACTCTAGTCCTGTTGCTTTGATTTCTATTCTGTTCACAGCCACTGAAGCTCTTCTTAGTTTCCATTCCCTTAAGCATCTTGAATCTAACATTTCCGCTGATCATCAACATTGCTTTCGCTGAATGAGATCCACCGGTGGTAACCTCTCCCGTGTTACTAATGACTGGTCATCTTTTCTGAAAGATTCTGGGGATATCTTGTGTTACTGTGCTTAATATATCGAAAGCTTCTGAAAGGGTGTGGCGTTGGATCTGATCTCCAGTCTCCTTTTTACTGGCCTTTCGTCATATCTCTGTTCTCTCCAGTCAAACTTTCTTTTTTCGTGGGCTGTTTCTGAAACTGTTGGTGGACCTGCTTCTCCCTCATCAGTAATGGTATTCCTCAGAGTTCTGTGTTGCAGTCTATCATACGTCCTATCTTCTCTCTGTCAATGATTATTAAAAAAAAAAAAAAGATGCGTTCATACGCTGACTTCTCTTCACTGCATGCCTCCATTTCCTTCAAATATGTTCTATCTTCTTTTGGTCCACCTATATGTCGTCTTATTACAGCTACCTCCTTCAATTTAGGTTTGAACTGAGACACACAGCTTGGTTAAGTTCAAAACCTCTAAAACTCAGTTTCTTTTATAAGTCCTTAGGTCAACACATGACTCATGCTTTTATCATCGTAACATCTAACCTAGTGTGGAATTCCCATAGATCACAAATAACTAAGTCTGCCTCCTAGAATTTCAAGAATCTTGGGCAGCCATAGAAGATAATTCTCTTTAAAACAGTTGTTTCGACTGAACAGACGATTGGACATATGGGGTGGTTTTGGCTTTACATACATTACTAAAAGGCTCGATTCCAAAGCATTTTGATTTGCCATCCTTCCAAAGCTAACCTCAAAACTTGACCCACTGGCCGTACGCCGTAGTGTTGGTTCTAATTCCCTATTCTGTAAGTATTGTTACGGTTTCTGCTCCCGAAAATTGGCTGCTTGTGTACCTCCGCTATTAGCTGGAGTAATACCTGGCAGACCACTACGTCACATGATGATTGTGTGGCCGTTAGCATCCTAAAAGTGAGCGTTTCAGATATGTTTCGTCACATATACTGCCAAACTTTTGGAACTACCTTTTTATAAGGCGGGTTGCCATTTCTGCAAAATCTCTTAGACTTTACTTCTGTCATACTTTGATCCTGAAGGTCTGGCCTCCAGAAGAACTTTGTGTATGTGACTGGAACCTTCGCCTTCGACATAAAAGAGAAAAGTCGAAAGTCTTATTGAACCACAGAGGTCTAGCGTTTCTTGTTTATCTATCTATGTTTATTTTATAGGAAGTTCTACAGTTGTGAGGTTCCATATCTTGAACTTTGTCATCTAACTTTTTAAATTTTGTAGGCTGCCGGCATTTATTGTCTCTCAACTCAGTTTATTCTATTTGTTCACTGTTCCTATGTTATAAAAGTATTTTCTTTTTATATCTTTTCTACCAAGTTTCTTGTTTGATATCATGTCATGGCCTTTAGTTGTTCTTTCGTTGCATCTTTCGAAAAGCTGTTTATTGTCTTCGTCATCGAGCTGGTTTAAAAAGTGTTCAGGTCACTCGTCACTCTTCTTTCTTCCATGCTGGGCATCTTGAAGACTTCTACCCTTCCCTGTACATCACTTCTTTTAATTCAGACAGCGTCTTGGCCCTTCTCTATTAGTCCTCTCCCTTTTGTAAAAGCGGTGACCAAATTTGAGAGTTGTACTCTAGTTTTGGCCTCATGTAAGATGTGAACAGCTTATTGTTCCATATCCGTGTATACTAATATGTCTCCTTTGCTCTCCTTATGTGCGACCCTAGCGACAGGTTAAGGACGAAGTCAGCCCCAAAGTCCCTCACAGCCAGACTCTTGCAGCTTATGTCACTCTAAAATGACGTTCTCTAGACCTGATTCGGCAAGTCGATAAGCTTTTCGATTTTTCATAAGTGAAGAAGATATTTTCTGTGTAAAATGTGAATTATATTCCTAGATATGACTATGAATATTGTCATTTCGACATTAACAAATCTCTCGACCTTCAAGATCAAATGCTAAAAGTCGAAAGATTGCTCACTGTCAAAATAGAAATACATTTGTTATTTTCAGGGCTGAACTTTCATGTTATGTGGCAATGTTGAAATCACATGCGAAGATTTGAAAAGCCCATCAACATGACGAAATAGGTCGAAAAAACGTCATTTCGGACAAAAAAAAAAGATGTACTATTCTTATCTACGGTTTCCTTTGCTGTGTCCCATCCTCAGTACTTTACGAAATATTCAATCGGCTGAATTTCATCAGATATATATAAGACCAACTTAAGAGTTTGTCTGGGTCCCCTTCTTTCCTCTTCTCTTCTCTGTTGACCTTGGCATCATTCGCAGACATATTTAGGTAGGAGTCCGATCCCACTAGCAAGTCATTTACATAGGTCAAGAAAAGTGATGGACCCAGAACAGACTCCTACAGCACGCCGTTGATGGCCTTAAGAAGGCTTCCCAGACATGCGTCCTCTCTTCCATTTCCACTAAGATAAGCGTCTTTCCATCCAGCCTGAAGGTCCAGCTCCTTATGTAGCATAGAGTCAAATGCCTCGTAGCTGTCCAATAACAGACATTCCACCCAAACTTCTCTTTCATTTAGAATAGAGCTCACTCTCTCGTGGAAATATAAAAAGTTGTTTCACGTAACTTCCTTTCGCTGGAGAAATTCTGTGTCTCAGGTACGTTGTTCTCCGCAGGAAGTCGTCCATGATTTCTTATTTATATTTCCCAGTTTCCTACAGACGCCACCCGTCAGGAGACCGGTATATAGTTCATTACCTGCCCTGGGTCTCCTTTCTTGCAAATGGGTACAATGTTTGCCTTCTTCCAGTCCCTGGACACTAACGTTTCCAGCAACATCTTGAACAACATTTAGAATGGTTTGTCAAGCCTAACTGCCCACAACTTCAACACATACAGAAAATTCTCTACAAGACCATAAGCCTTATGTGTGTATTTTTATGTAATTAACTAGTTACACAGCACAGGAAGAGAGTTCTATACTCATGGAAATGTTGTCGCTTATGAGGTTGTACATAATCTGCCAAGTATGCGTGACTTGTCTTGTCTGCAGGTGGATGTATGTGTCCGTGTGTGTGCGTGTGTGTGTGTCATAGCCACACTTCCTACCCCCGTATCAGAGATGATCATAGACGGAACACATACGTCTGCTACATCATCTATTATATTGTCTGTGTCGAGCGGGACGGAACCCATGTTTGGTGATCTTTACCCCACCTCTCCTGTCCTCTGCAACCTGCCCTGCCCCCCCCCCCTCCCCCTCGCCCCCGGTTCACGATGCATCACAGCGGCGTGACCACAGCTGATGGGGCAGCGTGCACTACGGTCCGCCAGGCCAGCGTCTCTCTTCCTGCCCGTCTCTCCCACGCACAACACCTCTCCTTGTCTCGTAGTCCATCTCCTTTTGACACCAGACATAACCTCTCCCCACCCCCAGCCACACCTGTACTTCATAACAGTGAAGCAGACGGATGGAACAAGATGCTAAGTGAGTGAGGAGGCGCCTCGAATGGGCCAGTAGGCTGCCTGTAGTTTACTTTGTTCTTATAGATTTCCTTAACCCTTCCTCTAACCTTATTCCCCTGCCGCCTCCAACGTCTTTCCCACCTCCTCACCTCCGACACTTAATGGCCACTGTGTATGGCCGACCCCTCCCGTGCTTTAAAATGCTTATCCCCAGCACACTGCCCGCCGCTGCCCACACTCTGCCACCCATCACCAGCCGATTGTCGCCCACCATCAGTCTCCTGCCGCCCAAGATATGTTGTTCATAGTCAGCCGCTCGCACCTCATTGCCTGACACCACCACCTACCCACGCCAGTCAAGAGTCGCCCGTCACTCTCCACTAACGCACCTTCCTCCCTCCCCGAGCCCCCGCCACCTGCCACGCATCACCAACCGACCACCTACCGCCACCTGTTCCAACCCTTCGCCCGCTTCTCGCCACCTTCCATCTATCATCACCCTCCATACCAGCAGCTGCCAGTCACCCACCTACCGCTGCAACCCTCCGTCACTTATTGCCACCCTTTGCCCACCACCAGCCATCCTCCTACTACCATCACCTTCTTGCTAACTATTACCACTTTCCACCCACCTGCAGCCACCCACCTACTGTCGCCACCTTCCAGCTAGCTAGTACCACTCTCCACCCACCACCAGCCACCTTCCACACAATGCCAGCTACGCACCTTCTTCCACCCTCCACCCTCCTGCCACAGCCAGGCACCAACAGTCCGGTGCCACAGTGTAGCCTTGTACTACGTCACGTCCTCTGCCCATGTAGCTTGCAGCGACCTTTCCTTCTGTCTTCGTGTTATCAGGCGGAGGGCACGGCCCGGCGGACAGAGGTCGTGGTGGTGAGAGACTACCCACCTCAAGACGAGGATACACGAAGCAGCCACCACACTCTGGCTGACGGCTCAGCGACCTCACTGAGGTATGTGGAAGGTCTGATGGCATGTTCAGAAGTCTTGAAGTGACGTCGTCAGTATAAAGTTAGAAAAATTATGATTCTCTTTTACTTCTTGCATACTTTTTTTTCCTCTCCTACTTTAAGCAACAAGCTGCTTTGCCTTGTCCTGGACATGAGACAGGTCTCGCACTCGACTGTAGCTTGGCCCTGATGTTTCAAAGCGACCAATGCCACCAAAAGTAGATTGCGTGTCGAGGTGGAGGCTAATAGGAAACAGGGGTTGCTGAGGTACGTCTAGGTTTCAGGCTAAATAAACAGTCACATATAAGAGGACTTTCTTGGATTTAAACAAATAAAGAAACCAACCAAGCCAGAGAATATGATGGGCCTGATATTTAGGAACATTAAGCAACTGATTCGTAACATCAGCGTCACAAGAACATGCTCAGACCACAACATGATGAGAGCTCAGGCGGACTTGAGCAGCTGGCTTAACCTATTAGAGTTGGCCTCTGTGAGGCTGTGCTCAACAGATCCAACCTCAGCAACAGCCACATCAGCTGGGTGGAGATTGAGGAAGAGCTGTCGCTATTTCCCTGGGAGAACATTATGAGTAAAATGTCCTAAGCCAGAGGAGCTGGGATATAAAACTTGAATCTTTATGCAGCTGCGCCAGACACGTTCAAGAAGAACCTTAAGGTAATAGAAAATGAATTCACAAAAATAAAAAATTTGAGCGTGAACATGGAGCGGTTGTAGGTCTGTATACACGAAAGTAACGAATGCGTCAGTCCTTATTTGTCTCATTTCTCTTCTTTTGAGAGACGCATATTGGAATTTGAAGTCGAAGCCACGAAACAAGAATGGGAAACATCATACATCAAAATATATGATTACGTTAGACACACAAGAGCTGCTCAAGAAGTGGGAAAAATTCAATCCTTTATGTTTCCTTGCAGATGTAAGATGGTCAGAAACTATACTCATAACAGACCCCTAGGCATATAAGATTCATGGAAGAGTGACAGTACTGTAATGTGTTAAGTTTTGAGAAAGCGATGCGAATCGGTGTTTAGTGAGACGATCAACATTCTCCCAGAACTAATAACGTAGTAACTCAACAGTGGTGTTATCACCCTAGTGGCAGTCATGTCAGAGATCAGTCTTGCCTCATTCAACATCAAGAAAGGCACCGCCATCATGCCGACACATTCTGCTCCAGAACCGTAGCCATGACAGAGGCATTCAACACACCTTGAAGAGTGTCTAACCGGCCTCATTCAGGAGAGATTAAAGAATATTGAAGTATCTTCCTTACTTGAAACATAAAACAATCAAAAACAACTAAACAGTCCAGCAGTTTCAATAACATAATCTTGTTCTGGGTTTCTGAAAAAGTCTTAAGTACTTGATCATTGTGATAAGATCCCAGATGCTGTTTAGAAAGATAAAAAAGTTACCGAGACATTGAGAAGGTCTTCGACAAATATGACCAGAGGGTGATTGTGCATAATGTGTACACGAAGGAGGTTCCTGACACATAATGACGCTGAGTCTACAACATTCTTAACATACGGGTCACAAAATGTCATGATAAACGGTACAAAATCCACGGCTTTCATTGTTACGATTTCTTACCCCTCAGGAAAGCTGTCTTGCTCACTTACTGTATCTCAGACCGACATTCGATATTAATACCAGCAAACATTACAGCTATTTATTATCCTATGTGAATGGTATCAAAGGTGGTATGGCAGTTTTCTTCGACTGAAGACACTGAAAGCCTGCAAAGAGATACCGAATAAGTCTTCCATTGGGACGCTGAGAATTAAAATGATGCTCACCGGAGAAATTTTCAACTCCGCTCTGGAAGTAACAAAGATATTGTCACATAGAAGACGGCCACAGAACTGCTCATCATAACACGAAGTGATTCGTCAGTAATCTAAGAGTGATAATGTCGGATAACCACATCTTAAGAGAACATTACAAAAGAAATGTGGATTTCGCCAAGATGATGATAGGTTGGGTGTTGATAACTTTCAGAAGGAGCGAAGCAAGACTAGTGACGAAACTCCTCGAAGGACTTGCTGTCTCTCTCCCACCTAGACTCCTGCAGGCTGCCAACCTCACCATACACTGCCAGAAAACTCACTCAGCTGGAAAATGTCCTGATTCATTTACCGCCCAAGCTGATCTATGTGAACATGTGAATGACTGTGACATTCCTATATTACAGTGACCCTCTGTAGGGTAACGGTGAGCGTAGTTGACCGTGCCTCATTCACAAACCATCCGGGATCGATCCCGCATAGGGTGGAATCCTTGTCGCGGTCGTCGGTTCGCAGTCAACCCAGCTGTTCATCCTTCCCTAGTGTGTGTGTGTATATATATATATATATGTATATATATATATATATATATATATATATATATATACATACTATAAGTGAGGTGGCCTTGATTAGGCCATTCAGTTGCCTGTGGCGTCTTAGCTAACATTAGAAGAAAGATAAGCAGATAATAAGGTATACATTTAGTCCCTACCTTACGTACTTGCTGGAATGACAGACTCGGTAGAATGCAAACTGAATCCAGTTTGGAGAACTGTCATTGGAGGCGTTAGGGAAAGCAGCGTCAATATCAAGGACCAACACTCAACATTCTGCCCGCATATACACGTAATACCATGTAAAGACCCTTCCTTAAAAGACAAATGGACCGGTTCCTGCAGGGTGTACCAGGCCAGTCAGGTTTCACAACCTATGCAAGACAGAAGACGCAGCATTATACTCTGGCCGGTCGTGGGTACACTGCGACGTACATTCATCATTACCAGCCTGTGTTATAGAGGCGACTGAAGGCCATAACCTTCTTTCAGGAAATCAGTGCTGGGTTAATACCATGATTCGTCACCTTAGTTACGACGTACTCACGACATAACCCTCGTCTGGAGACATACCTCACCCTCATGACAGAAGACTCTCCCAAGACTTGTTTACCTGCCGTACGCATATATGAATCTGTATGTGGCAATTCTTAACTCCGGTCACAACATCCCAGCTGATAATGAAGATGACTGTGCTGTAACATTTTCCGACATAAGTGTTATCCTAGACAATAAATCCCATGTAGCCACCACAAGAGGACGTGATCATTTTATATGTGATTCAAGACGAGAGTCTGTAATGATATATACAACCTTGACTCACGATAGAAATAACTGAAATATTCTCGTCTTTATTTCCTCAGATATTGTGATCATTGTCCTATATAACAGATAGGCTTCAGTTATGATTTGCTAGATACTCGTCTTCCAAGATGTGCTGATCAAGACGCGAAAGAGTAAATCCGATTGCGGTCTGAACTCGTAAGCAGTTCACCGCTGCTGCTCGAATAAATCCTGCGTCGTGTTTTGTTATTCAGTTTACTTTTTTTCTTGTGTTTGCCAAATCCGTTGATGAGATGCATCTTTTTTTCTAAGACACAGTTGGTGCTGAAGATGTTCTTAAGGGCGTGGAACATACAGGGGATATTTACAAGGGGGATTGAGGACGGTGGGTGGAGAGGGCCGACAGCGTTCTTGCCATCACCTGTTCGTATCGGTCGCTCGTTTATTCATCCGTTTGGGACGGAACAATGATGGATGAACACTTAACAACTCAATTAGAGGCCTGTCTTAATATGGCTCGGGTGGTACGTGCAGAGGACCTCCAGAGGAAAGGCCACTGTCTGGCCAGTGGTGGGGCTTGGCCCGCTGATTGGACGGGGCGGTGCGTGTACCTGTCCCTCTCACCCTCCCTCTGTATCAGTTCATAGTAGTTCCTGTATCTGTATCTGTCACACACACACGCACAAACACACACACACACACACACACACACACACACACACACACACACACACACACACACACATACAAAACAGAGCAGGTCAAGTTATTTGGAATTTCAGAGCCGTCACCTCACTAGATGGAAACCTCTTCAGCAAATATCGCCTTGTCTTGACAGAGTGCAGGTGGTAGGGTTCAGGAGGCTGTGTGTTACTGCCTACAGCAGTCGGATCTCCTGGCCAGAGGATCCACGGGGAGAAACCTGTCAATAGCTCTGCTATTGTTTCTCGACGGGTGTCTTAGTCAGCCATTGTTCCTGCAGGAGGTGGGTAGCGGTGCCGAGGTTACAAGGCAAGTCTCCAAAATCCCTCCTCCTTGGGCGTAGTGAGCACGGGAGGCCGCCCTTGGTTCTCTCTCATGCCTCGGGTTAGTCTTAAGAGCCCCTTCCAGTGGGTGTGGCTTCGTCATTGGGGTGATTTGTGATTCCAGCGTTGGCTCACTTTCTCCTAATTATTAATTATCTCTCGATCGGCATCATCTTTCTCCCCTCCATCATCGCCGTCATTATCGTTCGCACTTACTCATCATCACTGGCACTTTCACCATCCACCCGATGCCACCACCATCATCCCCCACCAGCTCCATCGACCGACGCCATCCACCGCTACCAACATCGTAGTTGAATGTCTGTGTCACTGGCGTACCTAATTGGCATTAAAATATTGTCTGTCATACTGACTCTATGACGTTTATGCTTAATTTTCACACCGTAAATAAGTTTCACAGTTTAGCAGTCAACTGTTAAAGTATGCACTGCAGACTGACACAAAGCAAACGGCGCTTTCGGAAATACCTGCCGGAGTTCGTCGTGACCCGCTGCATCACCCGCTGCAGTTGCTGCAGTTCTTCGTGTGAACTTTACGCGTGTTATCCAGCGGGGCGACGGCTGCTCTCTCTCTCTCTCTCTCTCTCTCTCTCTCTCTCTCTCTCTCTCTCTCTCTCTCTCTCTCTCTCTCTCTCTCTCTCTCTACAGCCCATTAGCATTACATCCCCCTGGTCCAAAGACCCATTGTTCCTACGGCCCTACATCCCACCTGAGCCGCCCCCATTGGGTTTGGTATTTGTTAGGTTTGGTTACGACTGTTGGACCACCACGCTGTAGGGCTAAAAGATTATAGGCCTTCAGACTTGGTATCTTCTCTATCATGACCCTCACCTGGTCGCTAAGTGGTAGTTCACCTAAGATAATGGCACCTGCCTAACCAGTACCGCCTTCCCCTGGTCACTGACATATGGCCCTCCTAAGACAGTGGCACCCGTCTATCCATCACCACCCTCACCCGGTCGCTGACTTATGACCCTATTAAGACGGTGGCACCTGTCTATCCAGCACCACCTTACCTGGTCACCAACACGTGGCCCTATTAAGACAGTGGCACCTTTCTGTCTAGCACCACCTTCACCTGGTCGCTGACTTATGACCCTGTTAAGACAGTGGCACCTGTCTATCCAGCACCAGTGTAAGGCCTTATTAAAACAGTGGCACATGTCGTATTTGTGGCTTATTATCGTTCCAGAAGGACTGTTATACACAAGATATTAGTCACCGTCTTTTAGTCATGATTTATATAAGTCTGTTTAGTGATATTGCTAAGTTCGATAGCAATTTCTCTATGAATATTTACAATGTGTTAGTTAATATCTCATCATCAAATCAAAAAGTGCAAGTTTGTATTAGATAATCTGAACTGGGACTGTATTGGAATGGGCCTTTGCCCACGACAGTGGTTGGTCAGATGTAAGCGCTTGTGGATATTGATAAACCTTTAAGGTAGAAATGTCTGGTGTTTGCTAATATTGGTACAATGGTAAACCAGGGACGAAAGAGAACCTTGCAGGATCTTAAGAATCGAAGGTAAGACAGAAGTATCATTCTATTATGTTGAGTGGGACTTAGATGCATAACTCTAGGTATACGGGAGTACTAGGGCTTCCCTTTAGTGAACTATAACTTTGCTGAGTTGCAGAAGTTGTAGGTGATACTGTGATGCTGTCACGAAACTCCAGCGGGGAATACGTACATGTGCTAACCATTCACATTGTTGAGATAAAATGCTATGACGTGTTCTGATAAACTTTTCATGTTTGTAATTTGATCAATAATCGGGGTAAAGAAAATGGCTTTAGCTACCGAATATAGGAAATTTTGACAACCTTTTCAAATTTTCAAGTTTGCTTAGAAATGCATAGCTTTTATATCGACAAATGCTTTTTGTACTCAGTCGTTCGTCTCGTATTTTTTTCTCTTTTTTTCCATCAATTTAAGGAAATTTTGTTGTATATTTGGATCTCAGTTTACATGCCAACTTGACCCACCAAAAACACAGGACGTTGGTCCTCGTGTGTCATTCAATGTGTAGGAGACAAAGCGACTGTCACATATCCAGTTCCAGTCTTTCTCTCACTTAGGAATTGTGACATTTACTTAACCTTACTCCCGTAACAAATTCTTTTACCGTTTTCATTCAGACGGTAAGTCAGTAATGTTACCATCCAGATCACCTCGTTAGATTATCCCAAGGGTCAGATGCACCCTGCCAGTGACGAGCCACGAAGGTTATAAAATTCATTTAAAAAAGGACCGCAATTTCTCTCTCCCATGCAGGATTTGGCATGATTTTATCAGTGTTTGATATTGGTTGGACGAGGGGTCTCAAGTGGTCAGCTTGATCATTATAATCTAAGGTCATTACCATCTGCCACTCAGCGAACACCAAGGTCTTGAGAGTACGGAAGGCAGGGTCACCACTGTCGCCTTTACGACCGTTAAGACGTCTCCTGTACCGCTGAATTGGGCTACATTCTCTCCGGTCCTCCCACACTTGTCTGTTGCTGTATATTACATACTACAGTCTGTAACGGAAACAGAACCGTGGACTCTCTATTTTGTTTCAGCCCAAAATAAGTCGGATTTATTTCTTCCAGTATTGCCATGACGTTCTAGCACCTTCCATTCTCTCTCTCTCTCTCTCTCTCTCTCTCTCTCTCTCTCTCTCTCTCTCTCTCTCTCTCTCTCTCTCTCTCTTGTTCTTATTATTTTGAATCTTATGTAAGCTGAGACGGCGGTAGCGATTGAATTCCCCAATCAAAACCATCTCATTAACGGTGTACATATAGTGTACACTTTATTAACCAACCACTAGGGGTAGATGAACAGCTGGGTTTGACAGTAAAACCGACTGCCGCAACCAGGATTCGAACCGATGCCCTCGACCCCGGGCGGCATGTGAATGCGCCAGAGTCAGCGGGCTTAGCACGGTGCTGGTGGCGAGTCTAGGGATGGAGGAGTTACAGACAAATGGCTGCCTGACACCCAGTAATGTATCCAGGGCAAGAGTTACCCTGAGACACATTACCACCTGACACCAGTTACATTGCCACACTCCATTAAAGAACGCGATTAGGCACTGGACCTCCGTCCTGTAAGGCTGTTACCAGCGACCCGTGGTTCACGGCTCAGAAGGATTAACTTACGGGACTCTGATCCAGCAGGCAGCTGACTCCACTTTCGAAACATTGGCATTACTCAGTAAAACCCTCCTCAGTGGCCTGTGGTGCAAAGGTTGATGGTTCTGCAAAGTGCTTCATGGTTCACTCGTTGAGGGATTCTTCGTAAGGGTCTCATGGTGACCGGATGATGGTGAAGCAGGTTCATCTCTGCATGTTTGAGGTCAGGGAGATTCTTCTCAGTAGCTGGTTCATGAGCCAGATTGTTCACTGGTGAGCGACCCCTGCTTCACAAGGCAGGTACCACGGGCCACTTCAGCTTTTGTCCTTGGTAGTTTTTGTTTGTCGACCGCTCTACTTAGCGCCACAGTGGTAGGTGTCGCGGCTTCGTACTAATATATTACTATGCAAGAATTCATGGGATACATATGCCTCCCTCACTTATACCCGAAAGAGCTCGTTTGTCTCAAGACAGGAATGGATTAGATACACTTGCCTAATGATTAGCCACATAGATTTTCATTTGTGAGATCAGCATATCGAAGTATATGGACTTTATATATATATATATATATATATATATATATATATATATATATATATATATATATATATATCCATTTGCAGCTTGTGTCTGTAGGCAATTTATTCAGTGTTTATCTTTAAAGATTCATAATGGGAGTGTTTTTGAACATGTGGTTCAATGTACATAAACAAGAGCCTTCTAAGGACGTGATTGAGTTCATAAACATTGGTGTATTGAAGCCTCATCAGTCTCCAGGTACAGGTGGGATGGTGACGTAAAACAGAGCTCAGTAGTGATGGATTATCATCCCTTGCCTGAAGATTAAACCTGAATTGTGTCCAAGAGATAATCCTGAGCACGATCGTCCAGCTCAGTAAATATATGTATTTCCTCAGTGTGAAGTGGAGATGAAACTGGTTCAAGCCGTCAGTTAGCAGTGCCGTCTGAAATCATGCACACTCGTCCGCCGGGACCACCATCCTTCACTGGGACTCTCCACGAAGTGCATATCGTCAGAAAGAAGTCACAAAAGCCATCAGTCTCATAGGAATATTGTAAGCAGTACATACCTCAGCACTAACACAGATGAACACATCGAGAACTTTTTCGGAGACTTTTTATTTATTTTTTTTCTGGTTTGCGTGGTCGGTCAGGACGGGCGGCGTCTACGTCTTGCCTCCGCACTTCGGCTCAACAAGGCCTCACAACTCACAATTACTGTCAAGGTGTTACCACAGTTTCAAAAGGCGAGCGCCTGAACCCCAGAGAGGCGGGCGGTCACAACGGCACCGTCCATCACATCCACCACAAGACTTAGACGGGCAAGAAGCGGTGGTATTTTTCCAGGATAAGGAAGCTGAATTTAAGCTCTTGCAGAATACCGCAAGCCTCACAGACCTGATCTTTGTGTGATATGAAAAATACGATGAATGTTACCAGATTTGGTTCAGTAATTTTGAGGTATATGGCAGCCGCATAAGGTAATACCTTCGTTCATACTGGGATAAGAATCGGGTGTGCTGGTGGCGGGCGTATTAGGCCTGAGAGGCAGCGCCACCTGACGGGCGCACAACAATAGCTCGTCCCACACAGTTGTTTCTGACCCGTTCTCTCGAGACGTTCATAAAACATTTAAAACTGCCGAAAAAAAGGGTCTCATCCATTGCCTTGAATTGTTCTTTTGACAAGGGTTTGAACAGCGTGACAGCTGGAGTTTAAGACAGAGTGTGTGATAAGAGAAGAGGATGGTTATCACACAATACCTGGACGAGGAAGCTGGAGATAACATGGCTGTGTACAGTTATTGTGGTGCTTCCTCGGGGAGTGCGGGAGGGGGTGGCAGGGAGGCGGAGCTGGGAAGGGTAAAGTAGGAGTGTGAAGCAGTGGGCACCTCCCCATCCACCTCCCCCTCAGGCTTGACTGCCGGCAGGAAGGAGAAATTAGAGAAGAAAAAACACTGTGAAGTAAACATACTGCCGTGGAAATTTTGTAGGAAAGCGTGACGGGCAGAGCTTCTCACGAATTTTGCCTACTGCTGCCCTGGAGCTGGACTCTGCTAAAAGGAAAGAGAATTTTAAGTGACACAGATAACACTGAAGTAGTTATTTAGCCCTGATAGGAAACTACTGACAATATCTCCCAGTGTCCTGCTACCCTACAGCTGTAAATCCTTTTACCCATGTTGCTTATACATCCCCATCCCTTCTCTTTAACCATTCTGGGATCGTTTGTGTAGAAGTGAAGTGAAATAGGTTGGGATGATGTGGGATTAAAAGTCTAAAGTTTAAGGTAGTTTCAGGGTGTACCACTGTAAGGCAGTGGAGCGCAGGTTGGGTGAAGTGGTGTAACGTAGAAGCACACCCACGTTGGGTGGGTCACGATACAGGTATAATAAGGGTAGTGTATTGTCAGACATGTAGCCATATGGGGTGGAGTCAGATAGAAGTATGTAGAGGTAGTGTGCTGTAGGGGCGTAGCATTCATCGGTAGGGTAATCCTAGGGGTGGGTCGATAGGGTCTGAATGAAGTCGTAGTAGGGTGTGTTTAGGTAGGGCGAGACTCGTGTAGGTGTTCAGATGACCGCCAGGTAGTAGGGAGAGGAGGGCAAAGGAGAACAAAAGACAAACGTGTGTAGTCTACAAATGTCTGGTCTACAGCTGTGGTCTTTACCGGTGTATGATCTTTTGATGTGTAAAGTCTATGGGTATGTGGTTGGCACATGCCGAGGCCACTTCTGAATTTGGCTATAAAGTCTTCAGTTATGCGGATACATGATTTATCGTTGTTTGACGTTGTGCGGTCTGCAGATGTTCACGATACAGGTGTGCAGTTCACATGTGAGGTGATTTGTAGTCTACAGATGTGTAGGTTATAAGTGTATGGTCTTCAGGGGTGTAGTTCAGCATGTGTTATCTATTTATGAGTTATCTACAGATATATGATCTGCAGGTTTACAGTCTGCTGATGTGCTAGGTTTAGGTGTCTTGGCTACATATGTGATCAGTAGATGTTTTCTATATGTGTCGGATCTAAAAGTGTATGGTAAAGATGCATCTGATTTACAGTTGTGTGGCCTTCACACAAATAGTATACAGATGTGAGGTTTACAGGTAAACTTTATAATGATAGTTTACAGAAGCATGCTCTTCAGGCATATGACTTAGAGGTATGTGATCTACATATGTGTAAACCATATATGTAGTACGCAAGTTTGTGACCTCCAGATCTTAAGGCTGCAGGTATGCAGGTCACAACTGCCGCGTTAGCGTGCTAGAGGTCTTCAGGTGTGTAGTCTGTATTTACAGGCTATAGGTGTGAGGTCTGTAATTGCGTAGAAGAGAGGTGTATGGGCCACATATATATGAACTGCAGTTGCGTTGACAGGTGTGCTGGATACAGGTATGTGTACTGAAGATGTGTATGCTGCAGATATGTAAACTATAATGTGTGGAGCACAAGTATGTGAACCACAGGCATGTGGACTACAGGTGTGTGTGTGTGTGGGATGCAGGCGTAAAGACCGGATGGTCGCTGCCCAGGGGCTCGCCTTCCCAGGAAGTAACCTGTCGCACGGTATAAACCCGCTCATTTCTTATGTTCATTTTCCCCAGAAAAACATCGATATCTTTTCCACCCCATATATTTTCAAAGGCGATACACGTCTAAGGTTTACTGCAGGTACAAGCATAGGATACTCTCAGGGTGAAATCTTCGTACTTGTAGTCGCTGAGACGTTTTCTTAATGTTCTGAGCACCAGCATCCTGCCTCAGTATGCCTCAGGCTATCTTTGGGAAGAATGTTCTTTCTTTACTTCTCCTGGCTACAGCTTCATTTTAGGCTTTTCGCTCTGGGCGCTGTATCTCTGCCACCTGTGTTTCAGGATGGTTGGCTCTTACCTTTGTAAGGAGGAAGAAGACCTAATTCTCACCTGGAAGCAAGAAGACGTGGGATATCTAAGCGAAATGGGCGCTCACAACGCACTATCAGGCAGCTGCTTGCCAGCGCTTGTGGCCTCCCTTACAACGTTATCCCACCACCAAACCCTATTTTTTGTCGCCCATGAAAGACCTCTAGATAATAGATAACCTCCTAAGACGAGAGTTATTGAAGCAATGCCGCATTTCAGCCGACGAACTCTAGAAAAGCCATCCAAAACTTCAAGGAAACGTTTCTCAAAGAAATCATTCAACATCGCCACCGAGCTAGCAAACAGCCACTTGGTCGTGCGTTTTGAGCCCCTAGTGCACTTAGAAATCTCACTTCAACCCACATTTTCTTGCTTCCAGATGAGAATTCAAGCTTTCTCCTCCTTAGAAAGGTAAGAACCAACCATCTTGAAGCACAGATGGAAGAAATTCAGCACCTAGAAGAGAAATTCCCAAAATGAAGTCGCAGTCAGGAGGAGTAAAGAAAGAATGTCATTGCTTAAAGATAACCTGAAGCACACTGAGGCGGGTTGCTGGTGCTCACACCAGATGCACGATGTTTTCTCCCTTAGAGCGTCATATGTTTGTACCTACAATAAACCTTAGCCGTATATTGCCTTTGAACATATATGGGAAGAAGGGGGCTTTGTGTGTGTGTGTGTGTGTGTGTGTGTGTGTGTGTGTGTGTGTGTGTGTGTGTGTGTGTGGAGAAGGCTTTTTGCAAACACTGTACTTTCATTCTGTTTTCCCACCCACATTATCTTGGGTATGTTTCTTCCTGAGAGTTTTCCAGTTATTCTTTATCCCTTTCTTTTGTTTCACTATTTTTAGTATATTTCGTATTTCGAACACTTATGTGTAGATGTTCTGAACACATTTCTACTTTATCTTTACTTGACGTTACATATATGATGAAAATATCCACTTTACTCTCGTCCCTGGCCATCACTATGCCTCCAACACCACCACATCTCTCCTCTTGTATAACCATCAGTCAGCGTTATCATGACTGTATTCCCTACAGTGGTCTCCGCTACATTCCCTTGCTGCTACGAGTCTGCTTAACTAGAGTTTCCTCCCGCGCTGTTGAAACTCCTCCTCCTCCCTGTGACTTACCTCGCCATCCGTGACGTTCACGATCATCATGAATCACCATCATCATCATCATCAGTGTGCATCACCATCATCACCATCTTTCCCCCACTTTCCTTAACTCTAACTTTTCCACCATTATGCATTTTTTTTTCTTTCCATCCTCCGTATCCTACCCCTTCCCTGTTGCACCCCCTTCCTCCCCCGTGACCACTTTCCCCCCTCCCCCATTACCGTCCCTTCCCCATGACCGTCCCTCCCCCTCCCCCCTAATCTTCGGGCGGGTCTGCGGGGTCAGAGGCCACCCACCAACCCAGCCTCTGACCCCATGTCTTAACATCGTCGTCTAGGTTCCTCTCCTCACGTCTTGCCCATCTCTGGAGGATACCTGACTCTCGGGATTCCCTTTTCCCCTATAGTTTCTTTCTCCCACTTTTTTTTCCATTGTGGTGGTTAGAGGAGAGGGAAAATAGGTGGGACAGAGGAAGGGATAGTTTGGAGTGGAAGAGAAGACTGAAGTGCGTACAGATGTAAGTTTTTTGAAGCATGTGGATGATTATCTGGAGGCGTGTTTTTGGTACCTTATTTATATATATCCCCGTTAGACTTTGGGGGTGTATGTATTAGCATTGTAGCTTTGGTTTTTACATTGAGATTTATTAAGCCAAGCTAAACATTGCTGACTGTGCACATCTGTAGATGACTGATGCTTCGCTGAGTGGCTTCGAGGGAAGCAAAGATGTTCCATGTTCGTCCTGTTGTCCAGATCTCGTGTTTTATTGTAATTTGTATCACTGTTGTCTGCCATACTGTTTGGGCTGCTTCTCTTAGGTACGAACCGACTGGTTTAATCTTTAATCATTCGTGCTCTTCTACGGTGTTTCAAATGCGGGGGGTATTTTTCATTTGCGACGAATCGTAGAACCTTGTTTTGTGTATAACCTAAGCATGTATGATTTGGAGATGAGGAACGTTAACCACCCTATCATCACCTCTCTCTCTCTCTCTCTCTCTCTCTCTCTCTCTCTCTCTCTCTCTCTCTCTCTCTCTCTCTCTCTCTCTCTCTCTCTCTCTCTCAACCCACCTCCCATGTTCAACCCTACGTGCTCTTTCCACCCTCCTGTCCCACCTCGTACGGCATCATCCATCCCCAGAGCTTGTGACTGTTGGAGATCTTAACAAATGGACACTAAAACTGTCTGTAATGGCCCAGCCCAGCCTTAATACCTCGTTCCCTCGCGGAGCCAACGGCCGTTTGTCGACTCTCCGAGACGTGCTGATGCGTAAGGAAAAAAAAAAAAAATATTGACTGAGCCTTTGGTTATCCAGCAGTCCTGTTGATTACCGGTGATATACGATGTCGCTGGTTAATGAAGGTGAATTCCGCCACGTATTCCAGGAGGCGGCATATTCGACCCATCATTTATCCCAAGTTTCATTGAAGAAGACTTTAAAATCCTATCGAATATCGATAATGACTTCACATGTTAATTTCACGGTCTGTTCACTACAGAGGCATGGAAATCAAGATCTTACGGACATAATTGGTAATATTGTCTGCGGCAGGTGGTCAGTGCCATCCATCGTGTGGCAGACTGTGGTGTTTTGTTGCCCCGCTGAGTGTTTGGCATAGTGGATGGTCTGGATAGAATATGTGACTGTAACTTGGTTGTCGGGCTGGCCACGAAAGATGTACTGTGGATAGTTTCGTAGTTGGGGAGGTGGCTCACTGGTTGACTTGGTTGGCTGGGGAGTTTACAGTTCAAGCATTGATGTAGTGGTGACGAGCCTAGAGAATGTTAGGTTTGTGTAGGTGTTGGTGACGAGTCTAGAGTGTGTTAATTAGAGCAGGTTATGCTGACCTGTCCAGAGAGTTAGGGCAGGTGGTGGTGATGGATCTGGAGGATGTAAGCGACCGAGCCAAGGCGACGAATATGTTAATGTGAAAGTCAAATGAAATGTCACCAGACGCAGCTCATGCTGAGGGTGTAGTACGCCAAGTGCTGGCGGACGAGAGGTAGCGGCATTCATACCACACTGTGCTGAGGACGTGGCTGGAGTAACATCTCGTTTCGTTCCTGTTCAGGAAATGTTTCTAGGAGACAGATGTTGCATAGTGATCGCTGGTACGACGTAATGAAGGGGCTTGGTGTTTCTCTGGGGTGATATGTTCGTCACAGCTGGGGTTTTTTTTCCAGCCTGTTTCACTAAAGGTTGTGTGATGTATCGATTTGTGTGCTGAATATTGCATTAAGGTTACAACCCAGAGTTGCTTCACAAATCATTTATTTCATTGTAGAAAAAAATACTGCAGATTTTCATAAAGACGTCAAATCATTCTCTCTCTCTCTCTCTCTCTCTCTCTCTCTCTCTCTCTCTCTCTCTCTCTCTCTCTCTCTCTCTCTCTCTCTCTAAAAGAACTAAGCGCATACAATATCTGTGGTGCACCACATGGTGTGAGATCTGCTAGAGGAAGCAGGAGGGTGAGGGTCAGCAGAAGGAGCAGGGAGGGTGAGTCAGGAAGGAAGAGCAGGAGGAGGAGAGGCAGAGGAGGCGAGCTGGATAGCCTTGAGGAGTCACTGTTGATAGCGGGGTACAGACTCTCAGTCATGCAATCTACACACGTTCCTCACACACCGGCAATTATCTCATGTATGTATTAAACAATTTCTCGTAGTCCCATGTATGTAATTGTTGAGACTTATCTTGCGAGAAATTATGTATGCAGGACCTAATCATTTGCATATATTCAAAAACTGAAATCACTCATAAAACAAGAAAGGTTTTACGGTATCTGACGGCGAGCTTCGCAACACACTTTGGTCTCTTGCCTTCGACCTGACTTTTGAGTTCTTCCTCGCTGCCGTATTTGGCTCTGGAGAATTTTATGATTTTAAAAACATCCAGAGAAAATGAACTTTTCATCAGTGCCAAATAAGGAGGTTATCTGCACATCCTCAGTTCCCCAGTACAACACTGTTGATGACCCTCTGGATCCTTGCTGCCCTTGAGGTTGGGCAGAACATGGACACACTGTTCTCTGAATTACCAATACAGGAACAAGATAATTGAGCTGGTAATCACTTCTTCAAGCCAGTACACGTATCACTCGTATCAACACATCACACACACACACACAGTCGTCTGCAGTCTATTGGTTGTGGAGGATGATAACATTATCTTGCATCAGGTATGATTCTATAGCGTATTCCTCCCCATAGGAGACCCAAAAGTCACATGATTGAGGTGATAATGACTTGGTCAAGCCAAACCAACACACGTATCATTTGGAGTAACCACATCAATCAACGACAACATACTGGCCGTCTTCAAGGATGATAACATGATATACTATCGGGTATGATTCTATATTATACCTCCCCAGAAGGACACCCATGTCACCCAAACCTTCGCGCCTGTGATCACTTCATCTCATTTGAATTAGTCCTAATATTTTTTTCCCCCCACCTGGCCACTAACATGACAACCTGGCTCATCCTCCATGTAAATGCGACATGTTTTTTGCTGTTCCCAGGATGCCACAAGACGGACGGGACAAGCGATTCCAGTCCTTTTGTGGGTTTAAATATTTTTTGCAGGTACAGACATTCTTTTGGAGGTTTACATATTCTTTTGTGAGTTTGCATATTTTTTTTATAAGTTAATTCTTTTGTGGTTTTTAGTATTCTTTTTTAGGTTTGAAAATCCCTCTGTAGATTCAAAAATCGTTTTGTGAGTGTAGAAATTCTTCTGTAGGTTCAAAAAGAAAGTATATTGTTGTATGTGGATCTTATATATAGAACTTGATATCCAACTTAGAAGATATGCATATCTTTGACAGTGACAGCCTGTCCTAAGACAGTGTTTATTATGAGACCTTTATGCTCATAATAAGACCACGCGACGTTCAGTATAAGGCCATGAGGGCTAATTAGTATAAGACCACAGTGTTTAGTATGAGACCATGAAGCTCAGTATGAGATCAGATAATGTTTATTATGACGATGTGAAGACCAGTGTAAGACCACTGCGTTCAGCAGAAGACCTAACAGTGTTCACTATGAGAACCAGAAAGTGTTCTGTGTAAGACCACGCAATGTTCAGTATAAGACCACACAGTGTTCTGTATAAGACCACGCAGTGTTCAGTATAAGACCACACAGTGTTCTGTATAAGACCACACAGTGTTCTGTATAAGACCACACAGTGTTCTGTATAAGACCACACAGTGTTCTGTATAAGACCACGCAGTGTTCAGTATAAGACCACACAGTGTTCTGTATAAGACCACACAGTGTTCAGTATCAGACTACGCGGTGTTCAGTGTGAGACCTACATTGTTCAGTATGAGACTACATAGTGTTTTGTAAAAGACCACACAGTGATTAGTGTAAGGCCACACAGTGATCAGTATAAGACCACATAGTGTTCAGTATATGACGACATAGTATTCGGTATAAGATCACACAGTATAAGACCCCACACAATATTCTTTATAGGTCCACACTGTTGACTATAAGACCACACCTGTATAAGACGACATAGTTTTCATTATAAAACCATACAGTGCTCACTGTAAAACCACACAGTGTTCAGCATTAAACCAAATATTGTTCAGTATAGGACGACATAGTGTTCGGTATAAGACCACATTGTGTTCGCTATAAGACAAGAGATGTTCATTATATGAAGACACGGTATTCATTTTATGACTATACAATGTTTACTGTGAAATCACATAGTGTTTGGTATATGAGCATACTTTGTTTACAATAAGACTACGAAATACATAGCATAAGACCCCGCAGTGTTCAGCATGATAGCACACAGTGTTCATTGTAACAGCGCGTAGTGGTCACTATAAGACCACACAGTGTTCACTATAACAACGTGTGGTTGTCATTATAAGAGCACACAGTGTTCACTATAACAACGTGTGGTTGTCATTATAAGACCACACAGTGTTCACTATAACAACGTGTGGTTGTCATTATAAGACCACACAGTGTTCACTATAACAGTGCTTAGTGGTCACTATAGACCACCTCAGTGTTCAGAATAACTGCACAGTGTTCCGTAAAAGACCATACACTCAGTAAATGGTCAAAAGATGCTCAGTTCAGAATCATGTATCAGTATGAAGAAAAAAAAAATAAACGTAAGTAAAAAAAATGATCAGAAAATTGAAAGTTTTCTCAGTTTACGAGGTGGGGGGAGGTGGCCCGCCCGCCCTGCTCAGAGGCCTTCACAGTATAGCTCGTGACCAATGAAGGGAAAGATATTATTTGTACCACAATAGTTTGGGGAGTTTTGACGTCATCTCAGGTGAGGGATGTTCCATACAGCGTGTTTGTAGGGAGAGGATGTGTGATTGAGTATTTGTGCTATACGGGGGGAGGAGAATTTTACACTCGTGTTGCCCCCGTCCCTTAAATTTGTATGTATATGTACCATGTCTTTACTCCTATGTATGTATGCAAACACACACACACACACACACACACACACCAGCCTAAGCCAGGTACCCATTTATCGACCAGTCACAAAGGGAGGATGAACACCTGGGTTTTTTGTAGGCCGACTGTCATGCCTGGGATTCGAACCTATGCTGGCTTGACCTCGGGCTAACTGATTCAAGGTCAGTAACGATAATCAGTACACCATGGAGTGTGTGTGTGAGAGAGAGAGAGAGAGAGAGAGAGAGAGAGAGAGAGAGAGAGAGAGAGAGAGAGAGAGAGAGAGAGAGAGAGAGAGACGTCTGCATTCTGAACAAACTAATTCTAAAAGAAAAAATCGTAGATATTAGATATTTCCAACAGGATTTTCCCCTGCATGGCCGAGATAAGATCCCAGAAACGTGTTGTTTAATTCTCAGAATGTTAAAACGAGTAAGATTTTGAGAGCAGGATGTAACTTGGATATATATATATATATATATATATATATATATATATATATATATATATATATATATATATATATATATCAAGATATGAAAATAACGTTCTCATATCTGAAATGTCTGTTTGTATTCAAAAGATAAAAGTTTATTAAACAGATATTTGAAAAGATAGAGAAGAAAGGAACCATAGAAGGGTCACTTATGTGGAGCGGAACCCCGAGAATAATTGAGCATTGAAGCGTTCCTTAACTAATGACATGAAAATAATGGTTTTAGACCAGAGGCGGAGGCGTAAAGAATTAGGGATCTGGATCACTCTCCTTTTTTTACCTCCTGGCAAATTTAAACAATAGGATATGATAAGGAAATTGGTTGGTCGACTGGGTTGTGTGATCACGTCCCCAGACCACCCAGGCGAATTATTATTATTATTATTATTAGTAGTAGTAGTAGTAGTAGTTGTAGTAGTAGTAGTAGTTGTAGTAGTAGTAGTAGTAGTAGTAGCAGTTGTAGTAGTAGTAGTAAATGTTGGTTCAAGACAATCTTAGTGACATAGCACATGTACTAACTGGGGGGAACCTCCAGCAAAGCAGTGCACCGGCTGCGTTCAGGGTCTGGAGCTGAGAGGGCTAACACGCTTGCTTGGTAGCGCGTCCTTCTTTTGAATACATGCAGCCTCGTTTTTCCACCAAATTATGTCGTAAATCCTCCTTACAGTCTGAGGTTGGGAAGTGTTGCCCGCTTACTCCAAGGTATCCAGTCCCTTTCGTGAAGGGCTTCTGTCAGGTCTTAATTCTTATACTCATAGAGCCGGCTGACGATACGTCTTGCTAGTTTATGACGGGTACATCTGACTACCACACAGGCTGTCATTATGAACTGCCGTGTATACTAATTACACTGAGGCACTGAGCTCACTGGACAGCACAAGATAAATAGTACCATGATAACGATTACACTTTATCGATGTCGCTCGTTTTTCACATGTAAACAAACATGGCGGACGGTGAAGTTGCCCATGTAACGCCATTTCCCCCCACGTAGAAAATATTCAATTAAAAATCAGCGACGCGTCTAGTTAAGTTTTTGTTTCTAGTTTTTTTTCTTCGTGTTCTTCAATCGCAACAGAACGTTATATTTCCCTTTAATCATTTTACTAATCTTATCTGATGGGTTCTGGGAGTGTTGGTCGTCCTGGGAATGAAGAGCGTGAGGGCGAAGCTCTGTTCTTAGTGCAGCGTTGAAATCACCTTCATCAGTCATTGTTTCGTTTTGCCTCATCATTATTGTTGTTCTTTCTGTGTCTCTTATTCTGTTTCGACATACAGAAGTTCTTCTCTACTCTCTCTTCCTATTGTTTTCTGCTGCTTCATCCTTCCTTAACGTCATCTTATTTTACGTTTCCTTTCTCGTCTCCATCTTTCTCATTCATGGTATTATTATTCCTTCTCTCCTGTTGATCTTCGTCTTTTTCTTATTTTCTTTAACAACTTCTTCCTCTTCTTCTTCTTCTTCTTCTTCTTCTTCTTCTTCTTTCTTATTCATAGTATTATTATTCCTTTTCTCCTGTTGATCTTCGTCTTTTTATTTTATCATCATCATCATCTTCTTCTTCTTCTTCTTCTTCTTCTTCTTCTTCTTCTTCTTCTTCTTCACCTTCTTCATTATTTCAGTACTCTCATCTACATTATTACTTTCATCATTATTATTAATATTATCATTATAAATAGTAGTAGTAGTAGTAGTAGTAGTAGTAATAGTATTTTTATTGTTAGTAGTAGTCTTACCAGGAGAGTACGGCACAGTTGCAAGTAGGAAGGGAGGAGAGTGAGCTGTTCCCATGATCTCGGAGTTGAACCCATGGGTCTTAAAGTGAGGGACAGGACAATTTATGCTGTTTGCTGATGACACGGCTCTTGTGGCACACTCCTGACAGAAACTCAAGCTGGTGACAGAATTTGGGAGAGTGTGTGAGAGGTGGAAGTTGAGGGTGAATGTAAACAAATATACGGTAATGAGGTGTGGCATGGAAATGAGACAGGATAATTTCCGTCTAGTCTTGACTGGGAAGGACCGGGAGGAGATGGAGGGCTTTAGTTATCCGGGAATAGATGTGGAGGCGGCAGCGGATAGAACCATCGAGACTAAAACGAGAATCGAATGGATTGATGTGGTATATAGGGGGCAGGTGCTGTCAGTGGCCTGGATCAGGACATAATGAAAGATCTAGGTAAACCATGAATTACTCTGTGGGTCTTGGTTGTGCAAGGTAGGAACTGTGCAAATGAAGTCGTTGTTTGCTTGTTCCTGATGTTACCTCGCCGTAACACGAGAAGATTTTAAGCTTAGAAAAATAATGATCATGTTATTGTCAATGTCATCAATTTTCCCGCTGTTGCTGCCCTTGGTAAGCTAGTCAAGCATAACGCAGCGGTAGAGAAGGGCAGCGAAGCAGTCCTTCATGAAGGACGTACACTGGCAGTGCTGGTCAGTCCAGCTGAGTGTTGTGTGATAACCACACCTTGTCTGGGAAACAGACCTCTGGTGGTGGTCTTGCCGAACCTGACACCTCTGCTGTCTCTCCTTGTGCTTGATTTGAGTGAACCAACTAAACATTAACATGAGAATAACAATAATGATGATAATATTAATAATAATAATAATAATAATAATTATAATAATAATGATGATGATAATGATAATAATGATATTTTTATTATCATTATTATTATTATTATTATTATTATCATTATTATTATCATTATTATTATTATTATTATTATTATTACTATTATTATCATTTGTAGTGGAGTGTCTGTATAGCACAGGACAGATGCAGTGGCAAGTAAAGATAGCAAAAGAAAATATCTTACTACTCTTTGTTTGAAACAATATGACAGCATGGACGAAGGATTTTGAGAATTGCCCGATGCTCTGGCCACACATTGGTCGCCCTGCCATCATACTATAGTAATGTATCTATTGCTAGCGACATCTGTCATTTACCATAATGTTATATTGATTTCATAATTCGATGGATATAACTATCAAGTGAGGCTACCATGATTGTAATGACATTTGTCTCCAATTCATGTTACCATCCCTACAGAGACGATACGAATTGTATTGATCGTTTCGAAATTCATCGGACCTATCTTCGAAGATACCTTTTTTTTTTTAACCTTGTGTGAATGTAAATTGATTGATGCCATACATATGTACAGAATATCTCTGTTACTTGATAATTTGTATATGCCAAGGGTCACGATCTAGTGAGCTAGTGAAGCAGGAGTGAGTTTATCTTGCCACAGTATGGATTGCTATGTAGGAAGCCAGTACAACAAGGCTTTGATATTGGAATTGTTCTCTGCTTCTCTGAGAGATGATGTAAACAGGTATGTGATCAAGACGCCTGGTTACATGCACGGTTGAGGTACTGTTAAGAAGAAACTGGCTCTCTGAAAAATGGTTCAGTTCTCGAAACTTGGTCGAGGGTTTTCTATACAAGAGAAAGGGAAGATTCAACAGTGAATTACTACCTCGATTGAAGGAGTGCACATTAAATCATGGACGAGGGTGAGGTCAATATGAGTGCGGCTATCAACACTAAGATCACATCTAGAGCGCTTTGTTTACAGTTTTTCGTTTGCTATAATTGCTGCCAGTCCTGTAAAGTCAGACGGCTACCATATGCATAAAGTCATCAGTTGCCACATGCTGTAAAGTCAACAGCTGCCACATGCTATAAAGTCAACAGCTGCCACATGCTATAAAGTCAACAGCTGCCACATGCTGTAAAGTCAACAGTTGCCACATGCTGTAAAGTCAACAGCTGCCACATGCTATAAAGTCAACAGCTGCCACATGCTATAAAGTCAACAGCTGCCACATGCTAGAAAGTTAACAATTGCCACATGCTATAAATTCAGTAGCTGCCACATGCTATGAAGTCAGACTGTGATTACTTACACATAGTCACTCTTCACATAGTGTCTAGTATTGTCAAATTCACTCATGATAACATTGATTCTTAAGCTCATTTCCCGCACGGTATTCGAAAAGCATCCGATGATCCCTCTGTCAACAGAAAATGGTCAGTTTTCTACGGCCGTGTATATTCGTCATCACCCGTCAGATTAGATGGAGGCTCCAACCAACAACTTGAGCAACTTGGGACACTTATTCAACCGTCATCCTTCACCTCTCTTTCTGCCACTTCACTCTGACATCACTTCCTTCCCTTCGCCCTTTTCCCTTTCTATCACCGCCGCTTCCAAACCCCACTGTCCTTCCTTCCAGCCTCCTCCTTAACACCGCACCATTGTCTTCGTCTTTTAACACATCTGTATCGGGTTTCTGGCGTATCTTGCGAGTCTGGGGCTGTGACAGGTGGGCCGCGATGTGGTTTGTGGCCTCGAGATGTGGCGAGGATAACCTCCCCTTGTGGTGTCCCAAGGCCTCACAGATCCCCAAGATTGTGTTCTCAAGTCTTCCAGGCCTTCTCTGATCTATGTTTCTCAGAGTCTGGTCGTTGGGGACCTTCCAGGTGTGATTGCTTAGAAAGCTGAACATGAGGGCTGTCTGCCTACATCTGATGAGATGGAGATTAAGGGGTGGGGGGTGTTGATACTTGCTGGAGGATATAGGTAAGGAAAACATACCAGTTAATTGGGTAGACGTAATATCTTCTAGTTCAGTGGGTTGGAGATGTAAGTCCTTCTAGTTAGGAGGTTAGGGTATACAAGACCTAGTTAAGTGGGTATCGGATGTAAGACCTTCTTGTTAGTAGGTGGGGATGTAAGGCTTTCTGTTGGAGTGTAGGAGGGGATGCAAGACTTAGTTCAGTGAGTGGAGGCTGTAAGATTTTTTGTTTAAGTGGATGGGCGATGCGAGACCTATTAGTTAAGTGGAGGATGCAAGACCTATTAGTTAAGTGGGTGGAGGATGCAAGACCTATTAGTTAAGTGGGTGGGGGATGCTATGATTTCCTAGAGTTGTGATTCCCAGTGGGACAATATACGGGGGATATTAAGTTTACTAGGGTGGGAATCCCTGGGTTGAGCAAATGGCTGTGTCACATGATAATTGTTTACACCTATGCCAGACTCATCCCCAGATCACCTTTAACAGGTTCCCCCATGCCTCCCACCCTCCTTCAACCCACCGTGACCAATCCTTGACCATATTAGACCCTCGCCTCCTCTCCCTCATCTCCCTCCTGTACCTCTGTTATCCTCCCTCTCCCTCTAATACTCTCTCCTTTCCCTCTCCCCCTTCACTCCTTTACTCACATGCTCCTCTCACTTTTCCTTCCTATTTTTTCCTCGGTGCTGTCTGTCTCCTGTCCCTGTTTTCTCCCTTTCATCTCCTACCCTCCCCATGCTCTCTGTCTTTATTATTCTTCTTCCTTCTTCTGGACACTTTTCTTTCCTTTTTCTCCCATCTCCCTGCCCCCTTACCCTCTTTTCTTCCCACGCCTCATCTCCTCTACCTCTCCTACACACCTGCAGTCCTCTCGCTTGACTCTCCATTCATCTCCTTGACCTTTCCTTCGCCTCTTTCCTCTCTCTTCCCTTCCTCTTCTCATTTCTTCTACCCTCGCACCCCTCTCCCTCTCCTCTTTGTTCCTTTTCCTTTCCTTCTCCCATCTCACCCACACTTGCACCACAGCGCCACCACCATACGTCACCAGAGCAGAGCCATTAACCTACACCTCCTCGCACCTGGGAGGACCTTTGCTCACAGTCTTCCTTAAATCCAAGACATCAACCTGTTTATGTTGAGACGAATCGCCCTTTGAGCCGTCTTTATAACCATCGTGAATCTTATGGCTGCTCTGCCTTATGCTTGTTCTGCCTTGTGCCTCTTCTGCCTTGTGCCTCATCTGCCTTGTGCCTCATCTGCCTTGTGCCTCATCTGCCTTGTGCCTCATCTGCCTTGTGCCTCTTCTGCCTTGTGCCTCTTCTGCCTTGTTAACAGTTGGCAATTATGTATTTCACAGTGCGGGTGGGTACCGTTGGTCTTATCGCTTGTTAAGTGTTGTGATGGTAGCAGTGGTGGAGCATGAGTGCCGTTGGGCTCGTTGACGTTGTAGATGCTACGTGGTGGTGGTGATGGTGTGGTGGAGGGTTGATGGAAGAGGTGGTGATAAAGGTGTTGGCTGTGGGAGGGTATTGTTGGTGGTGGTGTGGTCGTGTTATGGGAATGTTCGTGATGGGGCGTGTTTGTGGTGGTAAAATGTAAGTGCGGTAGTGGTGGTGGCGGTAGGGGGTCGAAGTGGGTAGCATAAGTTTTACTGCTAGTGACCTCTAGTGGTGCTGGTTGACGTTAGTAGTGGTGGTAGTGATGGTGATGTGGAGTAGTAGTGGTGGTAGTGATGGTGATGTGGAGTAGTAGTGGTGGTAGTGATGGTGATGTGGAGTAGTAGTGGTGGTAGTGATGGTGATGTGGAGTAGTAGTGGTGGTAGTGATGGTGATGTGGAGTAGTAGTGTTGGTAGAATGATGAGATGATGGTGGTCTCTGTGGTGATGATTGTTGTATGATGATGGTGACGGTGGTGTTGATGGTGATGATGAGAGTGAGGTTGATGGTGATGACAGTGGTGATGGTGTGTGGTAGTGGTGGTGGTTGTGGTGGGTATGGTAGGAGATGGGCCAGACGCCACCACCCAGCCCACACTAATTACTGGTTGTCGTGTAGACAGACCTCTCGATACCGACCAAACATCCCATGACACGACACCTGGTCGTCAAGATGTGTGTCAGGTGTTTCAGGTGTGTGAAAACAAAGTTTGTTTCCAGATGTATCAGGTGTGTCAGGACGCGTGTCGTGTGTGTCAAGACGTGCTTGTGTCATAGTGTGTCAGGACGTGTGTTACGTTTTCAGGATGTGTCAGGTGTCATATCGTGTGTCAGAACGTGCTAGAATGTGTCAGAGACGTCAGGACGAGTGCTGTAGGACGTGTGTCAGATATGTCAGGACGTGTGGTGTATCAGGACGTGCATCAAGCTGTGTATCAGGACGTGTGATGCGTTAGGACGTGCATCAAAATGTGTATCAGGACGGGCATCAAGCTGTGTATCAGGACGTGTGATGCGTTAGGACGTGCATCAAAATGTGTATCAGGACGTGCATCAAGCTGTGTAACAGGACGTGTGATGCGTTAGGACGTGCATCAAAATGTGTATCAGGACGTGCATCAAGCTGTGCATCAAGACGTGTATCAGAACGTGCATCAAGATGTGTATCAGGACGTGTGATGCGTTAGGACGTGCATCAAGATGTGTATCAGGACGTGTGATGCGTTAGGACGTGCATCAAGACGTGTAACAGGACGTGTGATGCGGCAGGTCATGTGGTGTATTAGGACGTGTGGTGTATCATGACATGTGGTGTACTAGAACTGTCATCTATATATTAGATGCTACACCTGTCACCGAGGAAGACGTTAGGACATGAGAGTTTTCATCTGTTTCATATTTACGTCGGTTAAGTAACGTTTGTGTCCTTCCATCACAAAAAGGCTTATAATAATCGTAAGTTTTCTTTGTCACATTCTGAGACAAATTGCTGTGTGACAGGCTACGACTTTGCTTCTTTAAATTACATGAATAACAGGCGTTTTTTAGCTGAGAATTAATCATTCTCATTTTTCCAGTAACAATTATATCTCAAAGGTGTATTACATACCCTTTCTTTTTCTCTAAAGGAACTTCATACTTCTTGAGCGTCGACACAGATGCCAATATCGCTTTTGTACGAACATGAAATTCTTTATCACTGTTTTTGAACTGCGTAAATGTGTATTACGAATTGCTCATTTATTATTTAACAGTTTGAACTCAGTACATAGATTTTTTTTTAAACATTATAGACATTGATTGAATTCATGTTGAAATTTCCACTTGATTTCGTGAACGATGCTCATGTTACTTGCCAAACGCTCCGCTGGTCCAGCTGGAGAGTCTAAGTCCTGTAAGATGGTTGTCCAGTGAGTGTTTGGTGATGGGGCCACCACGCTGGTTACTCCCAGCCATGCGGTTTCGTCACCTGGAGAGCTAAAGTTAATTCTGACCATTTGGATGATAATTTGGTTTCGCTCTGATGGACCGGTCAAATTGTTCATCAGTTTAACTTTTACGGGAACTTGTGCTTGGCTGGTGTGGCCATGAACATGGTGTGTGAGAACTCCAGGGGGATGATCGCGATAGCTTGGTTCTCTACAGCACTTGGTCGTTAAGTTGTTTGGGGAATCTAGATAAGGGGTAATTCTAACGTTCCTGAAATGTGGATATCAGTTACAGCTTGTAAATATTAAGATAAGCTTCTCAGATGAGGGAAATAACAGGTGGTTAATGAAATTTCACTTCATCTATTAACGCATTTTGATAATTTTGGATCAGTTAAGTGTTCTCTGGTATACATCGGACGAACAGTAAGCTCATTCTAAACCCCCTGGTTCACTATCACTTGAATTATATGCTGTCTGACTGTGTTAATATCTATAATGAGTGGGGTCTCCGATGTGGCCCTTACTTTAAACGCATCGGTCGTCCTATTTTATAAAGTTACAAAAAGTGCAACAAATAATCAGTCAGCACAGGAGATCCGTGTAGGTGGCATTAGTGAACTGGTCTCTCGTGTATCACCTTTCACATGTGGAGTATCAGGTGTGTGAGGACGTATGGTGTGTCAGGACCAGTGTCAGGTGTGGTAGGACATGTGGTGTGTCACTACGCATGTCAGGTGTGATGGGACGTGTGGTGTATCACTGCGTATGTCAGGTATGGTTGGACATGTGGTGTGTCACTGCGTATGTCAGGTGCGTCAGGACGTGAGCCAGATGTGTCAGGATGTGTTGTGCATGTCCAGGCCTGACGAAGCGCTGGACTAATGAGCCGGTGACATGTTTCGTCCGACCACAGTGGTCTGGCTGCCCACCACAGCTCTCAGTCCTCACCACTGTCGCCACAGCTAACTGGCTCACCAAATGAGATCAGGATTCTTGTATTTCAGTTATACATAACATAACGATATAGAAAAAGATAATCTGCAACAAAAGTAGCTATTACTTAGCGATGATATTTAGAAAAGATATTCAAAATGGGCATTTTTGTGCTTCTGGCCATTACGTGCCATCTCCTCGACCCAGGTAAGGAGGCAGGTGCTGTACAGTATAATGCATTGCATCCTTAGGGCCACTTTTCTTCGTCTACAGTTTGCCCTGCCATTCCAACTTTGAAGATTTATGAACTGATGCAGTTTTCCATGTTGGTCTCCTGTCTTGCGTTTTACTCATAAAATTTCACATTGTTCTTCACCAAACATTTCACATTTCTGCTTCGTTATTAGTACTAATTGCCTGGCTGTGGTGATGTCAAGAGGGGATTTACTTCGTGATGTTCTGTGCCCATATTGGTGCTTTGATGAAACAGATGCTTCGTCTTGCATTGTGTGTATGTGTGGAAGATTGTGAAAGATCAGATATAAGGAAAAAAAAGATTATCTAGCGTAATTGTATATATTTTTTATCTTATTTTATTTATTTTTCTTATTCAAGACACGTACTGTAAGTTTATTAGATTCGTTAATTCTTTTGAGACATATGTTGCCTTGGTTCATCATATTACGTCAGTGGAATGCCCACAGCTTGCTGCATACATGTGATTTTGTACCTTTACACATGGTACTCTCATGATATACTCTCAATACCCACTATACCATAGACAGAGCATACCACTATACCACACCCACATACCACAGTGACATACAGTCATCAACCACCTTCCCATAAACAGAGCATACCACAATATTATACCCGTATACCATAGTGACATGCAGTCACACCCGCCATACCACTACACCATACCCTCATTACCCACCACACCATAGACACAGCTCTCGGCCTTATCATATATACAAACATACGTGTGTCAAATCCAAAATACTACCACATGTATCTTTCGTACAGAGATCACCATTCACAAAAACACCCACCATTCCATAGATACAGCATGCACCACACCATATCCTCATCGCCCACCATAACATAGACACAGTATACGCCACACCACAGACACAGCATCATATCATACTGTGCACACATGTATCATAGCACAAAAAAGCAACATCGGTAGTTCCTTTCGTAAGAAATGTATACCCCCGCAGCACACACCATACGATAGACACAACACCCATGGTTCCTTACATGTAAAGTCTACCACAGAAAACTCACTTCCCGTACCATACGCACAAGTGCCACTATACGCAGACCCAGCCTTCCATAGGCACAACAGACGCCATTCTATGTACACAACAGACGCCATTCTATGTACACAACAGACGCCATTCTATATACACAACAGACGCCATTCTATGTACACAACAAACTGTATTATACAAGCCAACTTACCATACATAAAACATCTACCTCCATACTATACACGTCCCTTACACACGTAGAACATCCACACGACGCAGTATACATAACATATGAACATCTTAACAAATGTAGAAATTACCAGTCCCCTCCCGGAGGGACTCAGGACAAAATTAGGGGAGTAAATTGACTCATCTGTGAGTGGGGACGGGGCACCACGGTTGGTAAGTGGAGGGCAGGGTCTTTTGACTTAATTATACGATTCAACTTTGGCTGTTACCAGCGTCCTTGTGTCTTTCCAAAGTGGGTGGTCTTCTTGGGGAAGGGAGGGGTGGGTTGGGGTGAGATGGAGGGGTACGGTAGGGGGAGCAGGTAGTAAAGACAGGCGGGGAGTAGGGGATAAAGGTTAGTAGGGGAGTGGGGAGTGGGTGAGGCCTATGGTTGTCGGGAGGGAGGAGGTGAGGAAGAAAATGACAGCCTGACGTAGACACTGGTGGGCTGGGCTGGTCCAAGTGTTCCTCCTGAGGATTGGCGGTGGATGTGTGTGTGTGTGTGTGTGTGTGTGTGTGTGTGTGTGTGTGTGTGTGTGTGTGATACCTATTTGTAATTACCTACCTGTACAGTACGGGGTGGGAATTCGACATTCGCAGGGTTCCATATCCCCTCAGTTATCATGCAACTTTCGTCTCCTTTATAATTCTCCTGAGGTTGAGCTCTGGGGACTGGTTACGGTACAGTACCAACTCAAGTTCTTCTAACACACCCACTCCTGTATTTTATGTCCTGCTTGATGATATTCATATAGCAACCGTCTTTCGCTGTGTCCCATCCTCATTGCTCTCCATTTACGCGGGTTTAATTTCATCAGTCATGCATTAGACCCACATTCAAGTTTATCTTCGTTCCTTCGTAAGATACTGTAATCTTCATCATTCCTTACTTCCCTCGCGACTGTAACATATTCAGGCATGAGTCCAGTTCTTTCAGGCAGGTCCAAAAGAGCAATGGTCCCGGGACCGAGCCCTGCGGCACGTCTCTGGTCACCCCAACCCTTTATGAGAAGGCTTATTCAACAAGCGTCCTTCGTTCTCTTCCACTAAGGTAATTTTCTGCCCATCAAGGGAGTTTAACCCTCATTCCTGCTCGCAGATCTAGCTTCTTCGTAAATCAGCATGGTGTCAAATGCTCTCTGGCCGTCTATGAACGAAAAACTCACCCATCCTCCTAGCTTGTCAAAAACGGAACTAATTTTTTTTTTTTCAAGAAGTCTGAGGTCTTTCACACAAGAACTCCTCTTTGCAAGTAGGTCGTCCTCTTGCTTTCTGATGATCATTTCCAGTGTTTTACAGACTGCTTTTATCAGAAAGACCTCTGTAGTGAAGCGTAATTTTCCGATCTCCATTCTTACAGATGGACAGATTACCCTCATACACTCCTGTGACGCTATATCCTCCTCTAGCGACATATCGAATTATACTTCGATATGTACATTAAGTACAGCTGAACGCTCGTTCAACCCTTTCGGAGAAACTTCATCAGGACCATGAACCTTAACTGGGTCAAGACAATTAGTCTGCTTATGACTTTTTCTAGCACTTTTATTGCACTCCAGGATTTCCTCCTCATTCTCTTTCTCACGGATGTTGGAACAATAGTGTTCCTCACTGTGAACCACTACTGAACCAGTCACTCAGCTTCCTGCATATATTAACATCATCCTCTACGACTTTTCCCTTTGAACTCCTTGGCCTAATTAGTTGCTCTTTAACCAACAGTTTTATATTGATGAGTTTTTGGAAAAGTTTTGGGTGATTTCCTGTCATATCTACAATCATTTGCTTGAAGCATCTCTGTTTTTCGTTCCATATTTTTCTGTATTCATCCCATACTCTCGTATACCTTTCAAAAGCTAGTTGGCTGCTGCGTCGCCTTTATCATCTCCACAATACATCCCTTATCTCTTTTGTTCCTCGACATTTTTCCCTGAAATACCCTTTTTTTTTTTCCTAAACTTCGCTCCTTATTTGCAGATAAAGGTAACCAGTTTCTAACACAGTTGTTGATTGTGCAGAACACTTCATTACGGTGATCTCTTTTATAGCCATGGAACTCCAGTTTCCACTCCCTGATCTCACCTGGTTAGCTCTTTATAGTTTCCACAATTATATCGCGTCTTTGAGTATAGTTTTCTCTTTGGACATTTCTACGACCTTATTTATCATATCAGAATCAAGCATTACATGACCACTTTTCTTTTGTCTTTTACTTTAGCTGACATTATATGGACAGAATTATGCCCTGGTTATAGTCATCCTGGATGAAAATGTAGCTAAGATTAATTCGAGTTCCTCTAGTGTCTGTGGGCTCATGCCCTTTATATTTCCATTGTTATCGGCACGAGGGAAGATAAGATTCGAGAACTCTATGGCTGTGTTGTATGAGGGAAGGAGGAGGCGTCCCAACGATCAGTCTTCGTGTATCTGGTCGTCACACAGAATCCATGGGAAGCAGTTGGTCGTGGGTGCTAGGATACGCATAGACAGCTCACGAGAGCGATGGCCGAAATGATAACTGCAGAGCAGAGAGAAGGAAGCAACACCATGGCGGCCGGAAAAGAATGTGGGAGAGAGTTAAGAACAGGGAAGCTCATAAGGAGGAAGGATTTTGATTTTCCTCTGGTTCAGAGCGAGACAGAAACAGAGCCATCCCAGACATGCGAGCAGTACTCCACACTATATGTTATCATACCCGCTGTCTCCAACATCCATGATGCTATGTGTAAGGATAAGATCTAATGATGTGGTATCACCACCTCCCGCCCCTCCCCCCCCCATCACCCCATCACATTTCAGTGCTGATGTAGGAATCTCTCTCTCTCTCTCTCTCTCTCTCTCTCTCTCTCTCTCTCTCTCTCTCTCTCTCTCTCTCTCTCTCTCTCTCTCTCTCTCTTCCCCGCATGAATGTCTCAATTCTCTCAGTCCATGTCTGTGGTGTTGTGTATATTCCTCCTGGCGTATGTGTCATTCTTCAAACGTGTGTGTGTGTGTGTGTGTGTGTATGTATCATATACATCACCACCACTCGTGCTTGGACGCAGTATACATTTACGCAGTATCACATACAGAGGTAGACATATATTCTCTGTTCGTATTTGTTTACATGTAAGCCTTGGTTTTTCAAATTCTGTTTTCAGACCTATATAGGAAGCGGTGGCCTGTGTATCGGACGATCACCGATGACTTCTTGAAATGGTCGTAATTTAAGGCTTGTCCATAATGTTCTCAGGGGCACCTTCGTATTGTGTACAGACTTCGTTGTGAAGAGTTAGGCTGTATGCTTAGTGGCATGAGGAGGTCGTCATCGTCAGGGGTGAAAAAAAATGTTGAAGACATGTCCAAGAAATACAAGAATTTAGGAATGATTTAACAGCACAAACAAAAAGCTGGAGATACGAGTAAGTATCGGATTGGACCGAGAAGAGACGAAGATTTAAAACAAGCATAATTCAAGCGAAAGAAATCAAAACTCTTTAAGACTTTGAGAAAACGAAAGAATTAGTGGGGAATTTGACGATAAATTTAAGAAGAATGATAATCGATAACTGCACAGTTGTGGAGAGTCTTCTTAAAATTAGTGATGAGAGGGGAAGAGATAAATGAGAGAGGCGATAAGCTAGAAAGATAGAGATAATAGACAGGGAAGGTGATAGCTAAAGAGATAATAACATAGGTGGCGGGAGAGGGAGTAATAGCCAGGAAGACGATAGATGTTGTGGTGATGGTCGTGGAGATGATGATGATGGCTGTAGCGGGAGATCAGTCTGTGAATGGTAGACTGGAAGGCTGAGGAGAAGACACGAGGAGGACATGGGAAGCTGAGGTGGTTGGTGCTGATTGCACCTGAGATGGGAGGTGGTCCGTGGGAATGAATGGATGGCTAGATGAGAGGGAGGGAGGTGGTAAGGGAAGGAAGGAGGATGGTTGGGAGAGGCGCATTGCTAGTTTGTGTGTGTGTGTGTGTGTTAATTCATGTGTAAAGGAAATGGATAGTTGGGGGTGATGGGTGATAGAGGTCAGATGAGCGCCTCTCCGGGAAGGGAGGGAGGGAGAGAGGAGGGAAGAAGAGAATGTTAAGGTCAGGGAGAGAGCATCTGCTTGCTTGGGAGGGAGAGGAGGTAGAGGTCAGGTGGAAGAATCTCCGAGCCTGTGAGGGAAGAAGTCTTAAGGTCAGGTGTGAGTATTTGCCGGTGAGGGAGGGAGGGAGTGTTAAGGTCAGGGGAGAGTATCTCCGGGAGAGAAAAGGTGAGAGGTGTGGAGAGAGAGAGAGAGAGAGGGAGCGATAACCTCGCATAATGGAGGTGAGAACATGATAACTCTCTCATCTGACAACAAACAATTGTAAATTGTAGGATTTACACGAACGATCTTGCCGTCGGCCTTTCACATCCTTCTTTTGTGCCTGGGATGTTGTGGTGCAGGACGGTCACTGGTTGTGTGTGTGTGTGTGGTGGTTGACAGGGCTCTGGTGATTGACGGTGGTGGGTGGTTGGTAGGGCTCGTGATTGACGATGGTAGGTGATTTGAGAGAGCTAGGGATTGATGATGGTGGATGATTGACGGGGGCTTGTGATTGACGATGGTACGTGGTTGAAAGAGCTTGTGATAGACGATAGTGGGTGATTAAGGGTCAGAGCTGGTTGACGGAGGTGTGTGGTTGATGGTGGTGGTGGCTCGTGATTGACAGTGGTATTTGGTTGAGAGGGATTGTGATAGACGATGGTGATTGGTTGACGGTGATGGGTGGTTGATGGTGGTGGGTAGTTGGCAGTGGTGTGGTTGACAGGGCTGGTGAATGACGACGGTTGATGGTTGACAGTGGTGGATGGTTGATGGTGGTGGATAATTGACGGTGGTGGCTGGTCGATAGGTCGATAGTGGTGGATGGTCGATGATAGTATATGGTTAACGGTGATGGATGGTTTATGATGGTGAATTGTTGACGGTACTGGATAGGTGACCGTAGTGGATGGTTGACGGTGATGGATGGTTAACGGTGCTGGATGGTTGACGGTAATGGGTAGTTAACAGCGGTATGTGGTTGATGATGGTGAATGGTTGAATAGTTGACAGTGCTGATTGGTTGACGGTGGTGGGTCGTTGACGATGGTAGGTGGTTGATAGTGATGGTTTGGTTGACGGTGGATAGTGTGTGACCGTGGTTTGTGGGTGACGGTAGTCGGTGGTTGACGAGGTGGATGATAAGGTGGATTGTGTGGTGAGCGAGGCGAATATGGTTGGCTTAGATGGCTGGGGGGTTTCGGGTTAGATGGGGCGAGGGTGTTGAGGGAGAAAGAAAGGATAAGAAAAGGAAAAAGAGAAAGGTAAAGAATGAAAAAAGGAAGAGGAAAGGGAAGTGGCTATTGAAGAGTCATTGGAATTGAAGGAAAGAGGTAAGTAGATGGAGGAAGAGGGGAAAAGGAATAGGAAGTGGGTAAGAAAAGGGGGAGGAAAGGGCAAAGAGAAGGGAAAGGGAGGATTTAAGAGGAAAGGAATAAGAGATAGGCACATCCGTTAATATATAACAGAAATATACGAACACTCGTACTGCACCAGGAGTCCATTCAACAGTCAAACAGATGCTGTTGACAATCAGACGGAGTAACGCATGACTGAGAATCATGCAGAAAATATATGATATCAAGAAGATGTCTGACATAAAGAAAGAGTTCGTACGTGTTCGAAAAACTGTTTGCTCGTGAATCAGGATTGGTGTGTGTGTGTGTGTGTGTGTGCACGCGCGTTTGACATAAAACTTGACAGCCACAACAGTTGCATGTCTCAGGAAAATCGACAGGCATAATACATCAGCCGCAGTTTGCCTTCACTCATGTCCGCCTGCACAAAGCTCATGCAGACACCTCGCCAGTATCCTGGTCTTCATTTAAACGAATGTCTTGATCCCTCAGCTGCAGGAGGAAATATGACCACACATCACACACGGTCCTCCTCTGCCTTCTTCCAAGTTGCCTTGAAGAAACAAGTGGCAGCTGAGGTCGACTAGAAACACCCGGAGAACGAGTTAGGTCCGAAACAGCGACGCTTTTGCGACCATCCCCTCTACAGGTCATCGCAGGCCAGTTTGTGTGTGTGTGTGTGTGTGTGTGTGTGTGTTTGTGTTAATTTATGTGTCCCTCTTCTTTGTGCGCTTGCGTGTATGTGCTGTTTTATGACCTATTCATACACATGAGGAGAGAGTTTTACACTCGTAGGGACCCATCATGTAGCATTTTAGTGTTTCATCTCTTAATTCCTTTCGCTCGTTACTCCGCTGCTAATGGAGAATTTTTCACGTCTTAGCCGATTGCTTAGGATCCAGTTGTATCATTTAGTTGTTCGTTTCCTCCTCAGTTTAAAAAACTGTGTAGTCTCGTTACTGTCAAAGTCACAGAGTAACTTGAAATCTTTTGATCATATGTCCCCTCATTCTTATTTGCTTACGAGGACAAGTCTTTGGTTAGTCGATTTTGCCTGTAGTGTGGTTTACCTTATCTTATAAACAGTTTTTCATGGTCACCGTAGGACCCCTTCGTAAAAACCTCCTGTGAAGTGACCAAGCTGGAAATGCATGCATACTATGATTGTGGGTCTTCGTTGTAAATGGTTTTCTAAACGTCGTCTTGTCCATATACTTGCAGGCAATAACAAAACGGACCATCCCGTGGTTAACTCTCCTTATTACTCCCCTAGATGCCATGGTTTTATGGTAATTTACTGTGTACTACGTCAACCCTTAGGCCCCACTCACAGGAAGGGTCCTGTAATTTGCTCCTTACGAGATGTTAATCATAGCCACCAGCTCATTTCACTGAGTCTAACCTTCATCACCATACATCTGGTTAAGTTGAATTTCATTAAGCGGTTATCTAACCAGTGGATGGGTCGGTCTTGGTTTCTCCGCAGATTATCGAAGTCTTGCCTGTTATGTGATCGTCTCATAAGCTTAGCATCATCTACAGGCTGTAGGCAAATTGAATCATGATTCAAATCTTCCAGCAATGCTATGGGGTAACTTCTCCACTCACTGTTTACACACTGGAACCTTCTCCGTTTGAGCAGTCTTTCCTCCGAGTCCTTCATGTTAACCTTATCTTTTTCAACGTTTTTTTTTCTTTGAATTTATGATCAACTGAAGATTTTTTTTTTTTGCCATGTTTACAATATTGTTTCCTTAAAATTCCCCTGGTCTGTTTCAGTCATTGTACTGTACTCTTCCTTTGCTGTAGTAAACATTCTACTGTAGTTGATGCTTTGCTGTTGTATCGTCTACTGCTTTTCCATAAACCGTCTCTAATTCCTTTGCTCTCAGTATTTTATGTTGGGTTATATGTCTTTCTTCACAGGCCCCCCCTCATTCCATACCCAATCATTGGCACCCATGCACTGATTTCTTCGTGATAGGCTTCATCAGACTCCCGCAACTCTGTTCCACGCTCCACTTGTAGAATTCCAAGTTCCCAAAACTATTCTCCATTCTAGATGTATCTCCTCTTACATATGCTCCTTTGCTCTGGATTCCCCACTTTTGTTCCTGTGTAATACCCTTGTCAGCCGTGTACTCCAACTCGAGCATTGCTTCATAAGTGAGGCGCCATACCCGATGTTGTCTATCTCCAAACTCTTGTATGCGAAAAGGAGAGTCAATGATAGTGGTGTATCGGCCTCTCTGACTCTCGTGTCCAGTGACATGTTGATATGGAAAATTCCTCCGGGTACATTTCAAGAATTTATGCCTCACATTCCTTGTCAGTTCTAGGTGTTTGTGTGTGTTTTTCTGGTGTCAGAATCACCCATTATTGGGATTCTTCCTCTGAAGAGCAGGTCTTGTCTTTGGGTTCTGTTGCACCATCCTACTTATAACTTCTTACCATTGTATGTTTGCTTTAGCCGGTCTGCTACTATTTTCTTCACTAAATACTGTCTGAACCATCATCTACCTGTGGCTCCTGAAAACATAAGGCTGTTTTTTAACAAGGAAGGGTAACCTTTCTCTTCTGACTCTTCCCACCCCTCCTCCTCTTCCTCCTCCTCCTCCTCCTTCTTCTTCTTCTTCTTCTTCTTCTTCTTCATCCATGCTTTCTTATATTCTTTTAGAGATACAAGGTGTAAACTCCCATTAGGTCTTGGTTAATATCTTCTTTATAGTCTCTGAGCTGGAGTTACTGGGCTTCGTTATTGGCTATACCGGCTAGGCTGGGTCATCCTCCTCGCATGGAAAGGAGTACAGACAGACTCGCTGAATTTCTCGTCGCTCCAAAGTAGTCCAGCATTTTCCTGCTTGTGTCCAGTACAGCCTTGAAACTGCAGGAGCCCCCATAAAAGGAGTCCTTACGTTGAACGATTATGATGATAACTTTTGAACTCAACTCAAAAATCCATGAAATATTGGCTTCAGTATGATGTCTTGGTACCAAATCTGGCATAGATTAGTTGAGAGACAGAGGAATGATAGATGTTATATTTTCATGTTTTCGTGAGCCCTGACCTTAGCATTATCCGTTACACGGAAATCCAAAACTTCTCTTCATCAGCATGTGGAATATTCAGTACGATGTCATTCTAGTGTCATCTACCCTGGTATAAGATAAAGGGAAAATTTACCAAACTATTTCCGTGTGTTTTCATTCCTGTATATCTGAGGGTAAAAAGAAATTCAGATCCTTATATATGTGTATGTACCTTGTAGACATGTCTTGATGTCAAATGTGATTTAGACTGATCCAAGAAAAATAGGCGAAACATTTACTTATTACACAATTTGAGCTTCGACCCCCTTGAAATCGAACTGAGACCTAAGTCGATAAACTGCAGAAAGGACAAAGGTACGTGCCAGCCAAGTTTCAGGTTGATCAACTGAGGAATGAAGGAGGTACTTGCCAGCCAAGTTTCAGGTCGACCAACGGAAGACTGAAGAAAACATCAGGAAGTTGTGAAGAAAATCTTAGGAAGAAAAACTTATATCTGGTGATGAAGAAAGATACTTATGCATCTCACCTGATATCGACGAGCGATCTTAATCTTTCTCTTGAAGCAGATGATCGCAGATACTGCCTTAGATGTCTTATCAGAGGCTTATGAATGCATTAGTCGTTCACTGTCTTAAACAGTGCATTACATATGCATATGTACAAGATGTACACCCCACCCAGCACCAGGGTCTTGCTCTCTCTCTCTCTCTCTCTCTCTCTCTCTCTCTCTCTCTCTCTCTCTCTCTCTCTCTCTCTCTCTCTCTCTCTCTCTCTCTCTCTCCCTCCGCTCGCCTTCTAGCCTGCCCGCCTCCTCTCTGGCCAGCCTTGTCGGGTCAGGACCTACATATCAAACAGATGAGATGCAGTTGCCAGGTACAGGGGGTCGAGGCGGGGAGAGGAGGTGTCGGGGAGGGAGTGAGGGAGGAGAACCCCCCCCCCGACGCGTCACCACCCGAGACCCACCCTACCTACCCACTGACCCGAGGCAAGACGTCCTCCCTACCCCCTTGCTCCAGACCACACACACAGGGAGGGAAGGTTCGGGTGGGCAGCCAGGCTTATGATAACGTCGATGATGATGTCAGTATTAGTGGTGATGTGAGTTCGTAGCGTGGTAAACCAGGAATGGTCGAAGAACGGCCTCATTCGCTCAACATTCACTATAGCTCTCATGTATAATTTCTCGAAACCCACAGCCCCTGTCCCTGACCACAATCGATCTTCTATTATTTTTATCATTATCATTATTTTATTATTTTCAACATCATCATCATCATCATTATAGTGATGAATATTTCCATCGTCTCTGGTCTTCATGTTGGAGTTGGAATGCGTACTGACATTGTAATGGATTATGCAGGGTAGCCGGGGTCATTTCCGGGGCCTGCAGATATCAGCGAGAGTTCATGTGGGGGAAGGAAGGATTGGCGACATGAACGCCAGAGGGTTACCACGCTGGGAGTGTTGAACGTCAGAGGGTTACAACGCTGGGAGTGTTGAAGGTCAGAAGGTTACAACGCTGGGAGTGTTGAACGTCAGAGGGTTACAACGCTGGGAGTGTTGAACGTCAGAGGGTTACAACGCTGCGAGTGCTGAACACCAGAAGGTTACCACGCTGGGAGTGTTGAACACCAGAAGGTTACCACGCTGGGAGTGCTGAACACCAGAAGGTTACCACGCTGGGAGTGTTGAACACCAGAGGGTTACAACGCTGCGAGTGTTGAACACCAGAAGGTTACAACGCTGGGAGTGTTGAACACCAGAGGGTTACAACGCTGCGAGTGTTGAACGCCAGAAGGTTACAACGCTGCGAGTGTTGAACGCCAGAAGGTTACAACGCTGCGAGTGTTGAACGCCAGAAGGTTACAACGCTGCGAGTGTTGAACACCAGAAGGTTACAACGCTGCGAGTGTTGAACACCAGAGGGTTACAACGCTGCGAGTGTTGAACGCCAGAAGGTTACAACGCTGCGAGTGTTGAACGCCAGAAGGTTACAACGCTGCGAGTGTTGAACGCCAGAAGGTTACAACGCTGCGAGTGTTGAACACCAGAAGGTTACAACGCTGCGAGTGTTGAACACCAGAGGGTTACAACGCTGCGAGTGTTGAACGTCAGAAGGTTACAACGCTGCGAGTGTTGAACACCAGAAGGTTACAACGCTGCGAGTGTTGAACGCCAGAAGGTTACAACGCTGCGAGTGTTGAACACCAGAAGGTTACAACGCTGCGAGTGTTGAACGCCAGAAGGTTACAACGCTGCGAGTGTTGAACACCAGAAGGTTACAACGCTGCGAGTGTTGAACACCAGAAGGTTACAACGCTGCGAGTGTTGAACACCAGAAGGTTACAACGCTGCGAGTGTTGAACACCAGAAGGTTACAACGCTGCGAGTGTTGAACGCCAGAAGGTTACAACGCTGCGAGTGTTGAACGCCTGGAGGTTACAACGCTGAGAGTATTGCACTGATGATGGCGCTGTCAGATATACTTTTCTGTCGTCACGTTTATTCATGAAGTTGATTGAGCATAGGAATGGGTAATTGAGTGAATTCACTCTTATGCTACCCTCCACCATCTAATGCGAGGTACACAAATTTTGACATTTGAAAGCAGCTGATCTACAAAGGCAGACCGTCTCTCGGGAGTGTTTTACCAAGCCATAAGGTAATGATTATACTCATTATTTATTCAGGAATGCTGCTTCATTTGTTATGCATAAGCCAGATAGTGTATGACTGGGACGCCAGGTGGTGTGCGGTAGTGCAAGATGCTAAGGTGCGTAGGGTAAGCTGTGTGGTATGTGATGGGCAAGCCATGTGGTATGTGATGGGCAGGCCATGTGGTATGTGATGGGCAAGTCAGGTGGTATATGATGGGCAAGCCAGGTATAGCATGGAAAGTAGAGGGCAGGCCATGTGTTGCCCAATGGTAAGGCAGAGAATGCATGGAAGGCAGACCGAGTGGTGTGTGATCCAGGCGATGTGTGAAAGGTAGGCCAGATGGTGCGTGAAGGGTAGGCCAGATGGTGCGTGAAGTGTAGGTCAGGTGGTGCGTGAAGTGTAGGTCAGGTGGTACGTGAAGGGTAGGCCAGGTGGTAAGTGAAGTGTAGGCCAGGTGGTAAGTGAAGTGTAGGTCAGCTGGTACGTGAAGGGTAGGCCACGTGGTACGTGAAGAGTAGGCCAGGTGGTGCGTGAAGTGTATGCCAGGTGGTATGTGAAGGTTTGTCCAGGTGGTACGTGAAGGGTAGGCCAGTTGGTACGTGAAGGGTAGGCCAGGTGGTGCATGAAGGGTAGGCCAGGTGGTAAGTGAAGTGTAGGTCAGGTGGTACGTGAAGGGTAAGTCAGGTGGTATGTGAAGGTTTGGCCCGATGGTACCTGAAGGGTAGGCCAGGTGGTACGTGAAGGGTAGGCCAGGTGGTACGTGAAGGGTAGGCTAGGTGGTGCGTGAAGGGTAGGCCAGATGGTACGTGAAGGGTAGGCCAGGTGGTGCATGAAGGGTAGGCCAGGTGGTAAGTGAAGTGTAGGTCAGGTGGTACGTGAAGGGTAAGTCAGGTGGTATGTTAAGGTTTGGCCCGGTGGTACGTGAAGGGTAGGCCAGGTGGTACGTGAAGGGTAGGCCAGGTGGTACGTGAAGGGTAGGCTAGGTGGTGCGTGAAGGGTAGGCCAGGTGGTACGTGAAGGGTAGGCCAGGTGGTGCATGAAGGGTAGGCTAGGTGGTATGAGAAGGGTAGGCCAGGTGGTACGTGAAGGGTAGGCCAGGGGGTACGTGAAGGTTGAGGCAGGTGATGCGTGAAGGGTAAGGTAGTTGGTGCGTGAAGGTTGAGACAGGTGGTGCGTGAAGGGTAAGGCAGGTGGTGCGTGAAGGGTAAGGTAGTTGGTGCGTGAAGGTTGAGACAGGTGGTGCGTGAAGGGTAAGGCAGGTGGTGCGTGAAGGGTAAGGTAGTTGTTGCATGAGGGTTGAGACAGGTGGTTCGCGAAGGATAAGGCAGGTGGTGCGTAAAGGGTAAGGCTAGTAAAGTGGAGGGTCAATCAGATGGTGCGTGAGGGGTGAGGCAGGTGGTGTGTTTGGCATACCAGATGGTGTAGAGAAATGGTTGCTTTTTTTTTTAGCCCTTTGAAGGGGGCCAGTGACAGCTCCATGTGATGATGATGGCAATGATGCTGCTCAGACGGAGATTCTGACTCATCAGGGAGACTCAGGCGCCAAGTGTAAGTTTGAGGCTGGCAGGTAGGTAGGTAGGTACCCAGACTTACGTGATCTGGTGGCCCGCCTCTCTCTCTCTCTCTCTCTCTCTCTCTCTCTCTCTCTCTCTCTCTCTCTCTCTCTCTCTCTCTCTCTCTCTCTCTCTCTCTCTCTCCTTCTCCACATCACAACAAAGTCTCGGAACAAAACTGGAGGCGGAGCACGACCTACGATCATCTTTGAGTGTGAGAAAACCAAGAATCCACAAGCTGGTTGATGATGTGCAACATCAGCCATCGCTCTGGTTGAAGACGGGACGCGGAGAAAGTTTTACAAATTGTTTGAATGGTATCTCTAATTAACTCTCAGAACCTTCGTCTCGTGAATTTTCACCACAGGAATTCGTTGTATTTTTTTTTTTTTTTTTACTTTCATAAACGTTCTCAAAGAATTTAAAAAGAATGAAAATTACAATTGTGATATATATATATATATATATATATATATATATATATATATATATATATATATATATATTGATATATTATTTATTTTGCTTTGTCGCTGTCTCCCGCATTTGCGAGGTAGCGCAAGGAAACAGACGAAAGAAATGGCCCAACCCACCCCCATACACATGTATATACACACACGTCCACACACGCAAATACACATACCTATACATCTCAATGTACACATATATATACACACACGGACACATACATATATACCCATGCACATAATTCACACTTGTCTGCCTTTATTCATTCCCATCGCCACCTCGCCACACATGGAATACCATCCCCCTCCCCCTCATGTGTGCGAGGTAGCGCTAGGAAAAGATAACAAAGGCCCCATTCGTTCACACTCAGTCTCCAGCTGTCATGCAATAATGCCCGAAACCACAGCTCCCTTTCCACATCCAGGCCCCACACAACTTTCCATGGTTTACCCCAGGCGCTTCACATGCCCTGATTCAGTCCACTGACAGCACGTCAACCCCGGTATACCACATCGATCCAATTCACTCTATTCCTTGCCCGCCTTTCACCCTCCTGCATGTTCGGGCCCCGATCACTCAAAATCTTTTTCACTCCATCTTTCCACCTCCAATTTGGTCTCCCACTTCTCCTTGTTCCCTCCACCTCCGACACATATATCCTCTTGGTCAATCTTTCCTCACTCATTCTCTCCATGTGCCCAAACCATTTCAAAACACCCTCTTCTGCTCTCTCAACCACGCTCTTTTTATTTCCACACATCTCTCTTACCCTTACATTACTTACTCGATCAAACCACCTCACACCACTCATTGTCCTCAAACATCTCATTTCCAGCACATCCACCCTCCTGCGCACAACTCTATCCATAGCCCACGCCTATATATACATATATATATATATATATATATATATATATATATATATATATATATATATATATATATTTTTTTTTTTTTTTTTTTTTTTTTTTTTTTTGCCGCTGTCTCCCGCGTTTGCGAGATAGCGCAAGGAAACAGACGAAAGAAATGGCCCAACCCACCCCCATACACATGCCTTGATTCAATCCACTGACAGCACGTCAACCCCGGTATACCACATCGCTCCGATTCACTCTATTCTTTGCCCTCCTTTCACCCTCCTGCATGTTCAGGCCCCGATCACACAAAATCTTTCTCACTCCATCTTTCCACCTCCAATTTGGTCTCCCTCTTCTCCTCGTTCCCTCCACCTCCGACACATATATCCTCTTGGTCAATCTTTCCTCACTCATTCTCTCCATGTGACCAAACCATTTCAAAACACCCTCTTCTGCTCTCTCAACCACGCTCTTTTTATTTCTACACATCTCTCTTACCCTCACGTTACTTACTCGATCAAACCACCTCACACCACACATTGTCCTCAAACATCTCATTTCCAGCACATCCATCCTCCTGCGCACAACTCTATCCATAGTCCACGCCTCGCAACCATACAACATTGTTGGAACCACTATTCCTTCAAACATACCCATTTTTGCTTTCCGAGATAATGTTCTCGACTTCCACACATTCTTCAAGGCTCCCAGAATTTTCGCCCCCTCCCCCACCCTATGATCCACTTCCGCTTCCATGGTTCCATCCGCTGCCAGATCCACTCCCAGATATCTAAAACACATCACTTCCTCCAGTTTTTCTCCATTCAAACTCACCTCCCAATTGAATTGACCCTCAACCCTACTGTACCTAATAACCTTGCTCTTATTCACATTTACTCTTAACTTTCTTCTTTCACACACTTTACCAAACTCAGTCACCAGCTTCTGCAGTTTCTCACATGAATCAGCCACCAGCGCTGTATCATCAGCGAACAACAACTGACTCACTTCCCAAGCTCTCTCATCCCCAACAGACTTCATACTTGCCCCTCTTTCCTTGATAAAAACTTTTGACTGCTAACAACTTGCCTCCCACACCATATATTCTTAATACCTTCCACAGAGCATCTCTATCAACTCTATCATATGCCTTCTCCAGATCCATAAATGCTACATACAAATCCATTTGCTTTTCTAAGTATTTCTCACATACATTCTTCAAAGCAAACACCTGATCCACACATCCTCTACCACTTCTGAAACCACACTGCTCTTCCTCAATCTGATGCTCTGTACATGCCTTCACCCCTCTCAATCAATACCCTCCCATATAATTTACCAGGAATACTCAACAAACTTATACCTCTGTAATTTGAGCACTCACTCTTATCCCCTCTGCCTTTGTACAGTGGCACTATGCACGCATTCCGCTAATCCTCAGGCACCTCACCATGAAAGTGGCCCAGCCCACTCCAGTACACATTATCTTGTGGAGGCTAAGGTGAAGATTTGTATGGGTTTTCAGAAAAGAAGAGTGAATGTTGGGGTGAAGAGGGTAGTGAGAGTAAGTGAGCTTGGGAAGGAGACTTGTGTGAGGAAGTACCAGGAGAGACTGAGTACAGAATGGAAAAAGGTGAGAACAATGGAAGTAAGGGGAGTGGGGGAGGAATGGGATGTATTTAGGAAATCAGTGATGGATTGTGCAAAAGATGCTTGTGGCATGAGAAGAGTGGGAGGTAGGTTGATTAGAAAGGGTAGTGAGTGGTGGGATGAAGAAGTAAGAGTATTAGTGAAAGAGAAGAGAGAGGCATTTGGACGATTTTTGCAGGGAAAAAATGCAATTGAGTGGGAGATGTATAAAAGAAAGAGACAGGAGGTCAAGAGAAAGGTGCAAGAGGTGAAAAAGAGGGCAAATGAGAGTTGGGGTGAGAGAGTATCATTAAATTTTAGGGAGAATAAAAAGATGTTCTGGAAGGAGGTAAATAAAGTGCGTAAGACAAGGGAGCAAATGGGGAGGTGATAACAAGTAGTGGTGATGTGAGATGGAGTGAGTATTTTGAAGGTTTGTTGAATGTGTTTGATGATAGAGTGGCAGATATAGGGTGTTTTGGTCGAGGTGGTGTGCAAAGTGAGAGGCTTAGGGAAAATGATTTGGTAAACAGAGAAGAGGTAGTAAAAGCTTTGCGGAAGATGAAAGCCGGCAAGGCAGCAGGTTTGGATGGTATTGCAGTGGAATATATATATATATATATATATATATATATATATATATAGGGGTGACTGTATTGTTGACTGGTTGGTAAGGTTATTTAATGTATGAATGACTCATGGTGAGGTGCCTGAGGATTGGCGGAATGCATGCATAGTGCCATTGTACAAAGGCAAAGGGGATAAGAGTGAGTGCTCAAATTACAGAGGTATAAGTTTGTTGAGTATTCCTGGTAAATTATATGGGAGGGTATTGATTGCGAGGGTGAAGGCATGTACAGAGCATCAGATTGGGGAAGAGCAGTGTGGTTTCAGAAGTGGTAGAGGATGTGTGGATCAGGTGTTTGCTTTCAAGAATGTATGTGAGAAATACTTAGAAAAGTAAATGGATTTGTATGTAGCATTTATGGATCTGGAGAAGGCATATGATAGAGTTGATAGAGATGCTCTGTGGAAGGTATTAAGAATATATGGTGTGGGAGGCAAGTTGTTAGAAGCAGTGAAAAGTTTTTATCGAGGATGTAAGGCATGTGTACGTGTAGGAAGAGAGGAAAGTGATTGGTTCTCAGTGAATGTAGGTTTGCGGCAGGGGTGTGTGATGTCTCCATGGTTGTTTAATTTGTTTATGGATGGGGTTGTTAGGGAGGTGAATGCAAGAGTTTTGGAAAGAGGGGCAAGTATGAAGTCTGTTGTGGATGAGAGAGCTTGGAAAGTGAGTCAGTTGTTGTTCGCTGATGATACAACGCTGGTGGCTGATTCATGTAAGAAACTGCAGAAGCTGGTGACTGAGTTTGGTAAAGTGTGTAAAAGAAGAAAGTTAAGAGTAAATGTGAATAAGAGCAAGGTTATTAGGTACAGTAGGGTTGAGGGTCAAGTCAATTGGGAGGTGAGTTTGAATGGAGAAAAACTGGAGGAAGTGAAGTGTTTTAGATATCTGGGAGTGGATCTGGCAGCGGATGGAACCATGGAAGCGGAAGTGAATCATAGGGTGGGGGAGGGGGCGAAAATCCTGGAAGCCTTGAAGAATGTGTGGAAGTCGAGAACATTATCTCGGAAAGCAAAAATGGGTATGTTTGAAGGAATAGTGGTTCCAACAATGTTGTATGGCTGCGAGGAGTGGGCTATGGATAGAGTTGTGCGCAGGAGGATGGATGTGCTGGAAATGAGATGTTTGAGGACAATGTGTGGTGTGAGGTGGTTTGATCGAGTAAGTAATGTAAGGGTAAGAGAGATGTGTGGAAATAAAAAGAGCGTGGTTGAGAGAGAAGAAGAGGGTGTTTTGAAATGGTTTGGGCACATGGAGAGAATGAGTGAGGAAAGATTGACCAAGAGGATATATGTGTCGGAGGTGGAGAGAACGAGGAGAAGTGGGAGACCAAATTGGAGGTGGAAAGATGGAGTGAGAAAAGATTTTGAGTGATCGGGGCCTGAACATGCAGGAGGGTGAAAGGAGGGCAAGGAATAGAGTGAATTGGATCGATGTGGTATACCGGGGTTGACGTGCTGTCAGTGGATTGAATCAGGGCATGTGAAGCGTCTGGGGTAAACCATGGAAAGTTGTGTGGGGCCTGGATGTGGAAAGGGAGCTGTGGTTTCGGGCATTATTGCATGACAGCTAGAGACTGAGTGTAAACGAATGGGGCCTTTGTTGTCTTTTGCTAGTGCTACCTCGCACACATGAGGGGGGAGGGGGATGGTATTCCATGTGTGGCGAGGTGGCGATGGGAATAAATAAAGGCAGACAGTGTGAATTATGTGCATGGGTTTATATGTATGTGTCTGTGTGTGTATATATATGTGTACATTGAGATGTATAGGTATGTCTATTTGCGTGTGTGTACGTGTATGTATATACATTGTGTATGGGGGTGGGTTGGGCCATTTCTTTCGTCTGTTTCCTTGCGCTACCTCGCAAACGCGGGAGACAGCGACAAAGCAAAATAAAAAAAAGAAAAAAAATATATATATATATATATATATATATATATATATATATATATATATATATATATATATATATATATATATAAACGACTGCCAACAGTATTTCGGAATAAACTGGGGAAGGAGGCCACTATGAAGGAAGCTGTATGGAAAAGGTGTAGTGACTTAAAAATTTGGGAAAACTGGTTTAGAGTGTATGGTATACAGGACACATGGTATAAGCTGAACCACTAGTGTAGAGTGTGTGGTAGACAGCACGCATGGTATAAGCTGAACCAGTTTCATCAGAGTGAAGGAGGACCATTCAGGACAGCTGTGAGAGGGAGAGGTTAAAACAAATTAGCATAACTCAAAAGAGGGAACTCAGTGAGTGACAGAGGTAGGGTGTATTGGTGTGGTAAGAGGAGGGAGGGAGGGTGTGCTGATGTGGTAAGAGGAGGGACGGAGGGAGAGTAATTAAGTCATGGTCCCGTATGGCTTAATGACCCACTTTGTGATCATCTTTATGGCTGGACATAAACCCTTTACCATAGGCCTATTCTATCTTAAACTTGCGGTCTTTCTTTTTCTCGTAGTTTTCTTGTATTCGGTGACTCTGTGCCCTACAATATCCTATCCTTTACCTATGACTGAGTCTGGGAACTATAACTGCTCTACAACCATAAAAAAAACTCGTTCTGAACTTAGTTATAGTGATTCTAATTAGATACTAATTAAGCTTCGTTACGTATATTGCTTATATCTTAGTCTGGTGTCAGGCGCTCCCCATGTCCACCACCACTCTTGATCGTCCTCTGCGCCAGCTTCCTTATGACACCCGGCTGTTCTAAGCTCGCGCAGTAGTTAGAAGACCTAGGCACGAGGTGGGTGGCCGTAGCAGGGTCATACATGGTGGCCTGTGTGTTGTTCCAGTACTGGTCTTCAGCCAGCTCCTCCCCTGATAGCCATGTAGTAGCAGACTTCCAGTCTTCTAGGCTTATTAGCGCCTCTCTGTAGGCGTCTCGGTTCACAGGCGATAATTTTCTGTTTATCTCCTAGCGTCCAACACAGTGTGTGTGAATGATAAGGGCAGAGTAGAGAGCTAAATGGTGCCTAACTTTATAAGGTGTGGCGCCTCATTTTCAGCTTCTTACTGAGGGTTCTTCCGCTCTTGTAAATGTGCCTTTTATGTGCTGAATCCATGTTATGTATTCAGTCCATTCATTTGTCTGTCTGTAAGGGATATCAACGTGAAGTCTGAGATTGGAAGTAGAACGACTGATGACCACCGTCCTTGATTTGATATCAGTGACTCATTCCAAGTCCACGATGGTAATGACCATCACGGACCTAGACTTCATCAAACGTACCTCTCCGTCGGCCCTGTCCCTTCAGGAGATACCAGCTATCCCTGACGTTATCCATATACAGGGGTCGACATATATAGCAAACTGTCTTAACTTGCCTCTTTTTAGTGCATAAACTGGCCCACATGACATCCCTTCGAATCCCCAGTGCAGTGTCTTTACCTTATTCAGATTTCGTATATATGCTGGTACTTGTGTGACAGGCGTGAGCAGAGCACATGGCAACTTTGGTCCATGTGTCGGTCATGTTGTAAAGAGTTTCTTTTCACCTTTCTAGATTCTTGAGCTGTAGGTCTGTGGCATGACGTGCTGCGCGGTGATGCAGTCTTCACAACACACACGCTTCAACTTGACAGGCTGACACTCTACACGGGAAGTGGGAGGAGGAAAAAAAGAAATTGTTATTGGTGGTGTAAAAGAACCTCGGTGTATGCGCCGTAAGCTCAGACGTTCTCAAGTAACATAAGATCAACGTTGCTATTATAAGACTGATCCAGAGGTCTTGCTGACAGTCTTGCTGATGCACTCGAAATATCACAACACAGGAGACGCTTTATCTGGTGTTTGTGAAGCTTTAAGAACTAGTCTCTCCGGGTGCCATCTACTCGCATTATCCAGTTTAGATATAGAAAAATAACGTAAAGATAGTCTGCCTCTGTCTGTTCGACTTACTTTCCTGTTGAGTGAACCGTACGGTCTAAACATTTGCATGAAGTGAGTTATAACAGCGTGGGTGTCAGGGTCACGACGACCGTGATAATCTCCCAACATGAGCGCCACAAGGGCTCGTCCGTCTCTGGGTCAACCACAACAATGATCACTACCTTAACGAAACCTCGCGAGGCAGGGGGGGGGGGGGGGGTTGGGGAGGAGGGAGGGGGGTTGTCTAGGCAAGGGTGATGGGGGTTTGGGGGAGGTGGGAGAGGGGGAAGGACGAAGACGAAGAATAGAGGTGAGGTTGACTGAAGCCTGATCAGTTCCTGTCCGTCTAGTCCTGACACAAGACGCAGGACAAAGGACCAGTCAGCTCGCCTCACTCGCTGCCCCCAGTCACCTCCCACGAGGCCTTTGACCCATTCACGGAAAAGGAGAGAATCGGGCTTTTACAGACACCAACAAAGGTACTGCGTTCCTCCCCGCGTCTAATCCGGTAGAGAGATCCAGTGGGCTTGATGCGGTTCCCCAAAGGGTGTGGCACAAGACCCAGGAAGTGAAGTGGGGGATTGAGTTATGTGGTGATGACGAAGCCAGGGTTGTGGTTCTTGTTCTGAAAGTGTACATCCCAGGTGTTATGCTGGAAATTCCAGACGTATTGTATGACCCGTGGAGATGAGTTGGAGGTCTCAAGAGGTATCGTGATGAGTTCCAGAGTGTATTGGATGCCCAGGTGTGTGGTGGAGAGCAGAGGCGTGTGGCAGAGGGCCAAGAGGGCACGGTCGCCCACGAGTGTATGTAAGGCAGCAAGGGCTTGTGTGATAGACGACTTAAGGGGATATGGTTGAGAACTCCAAGAGTCTGATGTTAGTTGGTTCAGTGACCCGTGGCAGGGCTGCTCGAACTCGTGGTATTCTTTGGAACGGAAATTAGATGACTGTAGATAATCGATACCGTGTATATATATATATATATATATATATATATATATATATATATATATATAAGTGAAGTGTTTTAGATATCTGGGAGTAGATCTGGCAGCAGATGGAACCATGGAAGCGGAAGTGGATCATAGGGTGGGAGAGGGGGCGAAAATTCTGGGGGCCTTGAAGAATGTGTGGAAGTCGAGAACATTATCTCGGAAAGCAGAAATGGGTATGTTTGAAGGAATAGTGGTTCCAACAATGTTGTATGGTTGCGAGGCGTGGGCTATGGATAGAGTTGTGCGCAGGAGGATGGATGTGCTGGAAATGAGATGTTTGAGGACAATGTGTGGTGTGAGGTGGTTTGATCGAGTGAGTAACGTAAGGGTAAGAGAGATGTGTGGAAATAAAAAGAGCGTGGTTGAGAGAGCAGAAGAGGGTGTTTTGAAGTGGTTTGGGCACGTAGAGAGAATGAGTGAGGAAAGATTGACCAAGAGGATATATGTGTCGGAGGTGGAGGGAACGAGGAGAAGAGGGAGACCAAATTGGAGGTGGAAAGATGGAGTGAAAAAGATTTTGTGTGATCGGGGCCTGAACATGCAGGAGGGTGAAAGGAGGGCAAGGAATAGAGTGAATTGGAGCGATGTGGTATACCGGGGTTGACGTGCTGTCAGTGGATTGAATCAAGGCATGTGAAGCGTCTGGGGTAAATCATGGAAAGCTGTGTAGGTATGTATATTTGCGTGTGTGGACGTATGTATATACATGTGTATGGGGGGGGGTTGGGCCATTTCTTTCGTCTGTTTCCTTGCGCTACCTCGCAAACGCGGGAGACAGCGACAAAGTATAAAAAAAAAAAAAAAAAAAAAAATATATATATGTGTGTGTGTGTGTGTGTGTGTGTGTGTATTTATGAGAGTGAGAGGGTTTGCAATAATGCTTTAGAAAACAGTTACTTGTTGATTTGTGAATAGGATGATATAGAGAATGAGGTGCAAGTTTTGATTGAAGGGTGCTAACTGTGGATAGGTTGAGGGGTGGCTAGAAGAATGCTGTTATATGTGCTGAGAGGTTGCGAAGCTAATGCGTAAGGCTAAGTGGTGGAGACTGGTGATAAGCTGGTGATGGTTGGACAGGTGCTAAGTTAACAGATGAATGACGTGTTAGACTTGCTGATCGAGTGCTAAATTAACGGGCTGAGGGGTGTTAGACGGGCTTGAAGCTGAAGGACGAACATAACGTGAGAAGAGGTTAGTTATGTTACATATCTTGGGGTGTTAAAGATCAGCTAGGGAGGCCGGGTTTGCAGTAATGGTTGCTAGAGGCAATACTAAGGGTACTGTACGTTGGAAGGGACTGGACGGTTCATTAGCTAACCCACGTACTCCAGAGACTGTGAATTTTTTATAACTGTACCGAAAGTTTAAGACGTGTGATGGTGGTGGGTGGAGCCAGCTGACCAGTGTGTTAATGTAGCGGGTGTGTGCGTTGTGTATGCATGTTTGTGAGTTATGTATGTTTGCTTTTTTATTATACATGCATGAGTGTAGAAGGATTTAACAGACGCAGCACAGAATTGTTGTATCTACCTTCTAAATATAATGAGAGATAATCTTAACACCCAGACAGAGACGAATGGAACCCCAAACTCCCAAGAGTATAATCTCCGAGCCTTGAACAAAGCATTGGAGTACGAACAAATTGCCGGCCATGCGTCGCGGGCAGTAAAAACGATAATAACAATATCATAAAGCTTGCACCTTGGCATTTACGCCCTTTTAAGCCATAAGGAGAGTCTGCCATAAATCATATGGCCACGCATCTCCTGCACCCGGCATGCTGAGTCTCCTCCTCCTCCTCCTCCTCCCCCACTTGCTCAGTACAATACACCAATGATCATAAGACTGGGATTTAATGCCGCAGTGATTGGCGTCACTGGCAGGGCTGGGTGTGCAATGCCATCGCTGAGAACAGTGAGGGTCGTTAAGGGAGGAATTCTGCCGGACGCCCGACGGGGGAGGGTGGTGCCGTGCGAACGAAGCCAACGCTTGGCTCCGGTACCGTAAACGTGTATGTTATGCGGGAGATAATGTCCTCTCTTTATTATCTAGACAAAAATAATCTTTTTTTTTTCTCCTTTCCCGTGGGAGGCGGTGGGGTGTAGGCTGACCAAACCTAGCGTACCCTAACCTAACCTAACCTAACCTACCTAACCTAACCTAAACTAATCTGAGCGTAGATAACCTACTTTCATTTAAGCTGATCTTACCAGGACGTTCTAAAGTTCCGATATCGCATCGTTTACCTATTGAACTGTTTTTATAATTCCTTTTTCTTGTTAGCCCGACTTGAACTGGCTAGAGTGATAAAGTTCCGACATGCATGATATTATGCACTTCGTGTTCTTGAATGTCTGCCACACCGTCTCTTACCCCCACGAGAGGTTCCTGGTGTGCTTGATGAAGTATCGTTTAAACTGTCATAATCATCACGTGTAGAATATCCGGGTAATGTCAGTTTTTCTTGTAGTTGCATCAAGCCATCGGGACGCAAGTGTCTGTGGCTTCATACAGCTTCTATCTGCAAGTTTTGTGACAGTCATTTGTGAGCTTAGTGTCTTATTTCGCGCCAGATGACATTCTTTAAGTCGCAGTGATCAGAATTTGTGATGCAGACCTTAAAAAAAATATGGTTCAGTCTCTCCTTGACTTCCGTCGGTACAATGACCCGAGCAGCCATCTTACCGAACTGGGAGAGGCGTGACACCACACACTCACCGTATACACACATCTCCGAGAATTTATGAAAAATCTTGCGAGATGTCTCGGTGGCGAGGTTACTTTTGGCGTCGAGAACAATGCCTTGGTGTCAGACACCACTTCAGCGTTGTGAAAACCACCACAACGGGACTCATCGGCCGGAATAAGAGTGCGGATTGACGAGGGGGTTTTCTCAATGAGAGTCGATGAGGTGATCATGCTGGAGTGGGTCTTCATGACAGCGGTGTGTGAGGGGGGACCATTTGGGTTGCTCGCTGGGGGCGGTGGCTTCCGAGACCCTCCCAGTCTCGCCTTCTCTTCAAACGCTTATTGTGGACTGGAATGCCATTGTGCATTATCGCCCCAGCATGAGAAAATCTTTAGAATGGATTTACTTGATTCATTATTCATTGTGGAGGGGAGATTGAGAATGGATTCATCATGGATTATGAATATAGTCGCTTAGGAATGTTCTGACTTTTTGGGAGACTTCAAAATGCTGTAGACGTGTCATGTATGTTTTTCTAGGGTAATCTCTTCAGTAGAACATACAGGTCTTCATTTTGCAGCCACAACCGAATCCAGATACTGCCTACCACGCCAGGAACCCAACATATTCTACCTACACTTTTAACTACTGATCACTTAGGACCTACGTTGCTTTTCCTACACTCTCTGTTCTCCAGATCCCAGGCTTATTCTCCATGCTCTGTTCTCTAGAGCCTCTTATTCACTATTTGACCTACTTCCCTACTCTCTCCCTTATTTGACACCTACTCCCTAAATCTCCCTTCCCCTGTATCTCCCTCCCTCAAGAACTCCATCCACACCCTCTTCCCACGTATTTCGTCCGTTTTCTCTCCCTCCCTCCCTCTCATTCTTCCTTTCTTATAGAACAGGTTCTCCCTCCCTGCTCCATGTCCCGGTCGGCCCTCACTCTCCCATAACCCGACCCCACTCCTGGCGCCCTCCGGCGTGGGTGGAGGCGAGATGCTCATCGAGCTTGACTGACACGATATTGACTTATGACATATACGAACCTGCTGCTGTTGTGGCTGCCGTTCCATCAACCGTTGTAGGTGAGGGAGTAGTTGCTGTTGTGACAGCCCTTTTCATCAGCTGTTGTAGGGCCTGTTATGTGACGGCTTTTGCATCGACTGCTGCTGAGAGCTGTTGTGTCTTCTGTACCTCACGTATGTGACGGATGTGGTTTCAAGGTGTTGTGTTTTGGAACTACGTTCACCGCTACCGGCTGATGCACAGCGACAGTACCCCATGGGGGACACTAGTCTCTTACCTCTGTGGCATGTTCCCCCTGCCGCCTGCACCTCTGTGGCATGTTCCCCCTGCCGCCTGCACCACTGTGGTATGTTCCCCCTGCCTCCTGCACCACTGTGGCATGTTCCCCCTGCCTCCTGCACCACTGTGGTATGTTCCCCCTGCCGCCTGCACCACTGTGGCATGTTCCCCCTGCCACCTGCACCACTGTGGTATGTTCCCCCTGCCGCCTGCACCACTGCCGCCATCACTGCAGCGTCACCTCCACATTGACTGTCAGTACCTACACCACTTGCATCACTCCCACCACCCTCACCATCTGCGTCACTGCCACCACCATCATCACTTGCGTCCCTACCACCACCGTCACCATCTGCGTCACTACCACCACCATCACCACCTGCATCACCACCACCACCATCACCACCTGCGTCACTACCACCACCATCACCACCTGCGTCACTACCACCACCATCACCACCTGCGTCACTACCACCACCATCACCACCTGCGTCACTACCACCACCATCACCACCTGCGTCACTACCACCACCATCACCACCTGCGTCACTACCACCACCATCACCACCTGCGTCACTACCACCACCATCACCACCTGCGTCACTACCACCACCATCACCACCTGCGTCACTACCACCACCATCACCACCTGCGTCCCTACCACCACCATCACCACATGCGTCACTTCTACCTGCGTCACTACCACCACCGTCACCATCTGCGTCCCTACCACCACCATCACCACCTGCGTCACTACCACCACCATCACCACCTGCATCACCACCACCACCATCACCACCTGCGTCCCTACCACCACCATCACCACATGCGTCACTTCTACCTGCGTCACTACCACCACCATAACTAGCACTACCATCATTAGCACCACCACGAGCTGGACTGCTGGTGCAGCGGTAACTCACCAACCATGTGTTCCACCGCTGATATTGCTTGTCACCCACAACGCTTAGGTGATCCAGGTAACGGGGTCATTTGTCTCTACACATGCCTCATACTCACACATTCATCATACTCCAGTAGACTCATCGTGTTCTCCCACATTTCTCATTTTCTCCATTGTTCATTACACTTCAGCACACTCATCAATCATACTATTCCACGCATATTCATGATTCTCCACTCTCTCATGTGTATCATGCGCCCTCTAGTCATAAAACTCTGGCGCATTGATATTTCACAATCATCATACTCACCATCGTCACATGACACCAACACTTTACTTTCTTACGGTCATTATACTCATAAGACACAATCATAATACTTTCAATCTGACCAACTTATCCCTACATTTGTCACCTCCTCCCCAGCCTCTATCTCTTGTTAGTCCACATCATCCGTTCATGTATTCACCTCTTCCCACTCACATCCTGCCTCTCCCTGCTCCTTCTCCTCCATACCCCAGCAATAACTGAGAGGGTTCTCAGGATGGTGTCTTGGCCCCTGGGGAGTATACCCCATGAAAGGCAACGCGGACTCTGTTTTCTCTAAAGCAATACATACACTTCGTTTTCTCTAACGTCTGGAGGGTTGACTGCTCAATACCAATAGTGGAGTCTTGCATATTCATCCGCTCGTAGTTTTTTTCTTCTTTAACTGATAATAAGACGTAAGTGGCTTTGGACTCATTTGCATATTTACAACGTCTTTTTTAAGCATGCAAGGTTGGATGTGCTAGTTTGGTGAGGTAACCTGTCAAGGAGTAAAGGCCATTTTTTTTATATTCTCTCTTTTTTCTGCTCGGCAAGTAACGTCCTTGTTCGGCACAAAGACACCAAAGTGCTCACGTATGTCAGCAGACGTTTGGTAAATCATATAGTTAACCTGTTCATTTTGGTGTTCCTATTGTTTGTTAATATATTACCATCGTTTATCATGTTCTTCTCGTTTCTCCCGTGTTTATGAGCGGTCCATCACACTGACACCCGTGCACCACGGGGCTTGACCCATTGCTTTCTCATAGCTTGCCCTCCTGCACCCAGTGCTGTCCTCTCTTCGTTTCTAAGCCGGCTATGGCCGCCTGGAACCGCGGCATCACCTGGAATTCCGTAGACGCTCCGAACACCCTTTGTAGGGAAGCGTTAGTGGTCTGTGCTGTAGGGTATTTACTGGGAATTTTACGGGTTCCAGTGATTTAAGTGGACTAAGGAACGGCAATATAGAGTGTATGGGAGAAGCAGATGAAAGGAAACACAAATGATTGCAAGAGAAAGAGAATTCCAGAAGAATATTGAGTTAATGACAATATATCGCGAGAAATTTGTTAACAAATAGGCTTGTAACTGACTCTGATACATGTAAAGAATACGTCTGAATTACATGATAATCACAGTGATGATAATGATGATAATAATAATGAAATAATGATGATAATAATAATAATAATGATAATAATAATAATAATGATAATAATAATGATATATGATGATAATGATAATAGTAATAATGATGATGATAATAATAATGATAATAATAATAATAATAATAATAATAATAATAATAATAATAATAATTAAACAACCATGGAGACATCACACACCCCTGCCGCAAACCTACATTCACTGAGAACCAATCACTTTCCTCTCTTCCTACACGTACACATGCCTTACATCCTCGATAAAAACTTTTCACTGCTTCTAACAACTTGCCTCCCACACCATATATTCTTAATACCTTCCACAGAGCATCTCTATCAACTCTATCATATGCCTTCTCCAGATCCATAAATGCTACATACAAATCCATTTGCTTTTCTAAGTATTTCTCACATACATTCTTCAAAGCAAACACCTGATCCACACATCCTCTACCACTTCTGAAACCGCACTGCTCTTCCCCAATCTGATGCTCTGTACATGCCTTCACCCTCTCAATCAATACCCTCCCATATAATTTACCAGGAATACTCAACAAACTTATACCTCTGTAATTTGAGCACTCACTCTTATCCCCTTTGCCTTTGTACAATGGCACTATGCACGCATTCCGCCAATCCTCAGGCACCTCACCATGAGTCATACATACATTAAATAACCTTACCAACCAGTCAACAATACAGTCACCCCCTTTCTTAATAAATTCCACTGCAATACCATCCAAACCTGCTGCCTTGCCGGGTTGTAAGGGAGGTAAATGCAAGAGTCCTGGAAAGAGGGGCAAGTATGAAGTCTGTTGGGGATGAGAGAGCTTGGGAAGTGAGTCAATTGTTGTTCGCTGATGATACAGCGCTGGTGGCTGATTCATGTGAGAAACTGCAGAAGCTGGTGACTGAGTTTGGTAAAGTGTGTGGAAGAAGAAAGTTGAGAGTAAATGTGAATAAGAGCAAGGTTATTAGGTACAGTAGGGGTGAGGGTCAAGTCAATTGGGAGGTGAGTTTGAATGGAGAAAAACTGGAGGAAGTGAAGTGTTTTAGATATCTGGGAGTGGATCTGGCAGCGGATGGAACCATGGAAGCGGAAGTGGATCATAGGGTGGGGGAGGGGGCGAAAATTTTGGGAGCCTTGAAAAATGTGTGGAAGTCGAGAACATTATCTCGGAAAGCAAAAATGGGTATGTTTGAGGGAATAGTGGTTCCAACAATGCTGTATGGTTGCGAGGCGTGGGCTATGAATAGAGATGTGCGCAGGAGGATGGATGTGCTGGAAATGAGATGTTTGAGGACAATGTGTGGTGTGAGGTGGTTTGATCGAGTAAGTAACGTAAGGGTAAGAGAGATGTGTGGAAATAAAAAGAGCGTGGTTGAGAGAGCAGAAGAGGGTGTTTTGAAATGGTTTGGGCACATGGAGAGAATGAGTGAGGAGAGATTGACCAAGAGGATATATGTGTCGGAGGTGGAGGGAACGAGGAGAAGAGGGAGACCAAATTGGAGATGGAAAGATGGAGTGAAAAAGATTTTGTGTGATCGGGGCCTGAACATGCAGGAGGGTGAAAGGAGGGCAAGAAATAGAGTGAATTGGAGTCATGTGGTATACAGGGCTTGACGTGCTGTCAGTGGATTGAAGCAAGGCATGTGAAGCGTCTGGGGTAAACCATGGAAAGCTGTGTAGGTATGTATATTTGCGTGTGTGGACGTGTGTATGTACATGTGTATGGGGGGGGTTGGGCCATTTCTTTCGTCTGTTTCCTTGCGCTACCTCGCAAACGCGGGAGACAGCGACAAAGTATAAAAAAAAAAAAAAAAAAAAAAAAAAAAAAAAAAAATAATAATAATAATGATAATAATAATAATTATAATAATAATAATAATGATAATAATGATGATGATAATAATAATGAATTATCCATCAAAACATAATAATAATGATAATAATGATGATGATGATAATAATAAATTATCCATCAAAACAATGTATGAGGATATAGGCATCTGCTACAAGAGCACTGTACCTTTGGATCACGAGACTCTTGTAAGATCTCGAAAACTTCTGTGTATGTTTCTTAGCAGGAAAGAAATATATAGTTCAAGACAGCCAGTTTTATCCATAGGCTCTGGTTAAGACTCATACTACCATTATCAGAGTTTTATTATCTAGTTTTTTGTTTTTTCTGAGAAATAATAAGTTGATAAAGGTGGGTTACCAACGTACTCGGTACTCATTGTACTGAGTGCTGCTCTCACATATGCGGTGGTTCTAGGTCTGCATCCTCAGTGGACAGAGTTGAGTCCAAAATAGTCCAACTTATCAACTCTCCCAGGCTAACTTCAAAACTTGACCCGCTTGACCCTAAACCGCAATGTTGGTTCACTTTCTCTCTTCTTTGGTGTTAATTTGGTTTTTGCTCTCAATAGCTGGCTGCTTGTGCACCCCCACCACAAGCTAGATCACGCAATACTCGGCATACTGCTGCGTCCCATGATTACTGTGGCAGTTGGCAACTCAAGGGTGGGCCGTTTTGATAACTCTTTCTTTCCCTACACCTCTGAGCTTTGGCACTCTCTACCCCTCACTTGTCTTTCAGAATAACTATGACCTGGCACATTTTAAAAGACTGGTTTTTTTTTTTCATTTTCCTCAAAATTTGTAAATACTTTTCCCTGTCTCTTCTTTCTCCCTTTCATTTACTTCTCTATATTCCAATTAAGGCCCGGCCTTGATGTGGACTTTCGTCCCTGGTTGGAGCCTCCAGAGTTAAAAGGAAAAATGTAATTCATGCTTACCCAATGCTTATGTCTGAACTGTTGTACATAAGGATGTTTGTAGCAAGTCGTACATGAGGATATATATATATATATATATATATATATATATATATATATATATATATATATATATATATATATATATATATATTCACTTGGCTCCCTTCTCTGTTCCTTCTTTTGGAAAAGTAAAGACTGGTGTGGAGGATTTCCACTTCCCCGCTCCCTCCCCTTTCAGTCGCCTTTTACGACACGCAGGGAATACGTGGGAAGTACTCTTTCTCCCCCATCCCCAGGGATTACTCTTACCGGACTAACCCTGCTTGTAGTTACACAGAGAGTGAAAAGGCACCTTCAGCGAGGCTGAATTATCGTCAGGTCTTCAGTTCATTCTTGTCAAACTCATCAGTCTAAAGGCGTTCAAAAGGTGTTCATCCATTCCATGCTAGTGACTGTAGCGCAGCTTTGGAACTGTAGGATTTCATGAAGTAGGGGTACTAGCGACACACACACACACACACACACACACACACACACCTTATTAATACTGGAGGGGCGGGGGATGTATATTATTGTGTGGCTGGGTGTTGACGCGAACGCATGAAGGCAGTAAGTATTAATATTTACATGTGTATATATGTATATGTCTGCGTATGTATAAGTATGTATACGTTGAAATGTATATGTGTGTGTGTGTGTGTGTGTGTGTGTGTGTGTATGGGCGTTCATTTATATAATTGTGTATATGAGTGGTTTGCCCCATCCCTTGTCTGTTTCCTTGCGCTACCTCGCTGACACGGGAGATGGCGAGTAAGTATAATTATATATATATATATATATATATATATATATATATATATATATATATATATATATATATATATATATATATATATATATATATATATATATATATCTTTCTTTCTTTCTTTCATACTATTCGCCATTTCCCGCATTAGCGAGGTAGCGTTGAGAACAGAGGACTGGGCCATTGAGGGAATATCCTCACCTGGGCCCCTTCTCTGTTCCCTCTTTTGGAAAAAAAAAAAAAAAAAATATATATATATATATATATATATATATATATATATATATATATATATATATATATATATATATATATATATATATATATATATAAAGTGCGTAAGACAAGGGAGCAAATGGGAACTTCGGTGAAGGGCGCAAGTGGGGAGGTGATAACAAGTAGTGGTGATGTGAGAAGGAGATGGAGTGAGTATTTTGAAGGTTTGTTGAATGTGTTTGATGATAGAGTGGCAGATATAGGGTGTTTTGGTCGAGGTGGTGTGCAAAGTGAGAGGGTTAGGGAAAATGATTTGGTAAACAGAGAAGAGGTAGTGAAAGCTTTGCGGAAGATGAAAGCCGGCAAGGCAGCAGGTTTGGATGGTATTGCAGTGGAATTTATTAAAAAAGGGGGTGACTGTATTGTTGACTGGTTGGTAAGGTTATTTAATGTATGTATGACTCATGGTGAGGTGCCTGAGGATTGGCGGAATGCGTGCATAGTGCCATATTACAAAGGCAAAGGGGATAAGAGTGAGTGCTCAAATTACAGAGGTATAAGTTTGTTGAGTATTCCTGGTAAATTATATGGGAGGGTATTGATTGAGAGGGTGAAGGCATGTACAGAGCATCAGATTGGGGAAGAGCAGTGTGGTTTCAGAAGTGGTAGAGGATGTGTGGATCAGGTGTTTGCTTTGAAGAATGTATGTGAGAAATACTTAGAAAAGCAAATGGATTTGTATGTAGCATTTATGGATCTGGAGAAGGCATATGACAGAGTTGATAGAGATGCTCTGTGGAAGGTATTAAGAATATATGGTGTGGGAGGCAAGTTGTTAGAAGCAGTGAAAAGTTTTTATCGAGGATGTAAGGCATGTGTACGTGTAGGAAGAGAGGAAAGTGATTGGTTCTCAGTGAATGTAGGTTTGCGGCAGGGGTGTGTGATGTCTCCATGGTTGTTTAATTTGTTTATGGATGGGGTTGTTAGGGAGGTAAATGCAAGTGTTTTGGAAAGAGGGGCAAGTATGAAGTCTGTTGGGGATGAGAGAGCTTGGGAAGTGAGTCAGTTGTTGTTCTCTGATGATACAGCGCTGGTGGCTGATTCATGTGAGAAACTGCAGAAGCTGGTGACTGAGTTTGGAAAAGTGTGTGGAAGAAGAAAGTTAAGAGTAAATGTGAATAAGAGCAAGGTTATTAGGTACAGTAGGGTTGAGGGTCAAGTCAATTGGGAGGTGAGTTTGAATGGAGAAAAACTGGAGGAAGTGAAGTGTTTTAGATATCTGGGAGTGGATCTGGCAGCGGATGGAACCATGGAAGCGGAAGTGGATCATAGGGTGGGGGAGGGGGCGAAAATCCTGGGGGCCTTGAAGAATGTGTGGAAGTCGAGAACATTATCTCGGAAAGCAAAAATGGGTATGTTTGAAGGAATAGTGGTTCCAACAATGTTGTATGGTTGCGAGGCGTGGGCTATGGATAGAGTTGTGCGCAGGAGGATGGATGTGCTGGAAATGAGATGTTTGAGGACAATGTGTGGTGTGAGGTGGTTTGATCGAGTGAGTAACGTAAGGGTAAGAGAGATGTGTGGAAATAGAAAGAGCGTGGTTGAGAGAGCAGAAGAGGGTGTTTTGAAGTGGTTTGGGCACATGGAGAGGATGAGTGAGGAAAGATTGACCAAGAGGATATATGTGTCGGAGGTGGAGGGAACAAGGAGAAGAGGGAGACCAAATTGGAGGTGGAAAGATGGAGTGAAAAAGATTTTGTGTGATCGGGGCCTGAACATGCAGGAGGGTGAAAGGAGGGCAAGGAATAGAGTGAATTGGAGCGATGTGGTATACCGGGGTTGACGTGCTGTCAGTGGATTGAAGCAAGGCATGTGAAGCGTCTGGGGTAAAGCCATGGAAAGCTGTGTAGGTATGTATATTTGCGTGTGTGGACGTATGTATATACATGTGTATGGGGGGGGGGTTGGGCCATTTCTTTCGTCTGTTTCCTTGCGCTACCTCGCAAACGCGGGAGACAGCGACAAAGTATAATAAAAAAAAAAATATATATATATATATATATATATATATATATATATATATATATATAAATTGAAAAGGATCACAATTTTGCGCGTGATCAAGTATATTCTTAAGAGTCCACGGGGAAAATAAAACACGGTAAGTTCTCAAGTGCACTTTCGTGTAATAATCACATCATCAAGGGAGACACAAGAGAGAAATATAACAGTCAGTTGATATACAACGGAGAGACGTAGCTAGGACGCCATAGGGTAAACATGCGATTGTCCAAGACAATGAGTGTATTATAAGCTTATTATTTTACGAATTTTATCAACAATAAAGTTAACTAATTTGTATAAACCATCACTAATGTTAAGATTATAATTTTTTGTGTATCTAGTAATAGAATATTCACCAGCTTCTGCAGTTTCTCACCCGAATCAGCCACCAGCTTCGTATCATCAGCGAACAACTGACTCACTTCCCAAGCCCTCTCATCCACAACAGACTGCATACTTGCCCCACTTTCCAAAACTCTTGCATTCACCTCCCTAACAACCCCATCCATCAACAAATTAAACATCCATGGAGCATCCTTGTTTGTGGCATTCCTCTGATGAATGAGTGTTAGAGAGTACCTCGAAAAAGAGAGAAAAAAAATCCCTTAGATTTTAATCCTCGCCAGTCTCCATCCTGTATCCCCAACCCGGGTATTAGCGAGCACCGTACTGCCAGACCTCTGAATTTTCTCTTCTCTTGCGGGTACGTATCAGGATGAGTTATGGAAGCCTCATAACTCTCGTGTAGTAGAAGTTCAGACAAGAATCATATATGCATTTCGGAACATTTCTCCGCCGAGCATTCTTAAAGAAAATATTTGAGCATCGAAGGACCTCAGAAACATTTTGGTTTTTGATCCTCTGTTGTCGCATCGGAGGACCTCAGAACCTTTTTAGTTTCTGATCCTCTGTTGTCTGGCTGTTTCTCTAGACACATGGTTTCTACTCCTCCACTGTGTGACCATTTCTTAAGACACATGGTTTCTACTCCTCCCCTGTGTGACTATTTCTTAAGACACATAGTTTCAACTGTGCTTCTGACTTGCTCTTCTAATTATATATAGTTTTCATTCTTGTTATATCTTACGTTATCTCAAAGTTCACGGTGTACAGTCTTCTGAACATGGTATTCTGCCCTCTGTATATATAATGCGGTTTTCTGCACATGATAGAGTCCTCTGTACGTGGGAAACAGTCTTCTGTACATGGTATACAATCCTCTGTACATGGTATACAGTCTTCTGTACGTTATATACACTTGCGCACATGGTAAACAGTCTCTTGTACATGATATACAGTCTTTTGTATATGGTATACAATCCTCTGTACATGGTATACAGTCTTCTGTACGTGGTATACAGTCATCCGTACATGGTATACAGTCCTATGTACGTGGTGTACATTCCTCTGTACGTGGTATACAGTCCTCTGTACGTTGTATACAGTCCCCTGTACATGGTATACAGTCCTATGTACAGGATAGAGAGTCCTCTGTACGTGGTATACAATCCTCTGTACATGGTATACAGTTCTCTGTACATGGTGTACAATCCTCTCATCTTAAGCCTTGTTCAGTCTTGGAGAGGCAGAGATACGTGGTTTCTCTTCCTAAAATGTCGGCTTAAACTTTGACTCCTCTCATAAGTTTTCTCCTCACGATTTATGTTTCTTTTTTTTTCCCCCTCTAAAACCGGCCGTAGTATCTGAAGTACTTGATTTCCAGACTTCCCATCTCTGTGTTTTAAGATGTTTTCTAGTTCTATAGTGGGTGTTGTTTCCTTCTAGTAGTTTTCTAAATGTACGATGTTTACAGTTATCTCGTGTCCTTTTTTTTTCTCTCTCTCTACCAAAACACATGGTTTTGTTCTCTAAGCTTGTCTCAAAACACAAGGTTTTGTTCTCTAATTTTGTCTCAAAACACAAGGTTTTGTTCTCTAATTTTATATTTTCTTCACAATAGAGCATGTTTCTAGTCTCTCAAAATGCCTGATATTTTGCTCGTGTCTCATGGTTTCCAGCTCTCTAATGACTGGCTTTTCCCCAAGATACCTGGTTTCTAGTTATGTTCTATTTGAATTTTTTTTTCAGTTCATAAATCTTAAATGTTTCTTCATCAAGATACCATGATGGTTCCAAGTGTCTGGTTTTTTATTATTTTCATCAAGTTATATGATAATTAGTTTTCTTATATTCAACTTTGTCAAAACGCCAGGTTCCCGTTTTCTAATGTTTTTTTTTTCTACAGAAACATGAATTTTAGTTCTCTAAACCTAGATTTTTCAAAACACTAGATTCTCTGTTCTCTGATATCTTTTTATCGGTATTTATGACTATTTACTTTCTAGTATTTTTACAGGATTAAGATCCAGGTTCTTTATAAAATATCACCGTCTCAAAATGTGTTGTTTTCAGTCGTGTCGTAACAGACCTTTCCTTAGTGCTACTGATTTTTGGTTTTCTAATGGTTCTAGTTTTCTCAAGACACTTGGTTTCTATTCGTATGATATCTGGTTTCTCCTCATTATATATGCTTCCCAGATCTCTAATGTCTGGCATTTTAGCAATTGAAATGGCTTATTTTTCTCTAATGTTCAATTTTCATGTATTTTTTGCTGGGTAACAAGTACACTCATAACTGGCTTTTAATATGGACGTGTATGGTTTCCAGTTTTCTGAGACATGTCTCTACCTCACATTTCGTGGCGTCCAGTTTTTTTTAGTCTCCATTTTCTTTCTTTTTTTTTCGTAAAGTTCGTCGTTTTAAACCTCTGATCGTTTTCCTCATTTACAGTCACTACATCTTAGTCTTGTGATCATTTGCTTCTGTTCAGGAAGATAACCTTCACCTCAGTCACGCTCGTTTGGTTTTCATCCAGTGTTTCCTTCGCTTGCATTCGGAGAATTTCGAAATAAATCTTGTTATATCTGGCTTCTTCTTGCATGCTACGGCCTCCAGCCCATTCATCTTGTCGTAAAATCTCTTTTGACACAGGTTCCCAGTGCCTCAGGTTCACGTCTGAGAGATACTCAAGGAGAACTCATCTCCTCCCCCATCTGAGGAGATCTCTCTCCCCGAACATCCTAACTCGTTACTTCTAATTGCCTTCATGAGATAACTGCCTAATCGAGCGGCAAATAGCTCTTGATGGTGGTTCCCGCTGCCTGTTGTCCGTGATGGCGCAGCTAAGGTCCCATGTGAGGGAAATACTGATTGGAGAGTATTGTCTTCTTGGTGTCCAGAAAACATGGGAAATTTTGGTTGTCAGTTCGGTAGACCAACTGGGTCTGGAAGGTCATAAGTCCAGCAAAGAGAACTGTTCATGTAGTCATAATGACAGTATAATGATAATAGTAATGATGATCATGAAATAATAGCTACATGATAACATCTCAGCAGACTCGTTACATAATAATAATAATAATAATAATAATAATAATAATAATGATAATAATAATAGTAATGATAATGATAATAATAGTGAAAATGATGATAATAGTGAAAATGATGATAATAATAATAATAATAATAATAATAATAATAATAATAATAATAATAATAGTGAAAATGATAATAATAATAATAATAATAATGATAATTATAATAATAATGATAATGATAATTATGATAGTAAAAATGATGAAATTATAGTTGCATCATAACATTTCAGTAGACTCGTTTCTTTATATCATTGAAAACAATTATACGATCAACCTCTTGATAAATGAATAGTCGAGTGTGGTAGACGCTTAATGCATGATCAACTGGTTGATGAACCATCAGATACACTTTGTGAACGGACGGCTCAGTATACCATTAATTTCAGCTTCTGTGTTCTTTTTTATAATGGAAACATCTCAAACGGGACGACGGAAATTATTTACCTTTATTTTTTCTATTGTGAAAAAACAGTATACGTAAATACCATCAATACGTTGTTTACGCCATTTGTTTACAGAAGCCTTTCTCCTACGTTAATTGCTCTTCCTGATATAATCCTCCATATTGTTTACTATGGTGATTGGGAATGACCTGGTTTGAAATGAGGGACATACACAAGCACGCATATAAGTAAGAAAGATGGTAAGCAGGCATTATTGGATTAGATACCATTACATAGGCGTGCAAAAGAGAGAGTTATGGATGTGAATGTGCTGAGAGGGGCAGCTGGTGGAATGTGATCACTACCTTGTGGAGGCTAGAGTGAAGATTTGTAGAGGTTTTTGGAAAACAGGAAACGTTATATGTGAGAAGAGAGTGGTGAGAGTAAATGAGCTAGGGAAACAGACTTTTGTGCAGAGATACCAGGAGAGATTGAGTGCGGAATGGCAAAATTTGATAGTAAACGAATCTAAGGGACTGGATGAGGAATGAGAGGTATAAGGGAAGCATTAATGGCATGTGCGAGAGATGCTTGTGGCATGCGTAAGGTGGGAGGTAGACAGGTAAGAAATGCTAGCCTGTGGTGGAATGAAGGAGTAACATTGCTAGTGAAAGAGAAACGAGAGGTATAATGGGCCTCACTTAAATTGTAGGAGTGCATATGATTGGGAGATATATTTGAGAAAGCGGCAGGAGGGCAAGAGGAAGGTGCAGGGGTTAAAGAAGAGATCAAATGAGAGTTGGGGTGATCGAGTATCGGTATATTCAGTAGGGAACAAATGGGAACATCGGTAAAGGGACCAAATGGGGAAGCGACAACAGGTAGTGATGAAGTGAGTATTTTGAAGACTGTTAAATGTGGCAGATGATGGGATGTCTGGGTCTGGGTTGCATGCGAAGTAAGAGGATCATGGAAAGTGGATTGGTGACATGAGACGATAAAAACCTTGCGTAAGATGAAATGTGGCAAAGTGGATGGTATTGCAGTTGAATTTCCTAAGAAAGGGGGTGATTGTGTCGTTGATTGATTAGTTAGGATTTTCATTGTATTTACGGATCATGTTGAGGTGTCTGGGAAATGCATGTATAATAGCGCTGTATAAAGGCAAGGGGTGTAAAGGGAAGTTTTCAGACAACAGAGCTGTGAGTCTGATGAGCGTAACTGGCAAGTTGTATAGAAGAGTAGCAATTAAGAGGGTGAAGAAGTGTACAAGACATCAGATTGAGGAGAAGCAATGTGGTTGCAGAACTGATAGAAGATGTGTGGATCAGGTATTTAAAGAATGTGTGTGAAAAATACTTGGAGAAGCGGAAAGATTTGTACTTGGCATTTTTGAATCTGGAGAAAGAGTAAGATACGGGTTGACAGAAATGCGTTGTAGATCTTACGAATATGTGGTGTGGGAGGAAAGCTGCTAGAAGCAGTGAGATATTTTATAAAGGATGTAAGGCGTGTGTAAGAGGAGGAAGAGCGGAGAGCGGGTGCTTTCAGGTGAAGGTTGGTGTGCAGCAGTGGTGTGTGATGTCATCATGGCTGTTTAATTTGTTCATGGATCGGGTGATAAGGTTGTAAATGCAAGGATCTTGGAGAGAGGGCTAGTATGCAGTCTGCAGGGGAATAGGGGGCATGGGAAGTAGTTTTTCTTTGATGGTGGCAAATTCGAATGAGAAACTGCAGAAGTTTGTGACTAAGTTTGGGAAAGTATGTGGAAGGGAATATGAAGACATGTGAATAAAAGCATGGTTATTAGGTTTAGTAGGGTAGCTAGGGTGTGAGTTTGAATGGAAAAAATTTGGATGAAGACTTGGAAGTGGACATTGCGACAAATGGAACTGTGGAAGCGGAAGTCGGTCATAGGGAAGGTAAGGGGGCAAAGGTTCTGGGAGCGCTAAAGAATGAGTGTAAAGAGAGATGATTATCTAGGAAGTTAGAATTGGAATGTTTGAAGGTATTGTAGTCCTAACAATATTATATAGATGCGAAGTATGGGATATAGATGATGATGTGCAAAGGAGTGTGGGTGTATTGGAAATTAATTATTTAAGGATGGTTAAGAGACCTAAAGAGGGTGTGCTGAAGTGGTTTGAACATAAGGAGAGAATGAATGAGAAAAGGTTGAAAAGAGGATGTGTCAGAAGTAGAGGGAACAAAAAGAATGGGGGAGAACAAACTGGAGATGGAAGGATGGAGTGAAGATTTTGAATGATGGGGGCTTGAATATGTAGGAGGGTAAAAGCCATGCACGGGATAGAATGATTTGGAACGATGTGGTATTCTGAGGTCGACGTGCTGTCAGTGAACCGAACCAGGGCATGTGAAGCGGCCGGGGTGAAACCATGGAAAGGTCTGTGTGGCCTGATTATGGATAGAGGGGCTGTGGTTTCGGTGCATTACACGTGACAACTAGAGTATGGATGTGAACGAATGCGGCATGTCTTCGTTTGTTTCTGGCGCTACCTTGCTAAAACGGAAAACGGCCGTCAAGAATTATATATATATATATATATATATATATATATATATATATATATATATATATATACACACACACGAATATAGTGCATATGAGCGCGCACTTTGTAGGTTTGTATTATCATTATTATTATTAATATATATATATATATATATATATATATATATATATATATATATATATATATATATATATATATATATATAATTTTTCAGGATCTCGCGTTTGTGGTGATGGCATGTTTTCCAATACTCCCACAAACGTTAAGGTTATCGCCTTTGTACCTTCCTGTGTGGGATCCGTTTTCCGTGCTTTGCTTGAGAGAGATAGCCAATGACTACTTGATTATGGACGGTTCTGGATAGTTATGGTCGTCTGGTGATTTACGTCTCTTCCTTATTCGAATCCAGGTTTCATAAAATGTTCGTTTAATAGTTTTGTTTTGAGCGGCCGAGTCTGTTTAATGATGGAGGAGATTATCCTGCGGGTGTTTGATGCTTTTCTTCTCATATTGTCACAAGAATATTGTTTGTTGTGACTTTCTTAGCCTTTTTTTTTTTTTTGTCTCATTTTAGTTTATTTTTGTTGGACTGGGATCTTTGTCTTAGCCTAGGAGTTCATACTTTCTTCTCGAGTGTTTGTTAGCGTGATGACTATATGTTCGCGGGTCGCTGTTGCCTTGTCTTTTGTTTGCTGCTTTTGGGTGTGTGTGTGTGTGTGTGTGTGTGTGTGTGTGTGTGTGTGTGTGTGTGTGATTGTTTTGGTCATGTGGTGGTGGTTGGCTCGGTCGGTCGTGAGGAGGGGTCAGCACCTCTGCCTCTTATCACTGCCAGGGTGGGGTCAGGACGCTGACTTCTGGCTTGGCTTATTTCTCCTCCTGTTTGCTCTCTCTCTCTCTCTCTCTCTCTCTCTCTCTCTCTCTCTCTCTCTCTCTCTCTCTCTCTCTCTCTCTCTCTCTCTCTCTCTCTCTCTCTCAGCCTTCGCCCAACCTTACGTGAGGTATGACGTCCTGGTCTCAGCTCCACCCAGGTCAGGCAAGTCACCGCAGTATTCCACCTACGTTAAGTGCTAAGCGCAATGGCTCCAGCTACCACGCCTCCTCCATTAGTATTTTTGTGGATGGAGTTGATTAATGACTCTCTCTCTACACTGGAAATGTTGAGCTGGAGAGCCGCTCTTTTTCTATGTGGTTTGCGTGACGAATATGAAGAAGTGGGTACGTTCCCTCATGTTCGTTATCAGTCTGATAAGAGACTTTAAGGGAACTACAGAACTGTTGACACACTGAACGCATGTGGTATGAAGAGGAGCGAAAGTCTTGAGGTTAGGAACTAATACAAGGTTAGTGAAAGTTGAGGGACATATTGGGGGGGAAAAAAAGAAAGTGGTTTCGTATTAGTGACTAACAGGATTAAGAGAAAGGTTCCCCAAATCAGTAAGAGTATTAAGACGTTTAGAATGTAGATAGTAAAATGGATAGATTTTGGAATTCTGTGCAAGACAAAGCGGACAGTGCAGTAGATTAGACAGTCTACTCAAGCGGCCAGTGCAGTAGATTAGACAGTCTACTCAGCCACGATCAACTTTAGAATGACAAAAGGAGGGAATAGATTGACCTAGGTTTGGAATAGATTGTCTCAGGTTACTGAAGACGAAGGTAGTGATACGAAGATCAAGTTGCACCTACAGTCTAAGACCTGGTACATTCTTGTGAGGCCGTTGAGAAATTTCGAAGTACCAACCTTCATTCTGTCAGATGTGTAGTATAGCCTGAACACCGTGTATCCTGTAGCTGAGAATTATTTGTCGATATCATGCTGCATTTGATTATGCTGCTAGGTCTTAGAAATGAATATTTTTATATAGAAATCATTTCCAAGAAACGGAGAACATGTCAAAGCAGGAGAGAAGACGAAGTGGGATGTGGAGGCCACCTTGAATGCATAAAGAATTATAGTTCATTACCAGTAAGAGATGCGACCGCGAAAACTTAAGTGTTCCGAGAAACTGAAACGTAGGAACGTTCATGATAATCTTCAGAAGAAACGTAGAAATAAAACAGAATTGACAAGCAAAGTTTTGAGGGACCTTGATTAACATTGATTAGACGAAGAACGCTAATCATAGAAACAAAGAATTTTCTTGAAATTCAATAGACGAAAAGGAACTGTACAAGATATCTTAGTAGGAGTTGATGGATGAGACTGGGAACCACATTTACGACAGCAGATCCAGGGTTTTAACGGTGAATAATTCTCCTGTTCCAGTGCATCGGTTACGAAGAGATTTGAAACGTGTTACGGTCAATGTGACGTTTTTGTTGAGCAGAGTGGACGAAAAATTGTCGTGTCTAGACTGGACATGATGAACGAAATTATGATTAATCTTCAGATGGTAATCCCGATTAAGTCGACGTGACCAGGTGACCTGTCACCCTGGGATGTGACAGAAGCAAGTCATGACACAGGTGTTTTGCTGTATACTTCATCTTATTGATAAATCAGTGTTTCACGAACATGTGAGTCAGCACAAAATTACCATCAAGGTAAACTCGCCCTTCCACTCAAGAAAGAAGTGCAAACAGTTGCTCGAAATCGGTTGAAAAATATTCTTGACGTTAAAGATGTAGCTGACGAACCTAACCTAACCAGTAGACTGGAATTCTTCACTGAGAAGTACAACAACTGTAGATAGAGAAAATAGCCAATAATGACACCTATTGAGACAGTCCAAAAGTTTTGTAGTAACGTCCCCGTCATGTCAGAAAGGTGACTTCTTCATATATACATATATATATATATATATATATATATATATATATATATATATATATATATATATATATATATATATATTTTTTTTTTTTTTTTTTTTTTTTTTTTTTTGCTTTGTCGCTGTCTCCCGCGTTTGCGAGGTAGCGCAAGGAAACAGACGAAAGAAATGGCCCAACCCACCCCCATACACATGCCTTGATTCAATCCACTGACAGCACGTCAACCCCGGTATACCACATCGCTCCAATTCACTCTATTCTTTGCCCTCCTTTCACCCTCCTGCATGTTCAGGCCCCGATCACACAAAATCCTTTTCACTCCATCTTTCCACCTCCAATTTGGTCTCCCTCTTCTCCTCGTTCCCTCCACCTCCGACACATATATCCTCTTGGTCAATCTTTCCTCACTCATTCTCTCCATGTGACCAAACCATTTCAAAACACCCTCTTCTGCTCTCTCAACCACGCTCTTTTTATTTCCACACATCTCTCTTACCCTTACGTTACTTACTCGATCAAACCACCTCACACCACACATTGTCCTCAAACATCTCATTTCCAGCACATCCATCCTCCTGCGCACAACTCTATCCATAGTCCACGCCTCGCAACCATACAACATTTTTGGAACCACTATTCCTTCAAACATACCCATTTTTGCTTTCCGAGATAATGTTCTCGACTTCCAAACATTCTTCAAGGCTCCCAGAATTTTCGCCCCCTCCCCCACCCTATGATCCACTTCCGCTTCCATGGTTCCATCCGCTGCCAGACCCACTCCCAGATATCTAAAACACTTCACTTCCTCCAGTTTTTCTCCATTCAAACTCACCTCCCAATTGAATTGACCCTCAACCCTACTGTACCTAATAACCTTGCTCTTATTCACATTTACTCTTAACTTTCTTCTTTCACACACTTTACCAAACTCAGTCACCAGCTTCTGCAGTTTCTCACATGAATCAGCCACCAGCGCTGTATCATCAGCGAACAACAACTGACTCACTTCCCAAGCTCTCTCATCCCCAACAGACTTCATACTTGCCCCTCTTTCCAAAACTCTTGCATTCACCTCCCTAACAACCCCATCCATAAACAAATTAAACAACCATGGAGACATCACACACCCCTACCGCAAACCTACATTCACTGAGAACCAATCACTTTCCTCTCTTCCTACACGTACACATGCCTTACATCCTCTATAAAAACTTTTCACTGCTTCTAACAACTTGCCTCCCACACCATATATATATATATATATATATATATATATATATATATATATATATATATATATATATATATATATATATGAATCAGTCAGGGGAAACCACGGAGTTGTCTGTTTAGGGCTTGGCTGTTGATTTTGGGCTTCGGAGACTTGAGAATGAATATAAGCAACTGGAGCCATGTCGTCATATGTAGAACAATGGAGGTCTCTCTTAACCTTAACAAGTAATAGAAACACCATAATGCTTTAAGATATGTAGTACCATCAGAATTGTGAAGCAAGTAGAAAATGTATGAGAACCTCATTAGGGACATTAACAACGTTAGTGTGCACCAGTTAATTCCATCACAGTTTCTGAAACGTAGTTCATCTTTAGAGCAGTATAGTCCAAGACAATCATAATATTTTGCCAGAGATGACAGAGAGAGAGTATTACCCCGCCTTGTATCGTGGCTAATACTCTTGTGACCGATGATGTTTCTAAATAGCGATCTGTAACATTGTTATCAAGGTTGGTGTTTTCTACAACCATGACATATCACATAGATCAAATAGAGAATTATATCCCGACTTATGAACTGACTTCTAAAGATATATCGACATTTTCAAATTTGTAAGAATATACATTATAGCATTCCTATGAGTCCACGGGGAAATGAAACACGTTAAGTTCCCAAGTGTACTTTCGTGTAATAATCACATCATCAGGGGAGATACAACATAACAGTCAGTTGATATACAACAACGAAGATACGTAGCTAGGACGCCGTTTGGTAAACACGTGAATGTCCAAGTGTAGGTCGGGTGCGTCCGAGTCTGGCAACAAGCGTATCACAAACTTATTATGTGGACAAGAAAGGGAACTGTTTGCAAATTCTCTCAACAATAAAGCTATCCAATTTATATAGACCTTCACTGATATTAATGTTACAATTCTTTGTGTATTTAATGATATAAGATTCAAGGATATTTCTCGTGGTACTGGAGCCAGTTACTGAGATGGCATTACTCCAGTCACTATAAGATCATAATTTTTAGCATGATTAATCAAGACATTTGATTCTTGTCTTGTTCTTATACTATACTTGTGTTGCTTAAGTCTAACTGAAAGATCTTTACCAGTCTGCCCAACATAAACTTATCATAATTTGTACAAGGCACTCTTATAGATGCATCCTGCGGAACTTTGGTGAGTTCCTGATTAAGATATTCTTTATAGTATTATTGTTGCTGAAGGCAACATTTGCACTAAAGGATTTAAGCAACTTGGGAAGTAAAGTGAAATTATTATTAAATGGGAGAACGAAAAGGTTCTTGGTGTCAAGGGGAGGCTTGAGTTCAACTGTATAAAATTATTTCTTTCCCAACTTAAGGGATTTATCGATGAAAGATCTAGGATACTTTCACTTGAGTCCAATAAGGTATATCTTCTCAAACTCATCATCAGTAAACTCTGGACTGCAAATACGTAATTCCATAGGGAACATAGACAGGAATGATGATGATTTAACTCCGTCATGTTGAGATGAGTAATAATGGATATATGAGCATACATTGGTAGGATTTCTGTATTTGCTAAACTTAAACTTGTTTCCATTATAACATATAACTTGGATACAACCTTAGGTTAATAAAGATCTTTTGATAAAGTACATCGCTGGTATAGACAGTTCTAACACCAATATACTCTGTAACATGACTTCCAGTTTAAAGATGTGAAGGTTGACAAACACCTTTAAGATCCCCCACACCCCCATGTTGTTATTTAGACGATTCAGGCCCAACAGTAGCACAGTGGGCAATAATTATGCGAATAGAAGAAGAAGGTCTGTTTTAGTATTCTTATTAAACAAAAGATTTACCGGATGTTCTTTGTGATACGTTTCAGATAATAACCGTAGAACCCGATTCACTTTACTGATGCGAATTTTTGAAAAATATTTCAAGTTTTATTGAAGTATTCCCATCAATGCTACGCCGAAATTCTATTTCTTATGCCAATTACTTAGTAATATTGATCTCTTTTCATTTACATTTGTTCAGTGATGTGTAAACCTGTTGACCTTTCTGAAAATGTTTAAAGAATACAAGAGAAGCAAAAAGAGCATCTGAATCTGGCGTAAAAGCTTCATATTGTGACCTTCCATAATATCTCTAGTGATTCAGAATGCATTATCTCTTGCCAGTGGGATCAAATCCCAGGAGATCCCTTAACAAGTCAGCAGCCTCCTGTGACCCACCCAGTGGTAAGATATGTTTACGATACTCACTTCCTGTTATGGTGTTAAGAATTCCTTCACTGAAGACACTTTCATATATATATATATATATATATATATATATATATATATATATATATATATATATATATATATATATATATATATAATCAGCGTATCTGTAGAGCATGGTACGGTGCCTGAGGATTGAAATAATGCTGTAGTGCCATTGTATAAGTGCAAGGGGGACAAATTTGATTTCGAACTGCAGATAGAAGTTTGTTGAGTGTGCCTGGTAAGTTGTATGGTAGAGTGGTGATTGAGAGGGTTTGCACGCACAGAGCCAGACTTGGCAGGAACAGTGTAGTTTCAGAGGTGGTTGAGGATGTGTGTATCATGAATTTGAAAAATAATTGTGATAGATACTTAAAGAAGACGGATTTGTATACGGCATTTGTGGTTCTAGAAAAAACACATGACAGGGTTGATAGATACCTTGTGGAAGGTCATACGAATATATGGTGTGGGAGGAAAGCCACTGGAAATAATAAGTTTTCACCGCGAGTGTAAGGCATGTTTACGAATGGGACAAGAGGAGGGCGAGTGGTTCCAGGTGCAGGTAGACCTGGAGCAAGGGTGTGTAATGTCACTATGGCTGTTTAATTTGTTCTTGGATGGAGTGGTGAGGGAGGTAATTGCAACGGTCTTGGAGAGTGGCACGCGTATGAAGTCTGTAGCGGGTGAGTCAGTTATTGTTTGCTGATGTCACATTACTGGTGATAAATTCAAGTCAGACACTCTAGAAGTTGGTGACTGAGTTTGGAAATGTGTGTGCAAGGAGGAAGTTGAGAGTGAATGGGAATAAAATTAGGGTTATTAGGTTTAGCAGGATAGAGGGAGAAGCTGGTTAGGGTAGGTTAGTAGTTTATTGCCAAACTGCTGTATGAGCTGCGCATGTTGGTCGGGGATAGTTGACCGGTTTAGCAAGATGAGGGTCTTTTGGTAGGTGGTATAAGAAGAGCCTAGGATGATTTTGCATGCCCTTTTCTGCCCTCTGTGGAGCTGTTAGTGGCTTGGTAGGCGTAGGTCAGCTTAGGTTAGAATACAAATGGTACGAACATACCTGAACTCAAATGGTGGGACGCCCAGTCATTTCAGTCGGCGGAGAAGGCACAGAAGGTATGAGGAAGATTTGATGATAGTGATAATATGAATCCTCCAATTTGATTCATCGTCTATGATATTACCAAGAAGTTTAGAGTCTCTGACTACCCGGAGGATGTCAGATCCTGGTGTGGTGTGCGTCCAGGTGGATGTACATCATCCTAGCCTTGGTGTGGGTGCTGGTGACGTCGTTGGCCGTAGTCCACTCCTGAAGGTTGCTGGTGATCTGCTGAAGGACGCAGAAGTCAGGAACGTCGTTTTTGATAATGATGCCAAGGGAAGAGTGTGTGTGTGTGTGTGTGTGTGCTTCTGTGTGTGTGTGTGCTTCTGTTTGCGTCTGTGTTTCTGTCTGTCTGTCTGTCTGTCTGTCTGTGTCCTGGATCCCAACTGCAAATGGTAACGCCTCGGGCGGGAGATCACCGTCGGTGGATCTAGGTAGTCGCCAGCAAGAGGTGAGAGTTTATTGCCATCGAGGACCGTCCCGACCCACAAGAATCCGCCTTACGCTGCTGTCATTTGGAGTGCAGCTTCGAAGTTACAAGAGACCTCATAAGGAGGGTCTTAGGGGTAATATGAAGAACTAACAAGGGTCTTTGAAGTGGTGCTCCTTATGATGAAGGGGAGGTCTGTTAGTACTGCAGTGTTACATTACTGTACTGTTGTATAATTACTTTATCATATTTTTGGGTTGTTACATTATTGGAGTATTGTGAGTCTTTTATACCAATTTTTTTTTACATTTCTTTAGCTGAAAAGAACCGTAAATCGTTGACCTTTCCGCGTTTCTGTAAATGCCATATTTCATTTCCTGTTAATTATTCACTTTAAAATGTGCATTTCAATTATAAGACTTTGAATGCTACATGTTACAGAATAAATTTGAACACTATTATGCAACTGGAAATATTGTGAATAATCATAGATCATATCGATTTCATCGGAACTCGTAACCTTTCAACTATCCCCCCCCCACACACACACACACATTTTCATCGTGCTGGGAGAGAGAGAGAGAGAGAGAGAGAGAGAGAGAGAGAGAGAGAGAGAGAGAGAGAGAGAGAGAGAGAGAGAGAGTATATATACCTTCACTCCGTACGACCAAGGTTCATTTGATCCTCCTCCGGGATCCAACGTGAGATCAGAGCCCACGAAGTCCACTCCGAGTCACCGCCACCAGAGCCAGCCTATGATAATTCTCAGAAGGCTAAGTTGCTTACCCTCGATATCTATGCAGGAGATTACATCTGGTGTACATTGTCGTCAGACATCTTGATTCGGATAGAGTCTAGATTCCACGACTTCATTAAGGAACTAGGCGCCTCGCCGACGCTGGTTGACGTAGTTTGCATGGAATTCGTGTCGAAGATAAAGGACTGTCTGAGCCTGTATGTTTGTCCACGAGCCATTCAGACAAATGAATCGTTAGATCTTACAACGAGACTAGTTGTTAGAAGTTATGTTAGATCTTGCCACTCCAAATGGAGGAAGAATATTCTGTCGTGTTTATTTTAAAAATGTCTTTTGATTCTCTGTTACGCAGGAATATTCTCATGTCTGAGGCAACTGGAGAGGCCAGTGTCCTTCTCCTTCCCAGTATGGATGGCTCCGTAGTTTGTGTTAGAACATCTGTTTGTAGGTTTCCAGGATATGATCATTTAATTCATTGATAGCAAGTCAAAATGACCTTAAAAAAGTAAAGTATATATATATATATATATATATATATATATATATATATATATATATATATATATATATATATATATATATATGTGTGTGTGTGTGTGTGTGTGTGTGTGTGTGTGTGTGTGTTAGCCATATCGGTACAGGCAAATGAATGTCCTATTCCAAGGCCATATCAGTAACGATGATATATTGCGTCATACCAGCAGTCGCTAAATGGTTTCGTTATATAGATGACATAATTTGCGTATAGAGGACATCGGTGATTTTCTCCTAAGACTTAACGGCCTAATAATTTTAAGAAAATGTACTTGTGAAGAAGAAAATGGTCACCTTACCTTCCTTGGATGTCATGACGCACACACACATGAACCAGATCAAGTTCAGCATTCTTAAGAAACCTACAAATGTCTGCTCATATATACACTTCTACTCAGCTCACCAGGATAAAGTAAACCCATCTGCGGTCACCTCATGTTCACTTCTGGCGTACCGCATACGCAGTGTAGAGTTTCTTGATGGCGTAATAAGCAATAATCATGAAATTGCATCGTCCTTAAAGTAACCTCAGGACTTGACTGACAAATATCAGTATAGCGCCAGAAAGACAGCCTATCTTATAGCACTAAAAACCTTGTGCTACAATATCCCAACTCCTTAGGCTGTGTTTCCCAGTTATTATGCAAACACTGCAGTTAGGTTTACTTAGCACAAAGCGGAAAAGAACTGAATTTAAGAATAAAGCAATATTAGCAGAGTGTTCATGTTGCAACCAAAATCAGTGATCTGTTCCTACATTTGCGAGGCTTCAGCCACCCTGTTGGCTGGAACAACTTTCAGAAAACTGTATCATGTACTTCAGATGTAGATAGAAATATCATAGAATCATTTATCGACTTTTGTAATGATCTCAACATCATTGTAGCCATGTACAAATTAGATCCTTTCATACTCACAAGAATTGTCAACATGTATGAGTTATGAGCTAATCCATGACCTGACTCTGGCCTTTGGTTACCCAACCAATGCTTTTGATGACCCGATCCTTACCTTCGGTGACCCGACCTTTGATGATCACATTTCGTGTTTGACCGTCCCGCCTGACACTTGCCTAGCGATGTCACGTACCTTTCGTGTCACATATATGATCACTTTTGCATTATTTTTGTGCCCCTGAGATGTGAATTATCATGAAAGTTGAATTATCACCAAAGTGCCCGTGATGATAATTATGCCGGGATGTTCTCTCGCTCTGTCCCAACCTTATCTTCGGCATGAAATAAATCTTACCAATATACCTCACCAACTCTGAGGCTTGTCCAGTTCCTCATGTAGGCTTATGAAATCATTTTTCGTCTTATTCCTTTCGTGACCTTCGCTTCGACTGCAAACACTATTTGGTTCGATTCCAATCCGCTAGGCAAGTCATTCATACACGCTTAGAATAACAGCGGGCTTAAGCATGAACCTCGTAGGATGCCACATGTAAACTCATCCCACTTTAAGGATGCACCTCCTACCTGCTTCCTCTGCTCCCTGATACTAAGTTAATTGCCTTTCAAATAAAAGAGCCCAACTTTCATTCTTGCCTGTAACTCTCGCTCTTTATCAACCCCCTGTGGGCTATAGTGTCAAAGGCTTTCTGGTAGTCCAAGCGCACACAGTCTATTTATCTCTCACCTTGGTCTCAAATGGAGCTCAATCTTGTCATAAAAGTCTAAAAGTCTGGTTGTGCATGACCTCCGTTCCCTGAAACTATGTTATCCTCCCACTTATTATCTTTTCCAGTATTTAACAAAACCACTTTCATTAGGGAGACTGGGTTGTAATTCATTGCGATTTTCCGATCACCTTTCTTAAATAGAGGTGCAACATGTACCTTCTTCCACACCTCTGAAACTACCTCTTCCTCTAGTGACTTGTTGAACAAAATTTCGGGTAGTGTAGCAGGTGCCTCATCACAGTCCTTCATCATATATGGAGAAACTTCATGAGCACCGTGGCGCCTTATATGGCTCAAGAAGTTTTAACAACCTGATCATATCAATATTTGTCAATTTCGGTATCTTACAAGGCTTCAGTGCCCTCCCAGCTTGGTAGTGCTGGTGAAAATATGGAATTTCTTATTCAGTTCCTCCCATATTTCCTCGTCACCCTCAGCAACTCTTCCCTCCGAGTCCCTTAGCCTCGTGTGTGTGTGTGTGTGTGTGTGTGTGTGTGTGTGTGTGTGTGTCAGGGTTCGCAGTCACGGGCAGCATGTCTTCATATAGGCCAGGTTTTGATTGAAGAAAAACAAATGTATAAAGAAAAATTGAGAATAGTGTGAGTCTTTTGAGGAAGCGCAAGTCTGTCATATGTGAATGGATAGGTCGTAGCTGTTGGGAAAGAAAGAAAAAGGTAAAGACTTCCAAAGATTGAGAGTGTAGGGAAAGAAACAAACATCACAACACCCAAAGGCTAGGACTGACAGCGGCCACACAGTAATCATGGGACTCACTGACTTGCTGGGTAATGCTTCGTCTAGCAGCTGGTGGCGGGGACACACACACACACACACACACACACACATTCAAAGGAGCAGAAATTGAAATACTGAGTTTTAGAGAGAGAGAAACAAGACCAACAGCAAATCCTAAGCAAACTGGAGCAAGTTTTTTCTGTCCTACTGAGAGAGTTGATAAGCTGGATTATTAGCAGTAGGTGGAGCTCGAGGCGCCCCGGATGTAAGAGCAGTATTATTCGTTAACCATCTCGTAAATTTTCGAAACATATTAATTTTTTCAAGATGAAAGTAACTAGATACAATATCATCTCACGCATAGTTCGAATGAGTCTTGTCTCTTGCGCGACCAAAAGATTTAGATGAAGAGGATTTGGTGGGGAGGAAATGCTTCAGAATTGCTATTTTGTCTGAATTTCGTTTTTAGGGCCAGTAATAACGCTCCAAAACGTAAGTGATACCGGGAACTTTATTCTCATATTCGTCTGAAGCGTAATTTTTGATGTATTATCTTTTTTAAAGATATTATCATTACTGTATGATGACAGCTCTTAAGAAGTGATATCGCCAGTGGGCCGTAAGTTAACGCTCCCTCAAAAAAATGGGTCTGGAAAATGATCAAAATGGACCCCCCAAAATATTTATATATCAAACACGTCTGAAACCTCTCAAATGTGATTGAACTCTAATCACAAAGTATGTAAAGACAAAGAGTTAAAGATGAACTCTGAACACAACCTTAATTGGCAACACCGCAAAATCTAATCTATCTTGGAAATTTTGCGCGTCACTACCAGCCAATTCTGCTTCTATGAAGCTGTGTGCCCTGTTCAGATGCCGAAGATTTCCATTTTCTGAATTGTTGCTGCTGTTATACAAAGGAAAGGCGCCCCCCCCCCCCTTGTGTGGGGTACCACTCTCTTATCTCAGAAGTTCTAGTTCTGCATATAAACTTAAAGTTATGTTTATAACAATCCGACCGTATCAAGTCTCCCAGTCTGACCGGAAAATTTGACTCATGTTTCCAAAGCCGCAGTGTTGGTTCTCTTTCCCAGTGTTGCGGATATGACTATGGTTTCTGCTCCCGAGAACTGGCTGCTTGTGTGCCCCCCGCCTTTAGCTAAGCCATGCTCGGCATACTACCACTACGTCGCCATGATTACTGTGCGGCCGTTGGCAGCCCAAGGGTGATCCGTTGTGATATCTGTTCGTTTCCTTAGGCCACTAAGCTTCGTAACTCTGCTGTTTTATGTCTTTACCGGCATCTTCCACCTTCCCCCCGTTTTTTGTTTTTTTTTTAAAGTTGGGTTTTCCACTTTCCCCCCCAAATTTAAATTCTTATTTTACCTCTTCTCTATTTCGTTGGCCATTATTATTGTCACACATAAGATGAAGGTTAATTACCATGTCCGGAAACTGACATTAAGAAAACTTTTGAAGTAATAAACGAAGTCAAAGTAGAAACATTCAAAACTTTCATCTGTAGGGAAGTCAACCGATCGTCAACTCTGATCTTTATTAAAGTCATACTGCCCCAGGCGCCGTCCTTCACCATGACAAAACGACATTTGTATTGTTAAAACTAAGTTGTTTCTTGCCTTTAGCAGGCAGCGCCAGCGTCCATAGTTTAACTCCCTTCCATACCCTACCGTCATGAGATAGACACCATCACCAACACTGTTTCCAAGACTACATTTTCCGCCACCATCACTACTACTACCACGCTATCACCAACACAATCACTACCGCTACCATTACTGTCACGGCCGTCACTGCAACCATGCTACCACTACCACCATCACTACGACTACCACATTACCACCACCACAACCACTACCGTCACCATCGCTGTCACTATCATCACCACAACAACGCTGCCACCACCAACATCACTACGGCTACCACACTACCACCACTGCCACTCCCACCACCACCACTGTCACTACCATCACCACACCCATGTTTCCACCACCGCCACCACTTTGACTCCCACACCATCACCTCCACCATTGCTGTCACAGCCATAACCACAATCACTCCTACCACACTGCCATCACTTCCACTTGGTCACCACTCTCGCCACCACCTCTCCTACCATTACCATTTCCACTCCCACCACCACCACCAACACCACTGTTACCACAATGAATCCCACCACTACAACTCCCACCACTGTCACCAAACCTACCGCCACCACCACAACTGACCCCAGCAGAGTGCTGCATATCCCACAATCTTGGCTTATCCCGTGCACTACAGTCGCCCAACATCTGCTCCGTCCTTACCATCATCCGTTCCATACTTTTTTGTTCTGAATTTTATCCTAAAACTTTTCGTCTGTTCCCAGAAGGTATGCACGTCCGAAGCTTTGTGGATCGATAACCTTCGTACATAATTTTAAGACATCTACTTAGTTTAATGGCAGGTCGGAATGCTGTGTCTCTGCTTTATGGTCGAGCTCGCGGGGCTCTGTGATCTATTTATTTGATAGTTTCAGGAATCTTGACCTTGGACATTCCACATTCGTGTTCTTGGGCGTCAACTGATCGCCTTATTATGATACTTGGCCGACCTCTTGTCTCAGTAAATTAGGCTTCATGCCGGTTTTAACACGGAGTATTTTTCCGTGTCATTTCTCCCTTTTAGCATTTTGTCTTTTATTTCGCTGGACCAAGACTGTCTTTCTGTCCCGTGTCTGTAGAGCGGCAGAGGAAGATGCTAGAAGCACGATGACTAACCTCCATAAATAGCTGTGAAAATAATTCGTCCATATCGTCGGCAGGATAGAAATTGTTGGGTTGGTATATTTTCGTGAAAATATGTTATTGGTGAGCTGGAAGGTTATTTCGGCCAGTGTTGAAGGTATGAAGAGGAAAATGGCGGAGGTGAGTGGTAATATCCGTAGGCTCTCATATGTTGCCGGATGCAAGATTAATCCATTTCCTTGACAGTATAGAAATTCCTTGCCGTTGAGGTAATGTATTTTCGGGAAAACATATGATTGTTGAGCGGTAAGGTTGTGCCGGCAGTATGATAAGTATGAAGAGATAGAGAGCAAGGGTGATTCGAATGGTTATACCACTGGACATGTCATTCCACCATTCTTTGACATTGTTGTGAAAGCGCCTGCGTAGTGTAACCTCGAGTCCAAACGTCAATGGTGGGGTGGTCAGCGTCTGCAGTCGACCGAGTCTTCCGTGTATGATGTAATATCTAACCTTCCGCTGAAGCTAGCAGACAATGGCCCGGAGGACCCGAATCAGCTAGTAACCCTTTAGTGATGCTTGGTTGTCCAGCGTCTGTACTTTGACCGTCTTGTGGTCGCTGGTGAAGGACTCATTCGTGCCCGAAGGCAAGACGAGACGCTTCTCGAATGTAAAACCACTCTCTTACCCTGGTGAAGGACTTGCCCCTAACCTGGCTTCCGATGAATTCCTTCGCTGGTGTAGGATGTGTTTCTCCTCTGGTGTAGGAAATGTCCCTTCCTTGTTGTGAGATGTGTCCCTTCCCTAGTGTAGGACATGACCTTCCCCTGGTGCGGAAGATGACCCTCCCTTGGTGTAGGACATAAATCTCCCCTGTAGTAGACTGGGCCCAGCCCATGGGATCCCCACAGCTGCCACCCTTGGAAGCTCCCACTGACCTTCTCCCTCGGCAGTGGTCACCAGCCTACTCTGTAGGGAGATTGCATGATAGGAACTCCCTTGGCCGATAAGAGCAAAGCGGAGCCGTCAGGAGGTTGAAGCACACAAGAACAAGTTTCTAGTTTTTTCTTTCTTTTTGAACTTGAGTCAGAAAGAGTTTGAGACCTATATGATGATCAAGGCAACTGTCAGAAGGGAGGATGCTCTCATTTGCCTCATGCATGACGGTGGAAGCTGAATAGATCTTTCAGAAATGTTGAAATTATGTAGGATAAGTTAAAAATTGAAATCCCGGACTCTTGCGATACGAATATCTGCAATGAAACACACCAAAGAAAATCGACCATAGGAGGTCATCCAGTTCATATATGATATCAGGATCTTACTCCAGAAATGACACTTAATCCTCTTTTAGATGAGGATCTTGAGAACGGCTAAAGAGACGAGGATGTGAATCGAGGTCCGGGTTGTTGTAAGGGCGGCTACGCCCATCGTGATGGATAAGGGATCACGCTTTGTGTGGAACCCATACCTACCACACCACCCTGAGTGGGTCTCATTAAATTCAACCCATACCCCCCTAACAGTCCCTCGTATCTTTGTATACCCGACCCATATACACTCGCTCTCCTGGGTACTCCTGTATACTCAACTTTGTACCAACACACCGCCACTTGTTTGTCCCCTGTATCTCTGTATACCTGATCCGTACCCACTGCTCGCACATTGTATGTGTGTACCCGACTCATATCCGTGAACCCTTCAGCCCTCCGGTCCCTTCACTGCGTCCATCTTCCATGTGCTCTAAATTATCAGTTATCTTCGCTTCTTTTCCCACTTATTTTACCATTATCACCATGCGCCATCCCCATCCAACCCATGTCTCTGCTCTCCTCGTAGCATTGGTCTTCCTCCCCCTCTTTCATTTCAGGTTCCTTGATGTACCATTCTACTTACTCGTCCTCCCTCGTATGTGTCCGCTTCTCCCTACCTCCCCTCTGGACAAAGGCCCTACAGGATGCGACGCCGGTCTTACCTAATGTAAAGACCAGCTTGTCCAACGAGGTGCTGTCGCGTATCGGATTTTGTTGTGAGCAGCGACCCAGCCGGCTCCAGACATTTATTGAACTTTATCGCTCGTGTCTGGCTGGCAGCGGATCCAGGGTAAGCTTCGTCTAACTGGTCCAGTGTTTCGCTGTTCTCAGTGGTGGGATGAATTGCTCGCCGCTCTTACTGGTTCCCTCGTCTTCTTTCTCAGTGGCGAATTGGTCGATCTTGATGGTTCGTTGGTCTGCTTTACCCTGGTGGGATGATCTGCTTGCTTTCTCGGTAGTTCAGTTCGTTGACTGGTAGCCCAACTACTTGGTGAATTACGGGTATACTGTTGCTGGGAGTTAGTTTCGTTTTGTTCCTCAGTGCTTCAGTGGTCCAGTGTCCTTTGAGCTTTGTTCGTTTGTTCGACTGAACAAAAAGAAAAAAAAAAAATTGTTTCTTGGTGCTTGTACGTTTACCTGGAACTGACCATGTTATTCACTCCTGGTAGTTCATTATGAATTAGTTCCATCGGGATTAGCCGCCACCCTTGGTTCATCGTGGCGGGGCAGAGATGCCCGCAGTGTATATTCTTAACCATTTCATCAAGGTTTATACCAAGTAACTCATCTACAGCCTCTCCCTCCCCCTTCCTTCTTCTTCTCTGCCTTCTGTCGACCTCTTGCCCACTCTTTCTTCTACCATTTCCTTTTTTCCTCTTCTCTCTCACTTCCTTTCCTCACCCGTCTCCTTTCCCTCTCATCACCACGCCATCAAGAGTCACCTCGTCCTCCACGTCTCTTGACCCGGGACCTCCAGACGCCACCCCCCAGACTCCACTTAATTAAGCTATTAACCGGGAGAACCGCCTTAAAGTCCTGTTCGCTCGCTTCTCAGGTATTCCTGGCGGCCAATTAATTGAATCCGTTAAGGTTCCAGGTTTTCCTCCCAGCGATGTGCTATTCGGAACATCTCAATGGTCAAGTACAAGAGGGGGAAACATGTGGGAATGGGAGCTCTAAACCCACGCATATTAGGGCTGGCCCAGCTGGAGTCTGTGTGTAATGGCTAGCTTTATGGGGAAGGTGTGCGTGTGTGTGTGTGTGTGTTTGTTCGTATAGAGACGATATCTCACTAGATGGATTGTGAAACTATATATATATATATATATATATATATATATATTGGAAAGGATCACAATTTTGCGCGTGATCAAGATATTCCTATGAGTCCACGGGGAAAATGAAACACGAAAAGTTCCCAAGTGCACTTTCGTGTAATAATCACATCATCAGGGGAGACAAGAGAGGAATATAACAAGTCAGTTGACATACATCGAAGAGACGAAGCTAGAACGCCATTTGGTAAACATGGTTTTGGACAATCACATGTTTACCAAATGGCGTCCTAGCTTCGTCTCTTCGATGTATGTCAACTGACTGTTATATTCCTCTCTTGTGTCTCCCCTGATGATGTGATTATTAAACGAAAGTGCACTTGAAAACTTTTCGTGTTTCAATTTTCCCGTGGACTCATAGGAATATATATATATATATATATATATATATATATATATATATATATATATATATATATATATATATATATATATTTATTTATTATTATTATTATTATACTTTGTCGCTGTCTCCCGCGTTTGCGAGGTAGCGCAAGGAAACAGACGAAAGAAATGGCCCAACCCCCCCATACACATGTATATACATACGTCCCCACACGCAAATATACATACCTACACAGCTTTCCATGGTTTACCCCAGACGCTTCACATGCCTTGATTCAATCCACTGACAGCACGTCAACCCCGGTATACCACATCGCTCCAATTCACTCTATTCCTTGCCCTCCTTTCACCCTCCTGCATGTTCAGGCCCCGATCACACAAAATCTTTTTCACTCCATCTTTCCACCTCCAATTTGGTCTCCCTCTTCTCCTTGTTCCCTCCACCTCCGACACATATATCCTCTTGGTCAATCTTTCCTCACTCATTCTCTCCATGTGCCCAAACCACTTCAAAACACCCTCTTCTGCTCTCTCAACCTCGCTCTTTTTATTTCCACACATCTCTCTTACCCTTACGTTACTCACTCGATCAAACCACCTCACACCACACATTGTCCTCAAACATCTCATTTCCAGCACATCCATCCTCCTGCGCACAACTCTATCCATAGCCCACGCCTCGCAACCATACAGCATTGTTGGAACCACTATTCCTTCAAACATACCCATTTTTGCTTTCCGAGATAATGTTCTCGACTTCCACACATTCTTCAAGGCCCCCAGAATTTTCGCCCCCTCCCCCACCCTATGATCCACTTCCGCTTCCATGGTTCCATCCGCTGCCAGATCCACTCCCAGATATCTAAAACACTTCACTTCCTCCAGTTTTTCTCCATTCAAACTCACCTCCCAATTGACTTGACCCTCAACCCTACTGTACCTAATAACCTTGCTCTTATTCACATTTACTCTTAACTTTCTTCTTCCACACACTTTACCAGGTCTGGGATGGGAAACTTTTATACCGTCAGTAGTCAAGTAGTTACACGGGTTCGAATCCTGGGGAGCATAGAGGTGAATGGTTTACAGATATTGTGTGATAGTACATGGTAAAGGTATGTATATATATATATATATATATATATATATATATATATATATATATATATATATATATATATATATATATATATATATATATAATCAATTTTACCATTGGGCGCTCGAGATTCGAACCCAGGCTATTGAGAACCGCAGGTGGCCAGGTGCCAAATATTTATTTATCAGTCTATACATTTTCTGTTTGCTGGCATACAGGACTCCGCGAATGAGAAGTCACCTTTGGTAAGGTTGCATCACTAGTAGTACAGGCTCGGCAAAAACCCGCTGAAGGCCTTGGACGGCAGGAGCCTTTAGAAAGAGGTCCTGGGTAACACCAAGACTCCATAGAAATAAGTCCTGGAGTGTGTGATTACTGTATGTGTTACGAGAAGCGAGTTTTACACTAGTTTTACCCTAAGTATATCGACTAGCCCGGAGTGGAGGATGAGCGGCGAGGTTGGTTGTGAGCCGAGTGCACCATCCAAGTATTCGAACAGCGGTTGGCATGCGCGTAATTCATAATCAACGGTGCTTAACCACTGCGCCACGGAAGCTTATAAACATTTTGGCTTGTTACATGTATTGGACGAAGGAAAAAACAAAGGAAACATTGTTCCGCAGGTGATAACAATCTCTCTCTCTCTCTCTCTCTCTCTCTCTCTCTCTCTCTCTCTCTCTCTCTCTCTCTCTCTCTCTCTCTCTCCCCACTCGTACTGGTCACTAGGTAACCTCACATCACATTCCTTTCAATTTTCTCTCTGGTAAATATTAGCTTGGTTGGCTGAGTTCGCTCGTTAATTGATATCTTTTTTATTTGGCTTTAATTGTCTAATTAACTCATCCGCAGTTAGACAGTAGGAGGTGAAACGTGTTTCAGATGTGTGTGTGTGTGTGTGTCGGTCTGTCTGTCTGTCTGCAGTATGTCGGGGTTACAGATGCGGGTTGTCTAAGCGTTCTGTATGTAGTGTACTGGAGAGGTCCACATGTGGCATGTTGGAGAGTTTCACATATGACAAGCCTGAGGGTCGCATGTGCAGCATGTCTGACGAGGCGTCCCGCAAGTGGCGTGTCTGTGAGTGTTACATGCGGCAAGTCTGAGGATGTCACACACGGCAAGTCTGAATGTTACTTGCGATAAGTCTTTGAGTATGAAACGCAGGAAGACTGGGTGGCACATGCGGCAAGTCTGGGTAACACATGCGGCAAATCTGAGTGTCACATGTAGCAAGTCTGGGAGTGTCACGCGCGACAAGACTTAGAATGTCACATGCGGCAAGACTGAGAGTGTCACATGCAGCAAGTCTGGGAGTGTCACATGCTACAGGTCTGAGAGCGTCACATGCTACAAGTCTGAGAGCGTTACGCAGTACCTCCTGCCCGATAGTTCCACTTCAGACTCGCTTGAGAGGCCTATACGCGGCGTACCCGCTATTCCCGCATGCGACGTGTCCGTCCGCCCCGCATGCGGGATGTCAGAGAGGTCAGCGTGCGGCGTGCCCGTGAGCCCCGCCCAACACGGCCGCCGCCAGCAGAGCAGGAAGTCCGTCGTGACCCACAGCATAACTGCATTTGACGAGTGTCTGGCAGGCAGACGGTGAGGGCGGGGAGGGTGAGGTGCAGCGTCCTCCCCGCCCGCAGTTGTGGCGAGCACGTCCACCCATTGTGGCAGGGGAGATGGTATACGCCTCCAGCCCATGGCCAGGAGGGAGGGAATGGGCGAAAACATTTCTCCAAATACATATCGAGGGAGAAGGATTCACGTAGATTTTTTTCCCCCCCTCCTCACCCGTTCTTGTTCTTTCGTAGTTACGTGCAGTTAGTGGGTGCTTGGTTGTTTAGTTCGTGGGACGTGTTGTCTTCCATCTCTCCACGTGAAGTACTGTGCTGTGGTTGTCTGGTTGCGTGGTGACCCATGTCTGCCTCACCTGTGTGCACCGGTGGCCACTCTCCTCTCATACCAACTTCCCATCGCCAAAACACCTAGCTGATTGCCAGTGAGTTGAAGTTATCACGCTTGATACATGTTATGCATAAGACTTTCCGTAGGACTCCTCCGGTTTCTGCTTCCGAGGATTGGTTTCTTGTTTTTACCATTAGCTATATCATGTGGTACGCGGCAAGCCGGTGCGTCACATGATTAATTGGTGATGATTGACAGCTCAAGGATTGGCCGTTGTGATATTTGTCTCTATCCCTACACTGCTAACTCTTTACCATTCTAACCATAAGGCTCAGTTGAAAGGTCAGTCCATTATACCTAATGATCGTGCCATCATGCTCAGGGGTCGTACCATCGTGCTCAAGGATCGTACCATCTTGTTCAAGGGTCGTACCATCGTGTTCAAAGGTCGTACCATCGTGCTCAAGGGTCGTACCATCGTGTTCAAGGGTCGTACCATCGTGTTCAAAGGTCGTACCATCGTGCTCAAGGGTCGTACCATCGTGTTCAAGGATCGTACCATCGTGTTCAAGGGTCGTACCATCGTGTTCAAGGGTCGTACCATCGTGCTCAAGGATAGCACCAAAGTGCTCAGGGATCTTATCGTTGGTCTCAAAGATCCTATCCTGTGCTCATGGATCGTGCTCTCATGTTCTGGGATCTTATGGTACTTTTCAAGAATCTTACCATCGTAGTCAAGGACCTTATCCTCGTTGTCAAGAGTCTTACCGTCATGTTAAAAAATTATGTCACCGTGTTCAAGGATCTTACCTTCGTGCTTTATGATCTCACCGTTATCCTGCAGGGTCTTGCCGTTGTGCTGGAAGGTTTATAATGGTCATCTTTAGTGATGACGGCGTGTTGGTGATCCATCGTCGGTGCCTTCCTCTTCGACATAGCTTTTTTGTTAGGAGGTTAACTGTAGCATCAAAGAGGTGAGTGACGTAGGCTGGTTGTTAGGAGGTTAACTGTAGCATCAGGGAGGTGAGTGATGTAGGCTGCATCCAGCCTAGTAATCTTGTTTACTTTTAATATCACTGCTTCTACAAGCGGCAGTACAACCACCCTCGACGTCACTAATACTATTAGAAGTACTCCTGTGTTGCATTACTATTACAACTGTTACCAAATACAACTTTACAAACAGTAGTCGTACTAATAGTTTCTTATTCTTATCTTCACAACCTTCTCCATCTTAGAATGTGAACGAATTTTCTTTTTCCTCCTCCTCTTATTCTCTTCCTCAATGTCTTATGTGCTACTTATAGAGTAAAACCAGTGATGCCTTAAGAAGCAAACTAATAAACAGACGTGGATACTGTACGAGATTACCAGAGCGTCTGTTAGGGACGGTGGGAGGGTGAAGCATCAACCCCACTTGGTGGACTCAAACATCTTCGCTGTTGCTGTTGTCTTGTAAGTCATGCAGAGAAAATAAAGATTTTATTCATATGTTATCTGGCCTATCGGCACTTACATGTATATTTTCATCCTTGCATAACTATATGATCTTTATGTTTCACTTAGGCTTGCACTAAGTCAGTCTGAGATTGCAGTTTATAGTCTGATTTGCATAGTGTACAAACTGTTTGGGTAACTTGCGGAGTATTACGTTGTGCAGATCTGCTCCGTTTCGTGGTTCCTAATAGCTTCATTCAGTTCTTAACTTATTTTATGATTTGAATCATAGTCTTTTATACGAATTGCTTCTCAGCTTATCTTTGTGTGATTTTGGTGTATAACTTTTTTATATCTAAGATATTCCCTTTCTTATTCGCTTTTTTTCGTCTAAGTTATCTTAGCCATCTCTCGTGCGTTACATTTCACTGACAATTTCGGAATTCTTCCTTCGATTTAGTACCGCATTTGGGTCTAATTACGGTAATCAAAGAGGTGGTTTAATGTGAAGATGTAATTCTCCGCGCTGTCATGTGGTGCCATGGCCTGACGTCTTTTAAAACGTATGCCTTAATAGACTCATACTAAAATTACGATATCTGTTTTATATATCATATCAATAGATACAGAGATAAGTATCACTAAATTCTCCCCTGCCTGGTAGCCCTAGGTAATGATATGCAATAGATTCGTAGCAACTTTTTGTGCAGCTTCTGCCCTCATTATTGCCCGGAGCGCTGCCCGCTGTTCACTTGACGGAGACGTTGATGAAGGTGAGGGTGTTCAGGTTAGTGAGGGAGTCATGTTGATGGTGAGGGGAATGAGAGGCTTGCGTAGAGAAATGTGATAACCGTTGATAAAGGAATTGGCGAAAGTGATGGGAGAAGATGATGCTGTCTGTTTGATATTGATGGTGATGAAGTGATGATGCATGTGAAGATGACGATGTTCTTGAGGAACATGGCGCGGTGTGGATGACGGTGGTAGACTAGTGTGAGGGGGATGAGGATGGTGTGTTGGTGTGGGAGATGATGGTCCCGGCGAGGAGGACGCTCCCTGCTAGCGAGGCAGATGATGATTAACGATGAAGTAGAGGAAGGCGAGAGGCTAGCGGTGGGAGCTGTGGCCGGCGCGGCGTCCTGGTGGTGATGATGTTGGCTTCAGTGGCAGGGGTCGCGTTTCACCACCACACACACTTACCACCTCACCTCCTCCTCCTCCTCCCTGGACAACCGTCACCACAACCATCACGCCACCACAGCCAGGGCACCACCACCACCACCACGTCTTCTACACCCACCCACCACCACCACCATCGTTAACTATAGCTTCATCCCCAATCCCACCACCACAACAACCGCCACCATCCCACCACCACCAACACCAACAATCGCTTCACCCCAGCCCTCCCAGCTGGTTGATAACAATGCCGGCGGTGATGATGGCCTGCTTGGACCCGCTCTCACGATATTTCCTGGAAAGAGTCAAGGACGGTCTTATTCCGCCTGGCGTTCATGGTCGCCGTGCCCCAGTACCTCCTCGGCTGCCTCGTACTGACCTCGCGGGAAGACCCCGAACATGGTATTCAGATTATCCCTATTTAGTTCCCGAAGTGACTTTAATCTTTGATGTGAAGATCTCTCTACGATCTCCAGGTTGTTTAGTGTTGTTTGGACTTACTTGGTTACATGTATGTGTGAATATCATATATATATATATATATATATATATATATATATATATATATATATATATATATATATATATATATATATATAGTATATTCTTATTTTCATACTTGATCGCCGTTTCCCGCGTTAGCAAGATAGCATTCAGAACAGACGAAGAATTGCCGCATCCGCTCACATCCATTCTCTCTCTCTCTCTCTCTCTCTCTCTCTCTCTCTCTATATATATATATATATATATATATATATATATATATATATATATATATATATATATATATATATATATATATATATTCAGGTCTTTTTTATTCTGCTGATACCATTTGTCTGTAGCTCGCCACAGGAAGCACTTACGGAAGGCCAGCAACAAGACCTAAGCAGGAGTGACCCTGAGTCAGCTAAGACCTCCTGCAGACCTTCCTTGGTGCCCTACTGACCCGACTGCTGACGACGGGCGTGAAGATAGTTATCAAGATGACGCAGATCTGTAGCATGAGGGGATGGCGATAGTGATGGTGGTGGAGATACTGGGTAATAGTGAGAGGCAAAATGATTTCGCATAAAGCAACGCTGCAAGACGTGGCGAGGGGCGCTGGGCAGCTGGTGTCGACGCCTGGGACGGCGCGACGGCAACAGCGATGTCCGAGGGAGATGATAGTGATCTTGGCGTTCCCTTGACCACTAGAAATGTGGGACTATCATTAACATTATTTTCTCTCGGCTTGGCTGACCAGTGTGGTGGACGTGGCCCGGGGGCTGTGGGTGTGTGGTGCGAGTGGTGGCGTCCGGACGGCAAACAATGGAAACCACGTCAATTTCGATGGCAGACTGAGCCAGAGGAGCGGAGGAGGCCTTGGGAGAAGGTTAAGACAGGGGTCATGGGGTGAATGTGGGACGGGAGGGAGGACGGGGAGGCTCAGGGGAGTGAGGGCATCGAGCGAGGAAGGTGGGGTGAGGTGATTATCATATTTGAGATCGGAATGATGTTGGCTGTCACGGTAGGCAGGGAGGTGTGGACCACCTGGATGAGGACAGGCAGGAGAGGAGGAGGTGGGTCTGTTGAATGGAGTAAGAGGGAAGTGAGGGGCGTTAGAGTAAAATTACGACACTTTAATGGTTTTAAGACACCAGTAAAACAGAACAAAGAGAGATCAACCACCCCAATTTCATTTGTGCAATTATCTCTTTCTTATGGTGTTATGTATGGGTTGTCCCGTCTCCGTACCAACAAACAAGAGAATAGAAATATTACCTCCGTGGACGCTACACGCAATATAGAATGAGAGATTCTTCCACAAGGTTAACCTAAACCAGTATGAAAGATGCAACTCACAAACCCTTAGGAGAGATCCTTCTACGAATGTAGCACAAAGGAAACAAATTACTGTCGAAAAGTCAGTAGGATGTATACTGTCCTTGATATACCACCAGGCCTGTAGGATGGACGCTAACCCTCAAGCCCTTAGGAAGGACGGTTCTACCTAGACAGTGGGACAGGCACTGTCCTTAAGCCAGAAGGATAGACGTCGCCCTTCGAAGAAAGCAGGAGTGACGCTGCATCCACTGCAGTAGAGGAGTTGCTGACTCCGAACTTGCAGGGTAAACAGTTCCCCCCTAAAGCAGTAAGAGAGATGCTATTCCAAAGTCAACCAGACATATCTCCAAGTTGTTATCACTGGACTGACGGTACTCCCCAGCCATCGGAAAAGAGGCACACTGGCAGACGCATGTGGGGGCTGGGTGCCTGGACAATTTGCAGTTTTCTTGACGTACAGGTAAACAAGTCGCCATCATTTATAGTTTATGGTAATTCTACGTTTTTCGATTTATTGTCATGAAGTACTTACAAGCACTGGAAGTTAGGTTGAACTGTGGTAGATCGAGGTCGGTCCACCTCGCTCATATCCTGTTTGTTCTCACACAGCCAGACTTTCCTCAACCATGATTTAATGAATTCCGATTCGTTACACCTTTTATGCCGTAGCGAAGAATACCAAGGAAATGCAAAGGAATTCAAAAGCAGTAGATCACTGGGTCCATTTGAGACCGAAAGTGGAAGAGATCAGAAACTCTGAGATTAGTATTGTAAAAGTAGAAAGGCATACAAACTATTCAAAGAGAAATACCTGTTAACTTCTCATAGAACTAAGGAGGCGCCAAAAATATCAGGCGTGGACTTGAAGCAAAGTACTTATAGAATGTATTCTCAAGCTGGAAAGTGGATGAAGGATGGGAGGTATTTAAGGGGAGCAGTATTGGCATGTGCGAGAGATATGTGTGCCATGCAGAAGGTGGGAGGTGGGCAGATGCTAAAGGGTAGTGAGTGGAGGGATAACGAAGTAAAGTTCACAGTAAAAGAGAAAAGAGATGTGTATGGGCGTTACTTACAAGGAAGGAGTGTGAATTGGGTGATGTACAAGAGGAAGCGGCGGGAAGTCAAGAAGAAAGTGCAGGGGCTGGAAAAGGGAGCAGATGAGAGTTAGGTTTAACGAGCATCTGCAAGCTTCAGGAAGAAAAAGGAAATATTTTGGAACGAGATTGATATTATGAAAAAAGGAAGAGAACAAGTAGGGTAATAGATGAAGGAGGCAAATGGGGCAGTGGTAACAGCCACCAACGAGGTGAAGGATAGATGGTGTGAATATTTTGAAGGACTCTTGAATGTATTTTTTTGTTTGTTTTTTTCAAGTAGGATGAACAAAACTGACCACAGTATTCCAGGTAGGGACGCAACAAGGAACTGTAAAGAGTAAGGATAATCTCCCTGGACTTGGATTAGAATTCTTTACCTATGAATCCAAGAATTTTGTTCGCCCTTGTATTACTTTTGTGCACAGCTTACGTGGCTTAGGTCACCGGAGATTATTATCTCTATGTATTTTTCCTCATTTACCTTTTGTCGCTAAAAAGAATTAGTACTGTGGTTTGTCTTCTCTCGATTTTACTATTGATATGTAAAAGCTTAAACTTATCTTTATCAAAATTTGATTACCATCGTAGTACAATCCATTAGTTTGTCTGTGTCAGCTTGAAGCTGTGGGCGTTCAAATAGTATTGTATTTTCTAAGCATGGGATCGTCTACTAATCATTATTAAAGTGCACCCCGTTAACTAAATATTTCATGCATATGAGAATCTAATAGATAACCATTTGTATGCAGTGTTGTCGAATAGGGTTGTTGTCACCTGCTGAACTAGCCATTTAGCCAAAATTGAAATACTGAGGGTCAGCCATACATACTTGAACTTGTGATCGCATGTCCCAGGCAGCAGTAGAGGGTAGGCTGACCCACGAACTGGTCATTGTTCTAGGGGGTCCCTCGCTGTGGTTAGAAATATACTTTAGGCTACATTGTGCTGGTCCTGTCCACCCATTCGGCACTTGTACTACGACATCTGACCACTGTACATGCTGCTGAATCTTCGTCATCACCTAAGTCCAAGTTGTATAAAGTTACAAAATCTTTTTTTGTGTGTGTGAGTTTGAGATGTGTGTTAGTACCCTGGATTAATGGGCATGTAGGCGTCAATATCTATTAAATCCAACGCTATGAATACATGGAGTGATCGGGATCGACCTGGGTTAGTAATTGGTATTGTCTGCCATAAACATTTGTTACTCTCAGTGTACCGGAGGGCAGGTAGGACGGAGGGCAGGTAGGACGGAGGGCACGTAGGACGGAGGGCAGGTAGGACGGAGGGAAGGTAGGACGGAGGGAAGGTAGGACGGAGGGCAGGTAGGACGAAGGGCACGTAGGACGGAGGGCAGGTATGACAGAGGGCACGTAGGACGGAGGGCACGTAGGAAGGAGGGCAGGTATGACAGAGGGCACGTAGGACGAAGGGCAGGTAGGATGGAGGGCACGTAGGACGGAGGGCAGGTAGGATGGAGGGCACGTAGGAAGGAGGGCACGTAAGATGGAGGGCAGGTAGGATGGAGGGCAGGTAGGATAGTGCAAACATCTCATCAGTGAGGTCTGTGTGTTCCTCCACTTGTTTGTTCCGTTCTTTTGGATCTCGTATGGAGGCGACCACATCAAGGGTTGGGTATATTCGTGTGACGATTCAGCTGGGAGTGAGGTAGAGCTGTGGTTAACTTAGAGAGACTCTAGATGAGACTTGCCTCTCCCAGCTTATTAACGTAGATTGTTTGGCTTTGGAGACGTGGAGGCTAAAATTGCTCACACCTTGTTTGTTAACAGCTGTCGTGTCCCCGTTTGTAAGGAAGGGTGGTACTGGCCGTAATCATCGAACTGCAGGAGGGCTTCAGCTTGTTAGAAAAGTTCACGGTGGACAAACCTGCATCACCAGTCTAATCCTCACCTCATGCCTGTGAAGCACGAACTGGCATGTCGCCTGTGTAAATGTCAGGGAGTAAATGAGCCCGAAATGGCAATACAATACTCAGACCCTTCACCATGACGGTACAGGCCCTTGGGTATGACGGTCGTGCCTTCGACCTGACTCTGAAGCGAGAGGTCAAAGGTCAAGCCATCTTACCCAAGTATGTTGCTCAAGAGGTTAATGTACCAGTTCATGTCAACGTGCCCTGGTCGCGGTGCGGGCGTGAGGTCGGCTAGGGTGAGCAACTCGGTCTGCCTCGTTCTGGGTGTTATGCCATGTTCGTGTTGCCGTACAGCATCATTCGTATATTTTCGATTCATTTCATGAAGTCAGATATTCACCCTCGGTGTCTTCACCGAGGACTTTGCTTCTGTAGGTAGTCATCCCAGCTTTTTTAGCTACTCACGAGACAGCAAACGAGACATACATGCTTTCGAGGGTGTCGAAATTGAGGTGCTCTTGTGGAGGTGCTTTTACATGGTGACATTCACAAGGTTGTCGAATGGACTGCTCCAATATCCATTAAACAGGCATAGGTCCGAGCAACGAAATCTACTCACCATGTTTGAGTGACTGGGAACATATTGTATATCTGTTGAATGACTCGAGAATGTATATTTCACATGGTTCGCGGAGGCAGGTTACAAGGCTCATGATAATGATACTTTTATGTATCCTTATATGATGGTGATCAGACTTTTATGTATCCTTATATGATGGTGATCATATTTTTATGTATCCTTATATGATGGTGATCATACTTTTATTTATCCTTATATGATAGTGATCATATTTATATGTATTCTTGTATGATATTGATCATATTTTCATGTATTCTTATATGATCATGATCGTAATTTCATGTATTCTTGTATGATAAGGATGAATGTTTTCTCTATCATACCTAGATGTATGATAATTCTTGAGCACGGTGACGAAATAGCAAAGGTATTGCGACGTTGAAAGATATTTCTCGTATACAGTATACAATGGGAGGTGTGTAGACATCTGTCTTTGATCATTTTTTTTCATAACTATTGATTTATGAGACAAAAACAGGATATTGTTATCCATCTTTTCTTTCTTTGTATATTTTACTAAAAAGCAATGAAAATGTAGCGCAAGTAGTATGTCGCTTTGTTACCGTTACAACAGATGACAACACCCCAGCTACAGCCTGGCGCACCTCCCGCATTTGCTTAGAAATGTCAGATTCCGAGACTCCGTCTGAATACATAAGACCACCCATATGAGATGCATGTGGCCAGGAACCTCAGTGTGAGGGCAAGCTGCAGGTACTGGCGGACTGAAATTTATACTTAGTTTAGCACTAAGTAGTTCAGTTAAAGTCTTGTGGCCTTATGCTGATATACTTCCTGAAATCCGCTCTACTCTCCATTTAATACCATGGATCATGGTTGCGTACGCGCCTTTCGAGCTTCATTTCCATAACAAAATATAAGATTACCTACCCACACGCCACACCTTCGTGGTTGCTTATTCGTATCCTCCATCACCACGTCCGCTGCGACCCACAACAAAACGTCTTTATCTGAGCTCCACTTTGTTGACTGTGGGAGATGATGTGTGAACTCAGTCGTCCATTCATTGTCGGATCTCGTCCGGTGAGCATGTTTATTCAGTGTGCTGAATTAGGTCACTTGTGTCAATATATTTGTAAGAACACGACAAATTAGCCAGTGGGGCGGTGCTATATACACCTGGAGTGCTCCGCTTCAGCCACGGACACAGCTGTTAAGTCACGGATATAGCTGTATAGCTATAGGTTTCGAAGCCACACGTTCTACTGCCATTCTATGGACGGTGTCAGCAACCCACGTGCACGCCAAACCAACCAAACCCAATAAACCACACACTCGACCCCCCATCCTGCGGACGGTATCACAAGGCCGCCCACTCTTCCACCGCGCCACGAACCTCTCCACCGGCATCACCTGGCCACGGACGCTGCAATGAAGCCTGGGGTGTGGACGGCCCTCAACGGCGGCCTCAGAAGGACCCACCCTCGAGCCTTACTTGGCTCCACGCGAGGAACTTATTACCCTCAATTTGGACTAGTTGGGAGGCGCGGAGCCACCCTGCCCTGTCCCCGCCAGGAGCGGCTGGAGGAGGAGCGCTGCCACATAATTCACAAGAAGCCCCTCTCCGCCCCTGTTGCTCAGCGGAGGACGCGCTCCCCACCTGTGTCCCGCCTCCCTCGCCTACTACCCAGGACGGAGCGACACTGGTTGCTGAGGTTTAATCCTTTTTTTTTATTTTTTTTCTTCTATCTTACGACTTGAATGTTTTGGATTTATGTACCAGCAGCTCAGGTTGGATATTCCTAATGCAACTTGTATTTATGTGACGCGTTATTGCTACCAGTGATGATAAAGAATTTGAATCATTACCGCTAAGTCTGCTCACGATAAGTAAGACTCATCATACCGCACGAAAAAGTAATTTGCACCTCATAACAACACACAGGTCAGCCTGGTACTCCAAGATACAGAGACGTGATACCAAAACCATAATGCTGGTCTCCCGATGTACAGAGAGGTGATTATCACAACCATAATGCTGGTCTCTCGACATATAGAACCGAAGCATCGGAACGCAGTGTTACGACTCTTAGGTATGATAACCAGGCTATCATACCTAAGGGTCGTGCTCAAGTGCGAAACCGTCGTGTTCAGCCGGTTCGCTATACCTGTGTGTGTGTGTGTGTGTGTGTGTGTGTGTGTGTGTGTGTGTGTGTGTGTGTCACTCGACCTCCCATGTATGGTTACTGATGACGTAAAGGTGTGCCTATTGATCTTGGAGAATATAGAGAAGGTCCGCTGGAGCAGTGCAACGTACATAGAAAAACAAAGGAGACAGGTGAAGCAGGTGAACAGCACCTGCTCGGCAGACTAGAGGTATAAAGTTGGCTCTTACCACATCGAACCCTGGGCTATTGATGTCACCGTTTATGACCTGTTACGTCATGTGACCTGTACCTCAACATGGCCTGTGACCCTTGTTTATTTATCTATTTGTTTTTGATTCGTCTCGTGGCAGTAGTCTTCGTGGGATCGTACGTAATTCTTCGTGTTCGGTTATGATGGCATTATTGAACTCTTAATTTTTTTCGTTTGTAAGACGCGACCTGCTCATCCACAGCCCCACTCGCGCCGACACTCACACCCACACCCACAAAACCCTCACCTGGCAGCTGATAGGCCAAATCAAGGATCACGTATCTCTCAACTCGCTATTGGCAGCCTTATGTGTCGCGCGTCTGAGCCTCGATGAGCTGTTGGTACACGTCCAGAAGAAGAGAGTCTGCTGGGGAGCTATACGCTTGGCTTCCTTGTTTACGAGAAATTCTAATTCAAAATCTATTTACATGTTATTTAGTATTTCATAATTCCCAAGATCCCACTCGTGAAAGGGTCCTTATGTTCCTCCAAGACCCCCTTCCCCCTTTCCACGGCCTCGTGGAGCACTAAGGCTGTGCTACTTCCAGTAGTAGGGAAATCATGGACTCCTTTGGAGTGGAAAGGTCTTCGACAAGACTTAACTCCTTTCGTCAACTGACGATGATCCAGCCTCGGCTGAAGGAGGGTTTTCACTTGCAATATAACCGTAAGCAGGCAGAGCCCGGTAACATCATTCTCCACATCTTCTCGGGGTATAGTGTACATTACATGGTTGAGATATCCACACAGTACCACAGTACCTTGGGAGTCGGTCAAAAAGCCTTACCTTCCTTGTCCAGAGCGTGAGCGGCGGCAGTGTGTCCACCTCGTAGAGGGTGTGCGATGCATCAGCCAGATTCTTGAATCAGCAAGCTGTTACGAGGAGATGCTGTTTTAAGCTCATCGTAGCCTGAGGGTTAGGCTACCTGGCTGCCACGCAGATGGTCCAGGGTTCGATTCTCGGCTTATAGTGGTAGATAGTTTATATATATATATATATATATATATATATATATATATATATATATATATATATATATATATATATATATTTACGTATAATCTGTCTGCAGTGCTGCAGTGAAGTAGAGGCAGTGAAGATCTAAAAAGTAGTGAAGTTCCTATGACAAGTCTTTACAAGCAGGCAAGTGAAAGCTTTGCCAATATATTATCATTTGAGTCTTCAGATGGTTCCAGTGCCTGCACATGGACGGCCGGGCAGTGTATATATTGCTGCTGCCTTTTATTTTTCAGTGACATGTTTCCCGCCGTATTAGTTGAGTCGTAAGTCAATGCGCGGGTTGTTCACCTGGCAGTAAGAGCAAAACAATTGGTGACCAGGTCGTCTATTATGCTGTTGACAAGGGTAGCGCAGCGGGACGGCGCGCGCGCGCGCGAACCACACACACACACACACACACACATATGGACTTCTGTGTTTATAGTGTTTAGACCATGATTCACGTACGGGCTCGCATGGGTTCGAATCCCAGGCGCAGCACTCAGCCGTCAGCCAACCCAGCTGTTCATCCTCCCTTTGTGGCTGAACGATGAATGGACACCTGGCTTAAGGTAGGATGTATACGCACATAGGGTTGGTAGAGACATGGCACATATATACAAGGTTAACAGACGGAACAACACAAATATAAAACGCTTTCCCTTAACATACAAATAATCACACACACACACACACACACACACACACGCACTAACCACCAGGTTGAACAGTTGTTGCCAGATGTCTACTGATGCGGACCCGTGGAAGGCGAAAGGCGTCAGTCATATACCCTTAGACTGACTGGGAAATACAACAATACGTGTATGGTAGACTATAACTTGTACGTGTATAGATCCAAGTGAGACTGTGTGAACCTGGAGACCCGTTGAGGTAGTTGACGACTGTGTGAGTAAGAACGGTAAAGACAAGGAGTTAGTTTAAGTGCACGAGGTATAGACTATAGAGAACGTGCGGCAGTTATGAAGAGGAGGACTTAAGGAAACGGCATTAGTCTGAAAGTGTATATAACCGACGGCCAGTAACAGTTGTCTGTAAGAGAGAGTGTAACTGCAGGGTCAAGGTCGGAGGTTGTTGAATCTTTTAAGTGAATAGTGAATAGTAATGAAGGTGAGGAAAGTGGAGGGGAAAGTGGATGATGGTAAGGAGAAAGTAAAGAGAATTAGACGTGAAGCTGTGCAACGAAGTTTGGAAATAAAATGAAAGGTTAAGGAGAAAATGGTTGAGGCACTGCATGAGAAGAAGGGACAGAGTGAGATGATGATAGCGAGAGTAAAGAGGGGGCGATGGATAAGGCGAGGCTGTGGTGTGCTGCAGCATTTAAAAGAGAAGCTTCAAAACAGATTTTAAAGTTAATATGCAGGAACATGCTCATGACGAAATAGGAAATGGGAATGGTAAACACACGACACGACGTATTCAGCGATAGCATTGATGGTAAAGAAATCAGAGAGAGGGAACAGAAAACGGAGAGAATCCTGAAGGATGTGAAGGACATTGTCACGTGAGGTGTCAGTAGTGTTGTGCAGTTATCAGGGCAATGGTGGGGACTGTGGAAGAAATAGAGTGTCACTAGGGAAAGATAAAAGCCTTTCAATATGATACCAAGTTGTGTCAGTCATATGGAAAGTAATTTCAATTTGAAGTGATCAGAAAGTGATGGAAAATCTACGTCTTCATTAGCAAATGGTCTCTGAAGTTTATTATTCACGTTCTTATTTATTTCTAAACTACACTGTTCCTTCACGGACCTTCTATATCATAGTTAACTGTCTTGAGAGATTTTACTCAGCAGCTTCAGTTTTTGACAAACATTTTCCTCAATGGTTTTTCTTTTAAGAGTTCATCAGTCTGTCTCTTGTAACTGCATTTATTCCTTGCTCTCTTGTCCGTACCAGAGGGTCATTGCTGTGCTGTCTGTATCTTGCCCTGAGTGTGTGTCTACTTTTGCTGGATTTTATCACCTGTTACACTTCTTTCCCTCCTCCTCACGCCTCAAGGACTGAGTCCCCCTCTGTGGTCTTAACCAGAATACACATCCAGGGCAATGGTCTTCATTCAGACCTTGTTATGTGTCATCCCAGTTTATGGTCCTTATGATTTTGTACGTTTGTGAACCTTTTTTTCTACTTGGTGGCTTCCTAGCTGCTTCTCTCGGTCCCTTCAGCTTTTTACCGAAAATTCAGTAACTAGAATCCCCTGTTTTTTTTCTAGTTGATTTTCTGTTGTACATGAAAGTGAGATCGAGTACTGATGAATATTCATTGCCTCTGTTTCTACAGTAGCGTCTTCCTTGGTACGATGGCGCAGCAAATTTTCCAGAACACTGTCTTAGAAATTATACCTCCATATTTCATTTTCTTTGACCCCAACTTAATCAATATTTTCCCTTATTGTCTCTCTCCACCACAGCGGCCTCTGTTCTACCAAACTGCTCAGCAAATCTCGTCGCTTATTCTTTCACTTCGATTATAGTTACACCCTTTACTTCAAGGATTATATTTTCGTCAGGATTGGGTTAATCATAAATTTTTGCCACGTACCTGATTAATTGGACCAACTTCTTCTAGAACAGTAGTTCCCAAACTTTTTGCTGCGACCCTAGATTTGCCACCAGCTACCTTTAGTCATATGATTAATATTCAAATGTGTATATATTTAGCAAATTAATATCAGAATCATATTTACAAGTTCTAGGTTCTTTTTCAGTGTTAGCTGAAACGACACGGGCAGCTGAGGCCATAATCAAGGCCATCCTGTTAACGGTGTACGGGGTTTAGGAGCGCGTGAGCGTCAGTCATCCGTGTACGAGTTTAAAAGACTTTGTAGTTGAATAGTATTTCATTGTAGAACAGTATTACAACGTTGAACATTCATCGAAATTTGTTTGAGTAAAGACGATCTTAAGGAATTATCTGTAGGCCCTCTACGACCCTAACTAGGACCCCCTCCAAAGCCCCTCTGATTTGAGTCGCGACCTGAGGTTGGGAGCCACTGGTCGAGTCTAGTGCCATTAGGAATCTGAGGGCCACTTAGACTAAGAGAGCCAGCACAGGTCTTCTCCTCCGTCCCCTCACTCATCTGGGAGAGGCTGTACATTCGAGTCTGCTTTCTGGTTAAGTTTTCTATCAGGAATAATGATGATATGGATTAGTTTCTCAAATCTCTACACTCCAATCCTCTGTCACCCCACCCCAATGATTCATTCGTATTTGTATACATTATCTCCATTTCGAATCACCTACGTTACTCATGGCTGCAGCGAAGTGATTCTCTCTCTCTCTCTCTCTCTCTCTCTCTCTCTCTCTCTCTCTCTCTCTCTCTCTCTCTCTCTCTCTCTCTCTCTCTCTCTCTCTGTAGCCTTCTGGATAATCATCTTGATTTTGTCAAGCTCCACCCTTATGCTGTCTTTCTTCCTCATGTACACCATATTTCATTTTCTTTTTGCTGTGTCTTGCAGACTTGAGTGGTCTGCTGCCCTAGCACTATTGAGCTGCTTTCTTCCGTTTCGAGTATAGCCATTGCAAGTCGACCTCTCTTGTCATTATCATGTTTTCCAGTCCGGCCTGAGCATACTTTCGCCAAGGCTTCATCCTTCATGCCTGTTGCCTCAAGAATTTCTGATGTTCCGTTTTCTTTGGCTCAATATTATATTAAGCCTCAGTGTAGCTTTTTTTTTTCTTTTTCTTTTTTTGTAGCACAAGTATTATTGCTGATATGCTTGATTCCCTTCCTTGTGTTGGTGTTATGTTATTATTTGACCGAATGAAATTGCTTGCAGTTTCTCCATGCATGATATTGACAACAGTATCTATTCTTCTTTTCTTCAGTCGCTTTTTTTTCTTTTGTCTTCAACCAGTCAGCTTTACCGCTGTGCACCTGCTCTGCCTTGCAATCTTTTCCCAGAATTCACTTGCTTTATGTATTAGTGTTTACGTGTTTGGTTTACTTTTTTAAAACTCGTATCGTATCGTTTCACTCCTTCACCGTCCTCAAACCTTGTCAATCACTCGTTTTCTGTCAGGGGAAACCTATTCAACGACCATATCCCGACTCCTCTTTGTAATGACGCAATCCCTTTGTAATGACGCAATCCCTTTGTAATGACGGAATCCCTTTGTAATGACGCAATCCCTTTGGTCATCCCAAGGGCATCTATAACCCCCTTACCCCTGTCATCTACTTTTTCCCTTGTTTTCTCGCTTGCCTGTTCTCGCCTTCGTATTAATTGATTCAAATTGCTTAGGCTCGAGATTTCACACTCCGTACCTGGGGTTTGTGCAAGTTGCTCTCTCTCAGGACTTGGAGTGTCATTGTGGATATCAATGATGAACAGGTTTCCTCTTCCTCCACACATGGCATTTGTCAACATGGTGTGTCCAGTGTTCACGTCTGACGTCACCAGTTCTCTCACATATCGATAAGTTGATTCCTTTTTTATCTTTTTCTTCGCTTCCTACAGGATAGGATTTTCAGCACTTGTTTTTCCGTGTTTCTAGATTAGATCTGTTTACATTTGTTTGTGTTTACATGTTTATCGATTCCGTGCACAGATTCCGTACGCAGTGTAAACAAAGTCCATCATCAACCTCTGCCTAAACCTGCTACCTCCTGGTCCCTTGCGTTACCGCCTTGGCTAACAATTTACAGATTCTCCATCTGATACATTTCATTCAGCCTCTCTTATCCTCACACTCATGGAATGGCACTTTTCCTCAAGCTTCTGCTGTTTCCCCGTGCATAATAATCCTTAAGCTCCACAGGGCAGTGCTAATCTCCCTGATTCCCTAAGGATAACCAGTTTCTCCCCTTGTTTACCTTGGTAGCTACAGCGGCATGCCCGCTTCAACGACGTTTTTTTCTTTTCTTTTTTCTTAATCCTCCTCCCCTATATTTCGCTCCAGTGATGTTATCTGCCTGTTTTTATACTGCCATAACTCGCCACGAATGCCTTATCCTTTCCCTTAAACACAAATTGGGTTCGACAGCACCTCCCTTCCGAGAAATCTCACACGAAGACCGAGTTTGACAACTCCATAGTCAGTGATTGAGTGATGTGTGTGCTCGTGTGAGTGTAAGTGTGTGTGTGTGTGTGTGTGTGGCGGTAGGTAGGTGGATGGACGGTCGGCTGTCCCTATAAATACAGATTCAGGGCGTGTGAGGAGAAAGTGATAGCCTACCCAACAAAGATGAGCAGAGTCCCCGAGTGTCTCGTTACCAACACGTCAACACTGCTGCTTCTCCTCCTCCCAGGGATGGGACAGCAGGGGACCAGATCACTCTTGTCTTCCTTGTGTTCAGCATTGTTGACTGGATTTTTTTTGTTTTCTGTCCTTATCAAAACTGATTTCTTTTCCCCTTCATCATTATCATCTTATTTTCTTCTTACCTGCCACCTCTGCACTCTTCTCCCTTACTCTTGTGTTCCGAGTTTCTCTTACTTCTTCATTCATCTACCTCTTCTCATAAGTCTGCTAATACAGTGGACTGTTCTGGCACCCGGTATATATATCATCATGGCGTCCAGCTGATGCGTCCAGACACTGTTCCCTCCTTACCTCTACACTACACACATGTGTTCCCCATAATGTTGCTGCCTGCCGTAAATTCTTTCGTTTATACATTTTTTTTCAGAGTTTTTCTTGATACATTTATTCATCTTAATATATGGGTTAGATATTCGTTAGATGGTAAACCAGTGTTACGTATGGATATACATTTTAAGATCTAAGAATTCACGGTAATTTGTTTGCGTCAGTGGCGTTAGTGTTGTTGCTTATCAGTTGTTATCATTTCTTGATGAAGGTTGTTGTGGCTTCGGCTGTTCAGGGTTCCCTACCCTTGGGGATGACCGTAAGGATTTCTTTGGTCATACAGATATGTTCTTATGTTAGCTTCGGACCGTCAGATATCCCTTGAAAGTATCCAGTACTCTCTACAGAGTCGTAAAGTTCCTCGAAAAAAGCTATTGGCAGCCATCCAGAGTACGAATGATCACAAGAACGTTGTTTGAGTTACGCCAGTGACTGTTGTGATCAGTGTTTGAGATGTGTGTGTGTGTGTGTGTGTGTGTGTGTGTGTGTGTGTGTGTGTGTGTGTGATGGTTTCCGTTTGTGTGAGTCTTCAGGGCTGTGACACAAAGTGTCCTCCTCCTCCTCCTCCTCCTCATCATCATCAGTGGTGTCAAGTGTTGGATACATCATCGTCTGAGGAAGAATTTTCACACCAGTTGTCCAGTAACCGTTCGACCCGACCCGCCGCTGCCGGAGACTGTGCCTGGCCTTCCCTCACACCCGTCAGTAGGTCTCCGCCCGGGTGCCTGTATACTGCGGGCTGGGACGAAGGTTTGCGTCTAACCTGTCGTCTTTCTAATGCTTTATAGATTTTCATTTCGTTACAAGTAGATTTGGCACCAGTTAGTTCTAGATTGATAGATTTGGCACCAGTAAGTTCTAGATTGATAGATTTGGCACCAGTAAGTTCTATGTAAGTTTATTTGACACCAGTAGTTCTACATAAGTAGATTTGGTACCAGTAAGTTTTACATCAGTAGATTTGGCATCATTAAGTTCTACATAAGTAGATTTGGTACCAATAAGTTCTACAAAAGTAGATTTGGCACCATTAAGTTCTACATGAGTAGATTTGGCACCAGTAAGTTCTACCTAAGATTTGGCACCAGTAAGTTCTACCTAAGATTTGGCACCAGTAAGTTCTACAAAATTAGATTTGGCATCAGTAAGTTCTGCATAAGTTTATTTGGCATCAGTAAATTCTTCAACCAAGACGTGATTTATTTTTCCTCATGGAATATTTATGTTATTACGGAAAATCACTTTGACTGCTCCAGTTAAACCTTCAGACCGTTACAACAACAACAACAACAACAACAACAACAACAACAACAACAACAATAAAACAACCCTCCTGTAGCGTGTATTACTGCGCGATGCGCGCGCGTGTGTGTGTGTGTGTGTGTGTGTGAGGGGGTCGTGTGAACAAAGTTCCAGGTCTCGCTACCCCCCTCCGTTGTTTCCCACGCACCCCCGCACCTCACCACCACCACCATCACACACTCGTTTCTGGCATTCGCCCCAAAAAACCGCCTCCGTCAGCCCCGTGAGTGGCGCCGTGTCTCACCTTGAGGACCGTAACCTTGCCACCTGGCCACCACAGAGGTCGGCGAGCAAGCCAGGGCAGGAAGTGCCTCATCCTAACATGATTGTGTACAGTTGGCCTTCTGGGTCAGACACCGGTAACGTGGCCATCCACGGGCGGTGTGGCCACCCACAGGCGTTGTGGCCACTCACTTGAGGTGTGGTCGCCCGCCAGCGGTGTGGCCACCCACTGGCGTTGTGGACACTCACTCGAGGTGCGGTCACCCACCGGATATATGTGGCCACCCATTTGCGCTGTGGCCATCTACTTGAGGTGTGGTCACCCATCAGCATTGTGGATTCCCACCTGCATTGTGGCCACTCGCTCGAGGTAAGATATCCCTCACCCGTTGTTATCATTATCATATCTTTAATTGCCATGTTTACCATCTGTGATTTATGATTGTTTACCTTCTGTGATTGATGACATTATTCTTTCTTTCCCTTCTAGGTAAGTGTATGTGGTGTGGCGCGGCGCTGGACCAGTCAACCCCTGGTGGATATGAAGTAGGTCCTCCTTACGAGAAACCTACTGTACTGATTTGTCTTTGGTGATGCCGCTTATAGTGTGAGTTCAAGATGAGTCTCTCTTGTGTTGGAGTGAACTGCTTAGATTACTTCAGATAGGAAGACGTTTGCGGCGAGGCTTTGGGATCGCATGTATCGAATCATTGATTAGCATTTCCACGTTCGAATATGGATTATGACTGAGATCGTAAAAGTTGTACAGGATATTGGATTTTTTTTCTTTCCATCAAGAATGATCATAGGTATTCAAAAAGATTGTTACTGGGACTTAATAAGACATCCTAGGTTCCCGGGAACTGATTGAAGAGCCCCAGTAGCTCTCTGTCTTGTGTTGTGCGTGGCTTAGGGTAGAGATGGCAGGCGTGGGTGGTGCGAGCTACGGGCGTTGCGTTGCCAGCCCGTCGCAGCAGACAGCACCCTTAGACCTGTCATCAGGCCTCGCCAGCCACTCCCTCCTCCACCGGGCCACCTTGTACTTAGTGTTAGGAGCACTGTTGTTCAGGGAGTGAATCAGGTGATGCTGGAGCACCACGCCCCTGCCCACCGTCCACACTAGAGCCATTAATGGAACGTTGTGGCGAGGCGTGGCTGGTGCACCTGTGTCCTCGCTCCCCTGCCTGTCCTAATTATGCCCTCTCGTCATTACCGGCCGTAAATTATCTCTTTATCCTCCATAATTCCGGGAGGAACGCGCGTTCTTGACTCTGATGACTAGGGTGGTACACCGAGTGGACGAGGGACGAGGGTATGTGAGCGAGGCGGTGTGCTGGCCTATCCCAGGATACGCCAAGCGTAACGACCGGTAAATTAGAGAGGAAAACAAAAAGTGTACATACATGACAACAGAACTCTTCCGAGTCTTAATCTTGCAAGGATCTAACTCTTGTAAGAAGCGTCACACTTCAAATCACCAGTAGTAACCCCAGCCATATATTGTGTTCATCAACAGTTTCATTCGCCTCTGTATCATTTTCTGACCTTCCTGCGAACTCCACCCACCCCTTGCTGCGCTAGTCCTCCCCGTCACCAAACTCACCGTCTCCTTCTGTACATAAGGATGACTCTAGATGCTGTACCTATCCTAACCAACTCTCCTATTCCAACGTTCTCTGCCTACAAACCGCGTATACTAAGTTAATGAAATATGGCTGTACGATTTATCACAAATTATAAATACCATTTCATTGACAATACCACAGAACAGCACGAACGAGTGGAGATTAAACCAGTCGCTTCATACCTACGAGAAACAGCCCAAACAGTATGGCACAGACTTGAAGACAATGATGGTACAAACTACTGACAAATCCGAGATCTGGACAACAGTACAAACATGAAATACACTTGGTTCCCTCGAGGCCTCAGAGCACTCAGGGAGGGAGGCTCCATGTACACCATGAACAATGTTTAGCTGTGCTTAGTGAGTCTCCATCTTAATCCCAAAAGATACAATAGAATACGAACACACCCCTGGTCTGCCGGGGTTATATAAGTAAAACCAAAGACACTATTCCAGGAAAATCACCCACTCGCATCAGAAACTTACCTGTACACATTTTAACCATCTCTTCCATCTCAATCTATCCCTTCCCCTGGTCCCACCCCTTCCTCATCTCCTTTACCCACCCTATTAAAAGAAAAAGGGAGTCCTGATCACTGTGTATGACCTTGGCGGTGCGAGTTCAATATCAGTGACTCCCCCAAAAGCGTTTCTCGTCACCTTTCCTTCCACTCTTTAGCGCTGTGTCCCCTGTCAGCGACCCTAGTCAGCTTCCCTCCTGCTCGACAGCGTCTCTTCCCTTCCCTAACAGCTACCTCCGTCACCGTTATTTTTAGCTCGTCAGCGTCGCGTCTCCCGTCAGCTTCCCTCCTGGTCGTCAGTGTCGTGACCCATATTAGCGTCCCTCTTGGTCGTCAACGTCGCGTGCCCCAACTACACAGTTATCAGCGTCGCGTCCCCCATCAACACGGCTATCAGCGTCGTGTCCCATCAACTTGGTTATCAACGTTGCGTTCCCCATCGGCTTCCCTCTTGTTCATCCGTCAGCATCTCGTCTCTTAGTGTTCTATCCTGCCGTAAACGGTCTCCGTCAACACTTCGTCCTCAGTCGCCTTGCATCATGAGTGATCGCCCGCTACTATTTAGCATCCCCCGTCATTGCTCCACCATCATCGACCCCCCGTCAGTGTAAGTCCGCCCTTGGCACGTCGGCGTTCCGTACCTCGTCAGCTTCTCCCAGCGTCGTCCGCGTAGGTATCTTCCTGCCTTAATGTTCCTTGATCAATGCCAGTCGCCAACGATTCCCTGTAGTGCCTCCCATTCACATGACCCTTCACTAGCCAGCATTTCCCGCCATAGTCTGCCTAGCCTTCCGTCTTCACTTACCCCCCTTTCTCATCATCGTTCAGCACTCTTCCCTTTGTCTCCGCGAGCACATGCTCCCCCTCCTATCATTATCCTTCAGCACCTGCTCCTTCTCGTACCACATTCCGTCGTCGAATATCATTCTTCCCGTCCTCTCCTTTCAGCGCCAGCCCCTCCTTTCATTATTTCCCGTTAGCACCTGCCCCTCCACCCATCATCTTCCGTCAGCGCCCGACCCTCCTCCCATCATCTCCCGTCAGCGCTTGTCCCTCCTCTCATCATGTCCCGTTAGCGCCTGTCCCTCCTCCCATCATTTCCCATCAGCACCTGCCCCTCCACCCATCATCTTCCATTAGCGCCTGTCCCTCCTCCCATCAGCGTTCTTCGCCTTACCCTGCACATCCACCCGTCAGTCTCTTACGTCATACCCGTCTCCACTGTTTGTGACTCCGCAGCCTCCATATATACCTCCAGCAGTGATTGGGAATTAGTAACTTAGTATAACATCTCATAGTAACCTCAACATTATGTTTTATGGCTGTTAGGTAAAGAGCTCAGTTATATACAGACAGGAGATGTTTTAACGCGCGTCCGGGCATGTTAAATGCGCATGACGATCCGCACCGCTGGAGATCATCCGTAAAATGACGATTAAACTAAAATTTCTTCACTATCTTTATTGTCTTGCTTCTCTCAGCTGTCATGGGAGGCACATAACATTTCACGCGGGGGAAATTTACACCAAACGAACACCGGGACGAAGAAAACTCCTTGGTAACTTGCACACAATATTCCCCCCATTACTGCCACCGCGCTCTGGGCATCACACAGTGTCCACAGAGAGGGACAGGACCGACGTCGTGACCAGTGGAAGTGCACGTATCTGAAGGATGTGGCGAGACACAACCCACTCTAGCTGGATGATAACCTTATGTGCTGATGGGACCGAACTTCGTCTGGGTTTCATTCTTTCGGTGAATAATGCTTAGTCAATTATAATGAGAGGGTAAAGGCATATACAGAGCATCAGATTGAGGAAGAGCAGTTTGGTTTCAGAAGTGGTAGAAGACGTGTGGATCAGGTGTTTGCTTTGAAGAATGTATGCGAGAAATAGAAAAAAACAGATGGATTTGTATGTAGTATTTATGGATCTGGAGAAAGCATATGATAGGGTTGATAGAGATGCTTTGTGGAAGGTTTTGAGAGTATATGGTGTGGGAGGTAAGTTGCTTGAATCAGTGAAAAGTTTTTAACAAGGATGTTAGTCATGTGTACGAGTAGGAAGAGAGGAAAGTGATTGGTTCCCAGTGAATGTCGATTTGCGGCAGGGGTGCATGATATCTCCATGTTTGTTTGATTTGTCTATGGATGGGGTTGTTAGGGGTGTGAATGCAAGAGTTTTGGAGAGAGGGGCAAGTATGGATGAGAGGGCTTGGGAAGTGAGTCAGTTGTTGTTCGCTCATGATACATCGCTGGTGGCTGATTCGGATGAGAAACTGCAGAAGTTGGTGACTGAGTTTGGTAAAGTGTGTGAAAGAAGAAAGTTGAGAATAAATGTGAATAAGAGTAAGGTTATTCGGTTCAGTAGTGTTCAGAGACAAGTCAGTTGGGAGGTAAGTTTGACTGGAGGCTGATTCGGGTGAGAAACTGCAGAAGTTGGTGACTGAGTTTGGTAAAGTGTGTGAAAGAAGAAAGTTGAGAATAAATGTGAATAAGAGTAAGGTTATTCGGTTCAGTAGTGTTCAGGGACAAGTCAGTTGGGAGGTAAGTTTGACTGGAGAAAAACTGGAGGAAGTGAAGTGTTTTAGATATCAAGGAGTGAACTTAGCAGCAGATGGAACCATGGAAGTGGACGTGTCACAGGGTGGAGGAGGGGGCGATGGTTATGAGAGCGTTGAAGACTGTGTGGAAGACGAGAACGTTATCTCGGAGAGCAAAACTGGGTATGTTTTAAGGAATAGTGGTTCCAACAATTATATATATAGATGCGAGGGATGGGCTATAGATAGGGTTGTGCGGAGGAGGGTGGATGTGTTGGAAATGAAATGTTTGAGGGCAATATGTGTTGTGAGGTAGTTTGATTAAGTAATGAAAGGGTAAGAGAGATGTGTGGTAATAAAAAGAGTGTGGTTGAGAGAGCAGAAGAGGGTGTGTTGAAGTGGTTTGAACACATGGAGAGAATGAGTAAGGAAACATTGACAAAGAGGATATATGTGTTAGAGGTGGAGGGAAGAAGGAGAAACAGGAGACCAAATTGGAGGTGGAAGGATGGAGTGAAAAAGATTTTGAGCGATTGGGGCATGAACATACAGGAGGGTGAAAGGCGTGCAAGGAATAGAGTGAATTGGAACGATGTGGTATAACGGGGCCGACGTGCTGTCAATAGATTGAACCAGGGCATGTTAAGCGTCTGGGGTAAACCATGGAAAGGTCTGTTGGGCCTGGATGTGGAAAGGGAGCTGTGGTTTCGGTGCATTACACATGACAGCTAGAGACTGAGTCTGAACGAATGTGGCCTTGTCTTTTCCTGGCGCTACCTCGCTGGAAGGAGGGGGGGAATACTATTTCATGTGTGGCGGGGGGGTGGAACGGAATGGATGAAGGCAGCAAGTATGAATATGTACATATGTATATCTCTGTGTATGTATATGTATGTATACGGTGAAATGTATACGTAGGTATATGTGCGTGTGTAGGCGTTTATGTATGTGTATGTGGGTGGGTTGGGCCAGTCCTCGTCTGTTTCTTTGCGTTACCTCGCTAACGCGGGAGAAGTCGATTAAGTATAATGAATATATATATATATATATATATATATATATATATATATATATATATATATATATATATATATGGGCCTCCGTGATGCGGCGGATAGCGTTGCTGACCATGATGCATTCTCAGGCCGCCGGGGATCAAGCCCCTAATTCGAAGGGTATTCGATTACTAGTAATTGAATAGTCATTTTCCTAATATGGGCTAGCGTACCCAGCTACCTATACAAATGGTACGGAGTTCGAATACTTGCTGTTGGAGGGCACTAGAGAGAGAGAGAGAGAGAGAGAGAGAGAGAGAGAGAGAGAGAGAGAGAGAGAGAGAGAGAGAGAGAATTTGAGATGGTTTTGAGATACTTTAGAAATAACTTTACGGACTCGAAACGACCAGTGAATGTCAGTGTTGTCATATTTGTCTGGTACACGATCCACTTGCGTCGACGTTATGTGCAACTCGCATATCTTCGTCGTAATGTAATGATACTTATATGAGGACTGGTCTCGAAGTGAGGCTCCACTACGAGGTGAGGACACGCACCCTTCACAAACCATCGGCGTCTCATCATAATGAGAGTTAATGGCTGGTGGTGGCTCCCTGCTTGCGTCCGTGGCATCGCATGAGATAACACTCAGTGTACGAGCTTGTATCACCGAGATACTGTACATGTTCAGATGATACTGAGAAGACTCGGTAGAAGAGTTCTTATCACCGAGATACTGCACACGTCAGGATTATGCTGAGAAGACTTGGTGTACGAGTTGGTATCATCGAGATGCTGTACACTTTGACACCAGACCAGGATGACTCTGTGTACGAACACGATTCCCCGAAATATTTCACATGTTGACACCACACTAGGATGACTCAGTGTACGTGCATATATCGCTGGGGTATTGTACAGTTTGCACTAGTGAGGAGGGCTGGGAACTGACTACATCTTGACTCATAACAGCCAACGTGTGCTTCAGAGAACGTACCTCGCGCTTGGGTCTCTCAAACACATCCCTGACACAGCCATTAGCAACGTCACTTGATATTCTCAAAGTCGTTTTAGATTTATATGAATCGTGTTGTAGACTCAAAAGACGTCTGAAATGAACGGTAGAGGGACGGAAGTTTTCAGAAGAGCCCTCAATAGGTTCCTTAGTTTGCCCTGTAGATGATATATGCCTCCCTGGTTCATAGAACTCGTTGGGATTAACTTCGTTGAATCGATTCTTATTCTTTTTTTTTTTTTGACAGCTTAGCTTTCTCCTTCTGATACAGTAGTTGTTGTTGTTGTTGTTTCCAGCACTGGACCTTCTCGAGGAAATCTATCTTCTCAATTAGTTACCAACGTAGTGCTTTATGCTCTAATTTAGGTCTCCCATGTTATAGGAGGTTCCTTGAACATCTCTTTATCCATATAATCGAGGGCATTATTGACACTGGTCAGAACATAGCCCACTGTTACAAATTTACATACAAGGTTTCTGGCAATTGGCTGGACACTTACTTCATCGCCCAAGTCCCTCTCACGCGTAGACTGCTGCAATTTGTTTCCCGCAAGGTGACAGTCATAGCATGGCCTCATTTTAAAGTGAACCATCTTCCCTCACTCTTTTATTTGGTCGGGTTGAATCTCTTTAACCAAGTAGAGGATCAGTGCTGGAGCCTGTCTAGCTTCCTTTGAATATCACTGCAGTCCTGAACATTCCTCGTTTCTCTTGTAAGTTCAGCACTATTGGCAACTGCATTTTCGGATTAACCAAGCATTTCTGACAAGCTATTAACATTCATCAGTAAGAACAGTGCCTCCCCTACATTAAGCTGTTTGAAGCTCCTCGGGCTAGTTCAACACAGTTGGAAACACGTCTCTGGTATGTGTCGTCTGTTCTACTCCTTTTAGGTAATTTCCGATACACTGACAAAACCTTTTTATGCCTGCCTGAAAATCCTGCTAGTTTACCAGCTTTGTGATTGAGATGTGCGCAAGTGCACGTGTTTGTATGCATGTTTATCTGCGTGTGTTCATGTGTGTGTGTGTGTGTGTGTGTGTGTGTGTGTGTGTGTGTGTGTGTGTGTTTGTATTTGTGTGAAATGGAATGGATTTATGGGCCCATAGTCTGTCTATTTCATATTGAATTTTCATGTTCAATGTATGTATCGGGAATTATTATTATTATTATTATTATTATTATTATTATTTTATATATATATATATATATATATATATATATATATATATATATATATATATATATATATATATATATATATATATATTTTTTTTAGACTATTCGCCATTTCCCGTATTAGCGAGGTAGCGTTAAGAACAGAGGACTGGGCCTTTTTCGGAATATCCTCACCTGGCCCCCTCTGTTCCTTCTTTTGGAAAATTGAAAAAAAAACGAGAGGGGAGGATTTCCAGCCCCCAGCTCCCTCCCCTTTTAGTCGCCTTCTACGACACGCAGGGAATACGTGGGAAGTATTCTTAATCCCCTATCCCCAGGGATATATATATATATATATATATATATATATATATATATATATATATATATTTTTTTTTTTTTTTTTTTTTATACTTTGTCGCTGTCTCCCGCGTTTGCGAGGTAGCGCAAGGAAACAGACGAAAGAAATGCCCCCCCCCCCCATACACATGTACATACACACGTCCACACACGCAAATATACATACCTACACAGCTTTCCATGGTTTACCCCAGACGCTTCACATGCCTTGATTCAATCCACTGACAGCACGTCAACCCCTGTATACCACATGACTCCAATTCACTCTATTCCTTGCCCTCCTTTCACCCTCCTGCATGTTCAGGCCCCGATCACACAAAATCTTTTTCACTCCATCTTTCCACCTCCAATTTGGTCTCCCTCTTCTCCTCGTTCCCTCCACCTCCGACACATATATCCTCTTGGTCAATCTCTCCTCACTCATTCTCTCCATGTGCCCAAACCATTTCAAAACACCCTCTTCTGCTCTCTCAACCACGCTCTTTTTATTTCCACACATCTCTCTTACCCTTACGTTACTTACTCGATCAAACCACCTCACACCACACATTGTCCTCAAACATCTCATTTCCAGCACATCCATCCTCCTGCGCACATCTCTATCCATAGCCCACGCCTCGCAACCATACAACATTGTTGGAACCACTATTCCCTCAAACATACCCATTTTCGCTTTCCGAGATAATGTTCTCGACTTCCACACATTTTTCAAGGCTCCCAAAATTTTCGCCCCCTCCCCCACCCTATGATCCACTTCCGCTTCCATGGTTCCATCCGCTGACAGATCCACTCCCAGATATCTAAAACACTTCACTTCCTCCAGTTTTTCTCCATTCAAACTCACCTCCCAATTGACTTGACCCTCACCCCTACTGTACCTAATAACCTTGCTCTTATTCACATTTACTCTCAACTTTCTTCTTCCACACACTTTACCAAACTCAGTCACCAGCTTCTGCAGTTTCTCACATGAATCAGCCACCAGCGCTGTATCATCAGCGAACAACAACTGACTCACTTCCCAAGCTCTCTCATCCCCAACAGACTTCATACTTGCCCCTCTTTCCAGGACTCTTGCATTTACCTCCCTAACAACCCCATCCATAAACAAATTAAACAACCATGGAGACATCACACACCCCTGCCGCAAACCTACATTCACTGAGAACCAATCACTTTCCTCTCTTCCTACACGTACACATGCCTTACATCCTCGATAAAAACTTTTCACTGCTTCTAACAACTTGCCTCCCACACCATATATTCTTAATACCTTCCACAGAGCATCTCTATCAACTCTATCATATGCCTTCTCCAGATCCATAAATGCTACATACAAATCCATTTGCTTTTCTAAGTATTTCTCACATACATTCTTCAAAGCAAACACCTGATCCACACATCCTCTACCACTTCTGAAACCGCACTGCTCTTCCCCAATCTGATGCTCTGTACATGCCTTCACCCTCTCGATCAATACCCTCCCATATAATTTACCAGGAATACTCAACAAACTTATACCTCTGTAATTTGAGCACTCACTCTTATCCCCTTTGCCTTTGTACAATGGCACTATGCAAGCATTCCGCCAATCCTCAGGCACCTCACCATGAGTCATACATACATTAAATAACCTTACCAACCAGTCAACAATACAGTCACCCCCTTTTTTAATAAATTCCACTGCAATACCATCCAAACCTGCTGCCTTGCCGGCTTTCATCTTCCGCAAAGCTTTTACTACCTCTTCTCTGTTTACCAAATCATTTTCCCTAACCCTCTCACTTTGCACACCACCTCGACCAAAACACCCTATATCTGCCACTCTGTCATCAGACACATTCAACAAACCTTCAAAATACTCATTCCATCTCCTTCTCACATCACCGCTACTTGTTATCACCTCCCCATTTGCGCCCTTCACTGAAGTTCCCATTTGCTCCCTTGTCTTACGCACCCTATTTACCTCCTTCCAGAACATCTTTTTATTCTCCCTAAAATTTACTGATAGTCTCTCACCCCAACTCTCATTTGCCCTTTTTTTCACCTCTTGCACCTTTCTCTTGACCTCCTGTCTCTTTCTTTTATACTTCTCCCACTCAATTGCATTTTTTCCCTGCAAAAATCGTCCAAATGCCTCTCTCTTCTCTTTCACTAATACTCTTACTTCTTCATCCCACCACTCACTACCCTTTCTAAACAGCCCACCTCCCACTCTTCTCATGCCACAAGCATCTTTTGCGCAATCCATCACTGATTCCCTAAATACATCCCATTCCTCCCCCACTCCCCTTACTTCCATTGTTCTCACCTTTTTCCATTCTGTACACAGTCTCTCCTGGTACTTCCCCACACAGGTCTCCTTCCCAAGCTCACTTACTCTCACCACCTTCTTCACCCCAACATTCACTCCTCTTTTCTGAAAACCCATACTAATCTTCACCTTAGCTTCCACAAGATAATGATCAGACATCCCTCCAGTTGCACCTCTCAGCACATTAACATCCAAAAGTCTCTCTTTCGCGCGCCTGTCAATTAACACGTAATCCAATAACGCTCTCTGGCCATCTCTCCTACTTACATAAGTATACTTATGTATATCTCGCTTTTTAAACCAGGTATTCCCAATCATCAGTCCTTTTTCAGCACATAAATCTACAAGCTCTTCACCATTTCCATTTACAACACTGAACACCCCATGCATACCAATTATTCCCTCAACTGCCACATTACTCACCTTTGCATTCAAATCACCCATCACTATAACCCGGTCTCGTGCATCAAAACCGCTAACACACTCATTTAGCTGCTCCCAAAACACTTGCCTCTCATGATCTTTCTTCTCATGCCCAGGTGCATATGCACCAATAATCACCCACCTCTCTCCATCAACTTTCAGTTTTACCCATATTAATCGAGAATTTACTTTCTTGCATTCTATCACATACTCCCACAACTCCTGTTTCAGGAGTATTGCTACTCCTTCCCTTGCTCTTGTCCTCTCACTAACCCCTGACTTCACTCCCCAGACATTTCCAAACCACTCTTCCCCTTTACCCTTGAGCTTCGTTTCACTCAGAGCCAAAACATCCAGGTTCCTTTCCTCAAACATACTACCTATCTCTCCTTTTTTCACATCTTGGTTACATCCACACACATTTAGGCATCCCACTCTGAGCCTTCGAGGAGGATGATCACTCCCCGCGTGACTCCTTCTTCTGTTTCCCATTTTAGAAAGTTAATACAAGGAGGGGAGGATTTCCGGCCCCCCGCTCCCGTCCCCTCTAGTCGCTTTCTACGACACGCGAGGAATACGTGGGAAGTATTCTTTCACCCCTATCCCCAGGGATAATATACATATATATATACATATACACACACACACACATACACATACATACGCACATACACACACACACACACACATACATATATATACATATGAAAAATGTAAGAAACAATTTATAAAACAAACTTTTAGCCTGAAATGAATGAAAAAAATGAGTGTCACATAATGGTTCAACCTCTGGCTATGGAAAAGGAAATGTACAATTTATTCACACAAACGTCAATAGCAGTTCTCATCAATTTCACCACTGTATCAATAAGCTTCAATGTCTAAGCTACATTTTTCTCCAACTTCACTATTTTCTTGTCAAAAACACCATGCATGAAAACTATCACTCCATTAATATATATATATATATATATATATATATATATATATATAGTTTTTGTTTGGGTGTTAGCACATTCTTCCTGCAAGAGGTAACGCCGCGAGCGAAAAGTCACCTTCGCCAAGGGTACATGATCGTCATTGGGCTGGGAAGAGCATTGTGTCTTCGAGGATTTTCTCGTCAAAAGACCACATTACCCTGGACTGCTGCCTGGAAGATGCAGGAGCCCAGAAATAGGGGCCTTGAGTCATATAATAGCAGAGATGATAATAATAATAATAATAATGATAATAATAATAATAATGATAGTAATAATAATGATAATAATGAAAATGATAATAGATATATTGTTTGTGGCTTTAGATGCATCTGTGGATTATGAACTCTAGGTCACAATGGACATTGCACTGTACATCCGGCACCGTATCTGCGGACCATGAAGGCTTCACTCAGGGCCTGCAGGTGCTTGCTGCCGATTGACTGGCTGAAGCTGTCGTACAGCCCGGCGGGCGAGAAGGTTCTGCATAGCAGAGGCGACTCTTTTTACAAATTAGTTACGGTTTAGTTACGCTTGTTTTTCTGCCTGATTAGAATCTGTTGTTATACCATTAGTAATTATCAAGTAATTTCTTTAGAAATACTTCAGTGAACTGTGGCAGAAATCAGTATCTTAATGATTGCATTATACTGGCTCGAACAAACAGGCCTTTCTGACCCGTTATTCTCCTGAGAAAGACCATTGTAGGCTTAACTGTATATGGTCATGGAGTATCTATCTCTTGTGTGTATTAGCCAACTCGCATCCTTTACTCACGAGTATCAGTGGAGGTGACCACTCGTACTGACCCAGTGTCTCCTGAATAGAACATTCATTTATACTCACATCCTGGAGAGGGTCTTCCCAGCTACCTCAGTATCAACAAGGTCTTTGTCAGTCTCTGTGATCGTCCTGTGCGCCGGCCCAAGTCGCTGTGTGGTAATAAACGTTTGAAAATATTAACAGGTTCTGGTTGCAAGCTTCAGCCAGGCAGTAGCTTATACATTACTGTACCTGACAGTTGAGAAAGGCAAATTACAAGGTGTTAGTACGGATATCTGTTCGTAAACATGTCAGGTTCAGAAAACGTATGATAAATCCTTAATCTTCTTCCTTCACAGTGGCAGGGATATTGTCCTCGTGACGCTAATGAGTGAATATTTCAATATCAGTGTTTACCTGTTTAGCTGAAGGAGCTTCACCTCGAACTCGTGTGTGTGTGTGAGGATTATCCTTCCGTGATGAATTAATGTTTATGGATACCCTTTTGTAAAACTGTCATCTCCGATGATGGATGTCTGTAGTAGTAGAATAGCGCGTATAAAACCACGCTGAAGACTGCCTTTGATAAAGTAAAAAGTAGTTCTCATTGAGTGACGAGCAGAGTATTGGTTCTAAAGTATTTAGATGTAGCTTCCCTTCCTTTGAAATTCATTATTATTACCATTCAGTTCCTCTGTTTATTGAATATTACAAGAGAAAGCGTTGGCATTACAAGACATGGGTCTTGTTATTATTGTTGAAGAGAAAGTGGTAAAACTCGTGGGTGAAAAGAATTGAACCGATGCAGGGTACTACTGACTGGTGGCACCTGAAGGGATGCAGGTGTAGTGGCCCTGTACCCACCACTGCCTGATGATGGTGCCTGGTGATTACTCATGATGCCATCGAGTAAAACGTGGTTGAGATCGCCTACCTGTTAGTTCTAGAGAGAGAGAGAGAGAGAGAGAGAGAGAGAGAGAGAGAGAGAGAGAGAACGGCTACCGTGTGGCGCCCACCGCAGGAAGATAAGTCGTGTGAGTTATTTGTCAAGTATTATGAACAGTGTAGAGTGATTGTACACAAGGTGAATGGAAAGTTACTAAATGCAGTAAAGAGTTTTAACTAGGAGTCTAAAGCAAATGCACTCGTAGGAAGGGAAGAGTGAGTGGCGATCGGTGAAGAGGGGTTACGAGAATGTCACAATGGCTGTTTAATTAGTTCATGGACGGGATGCAAGGATATTGGAGCGAGGGATAGGTCATAGTAGGTAGAAGTTGGTATCTTCGTTTGAGGTGTGTGTGAAAGGAGAAAGCTGAGAGTAACCGTGGACAAAGTTAAGGTGCAGCATGTGAGAAACAGGGTAGTCTGAGTTTACGTGAGTTTGAATGGAGAGGAGGTGGAGCGCTTCAGTTGTCTTGGGGTGGACGTGGCATCGGGTGGAACCACGGAGGTAGGAGTAAGTTTTAGGGTGGAAGAGGTGTGGGGGGAGCAGGCCAAGGAGTTGGGTGCATTTAAGGGGCGTGTGAAAGAAGCCGCCACAGTATCTGTAAGGTTAAAGATCGGTATGTTTGGACGTACAGCAGACCTAACAGTGTTGTTTTGATGTGAGTCTTGGGCCACGAAAGAAAAAGAGAAAGAAAAGAAAAGAAAAGCGGTTAGAGGCTGCTGGGAATTACGTTAGTCATGTGGCGTGAGGCTGGATAATCATGTGGCCTGAGGCAGGTTAGTCATGTGGCATGAGGCAGGTTAGTCATGTGACATGAGGCAGGTTAGTCATGTGGTATGAGGCAGGTTAGTCATGTGGCATGAGGCTGTTTAGTCATGTGGCATGAGGCAGGTTAGTCATGTGGCATGAGGCAGGTTAGTCATGTGGCATGAGGCAGGTTAGTCATGTGGCATGAGGCAGGTTAGTCATGTGGCATGAGGCAGGTTAGTCATGTGGCATGAGGCAGGTTAGTCATGTATCATGAGGCAGGTTAATCATGTGGCATGAGGCAGGTTAGTCATGTGGCGTGAGGCTGGGTAGTCATGTGGCATGAGGCAGGTTAATCATGTGGCATGAGGCAGGTTAGTCATGTGAGGAATTTCAGTGTCACAGAGAGGGTGTGGTAATGAGCGCAGTCTGGTCGAGAGAGCCGACCAGGGTTAGCTGAAATGGTTCAAGCTTAAGGAGAGGAGAAGTTTATTAAAACTGACATAGAGGATCTACAGGAATGTCAAAAGTAGAGGCATCGAGGGAGAATAGGAGACCGAGAGGTAGATGAGAGAATGGACTGTGGTATAAGAGGGTCGACGTGCGGTCACTGGGCTAAAACAGAGCTTCTGATGCTGTCAAGATTAACCATAGAGTAATGTCTAGGGTTCAGGTGTGGACGGTAGACTCTAATTTCAGTGCATTATACATAAGAGCCAGAGATTGGATGTGTGTGAATGAGGCCGATGTTCGTGTGTTCCTAACGCTACTTTGCTATAGCGGGAAATGCTTTTAGGTATAAGAAGGATGCATCTTCATTACTATTTCTCCTTCTGCTTCTTCTTACTATTATTATTATTATTATTATTATTTGTAGTAGTAGTAGTAGTAGTAGTAGAAGTAGTCGTAGTAATAGTAGTAGTAGTAGTAATAATAGTAGTATTTGTGGTAGTGGAACACACACACACACACACGCACACGCTCACTCACTCACTCACTCACTCACTCACTCACTCACTCACTCACTCACTCACTCACTCACTCATTCACTCACTCACTCACTCACACACACACACACACACACACACACACACACACACACACACACACCAGAAGAGCGTAGTGTTCGCGTCCACTAACAAGATGAATGAATTAATTACCTACCACACCAACCACTGGGGCGGGCAGGTGGACCCGTCTGGGCCCACCTGCCCCTCACTACCATTAGCGGGATCCTCAACTAACCTTCTGGCTCACAGGTCTGGCCTGAGATGCCCCGTAGTAAACCTCTTTAAAGATCTGGATCATGATTAATATGTTTAGCTCATGATAAAGATACAGAATTATGACTCGGACAGACACAGATTGTGGTAGACATGTCGACAGGCGCCAGCGTCCCTCCCAGCCACCACCTGAACGATGGTCGTCCTCTTTCTAGTGTTTATTTACCGATTTGCTTCAAGTCCTGAGCTCGGCTTGAAGTTAACATGATAGATTACCCGATGGCATGTTAGAGTTACCCAATGTATCTTCGGTTTAAAGAGCGTGGTTGCTGGATAACCTTGCTGCTCACGCTGCTGCTGAACACCGGGTCACCTTGCTACTCGCACCGGGTCACCTTGCTACTCGCACCGGGTCACCTTGCTACTCGCAACGGGTCACTTTGCTACTCGCAACGGGTCTCCTTGCTACTCGCACCGGGTCACTTTGCTACAGGCAATGGATCCCTCTGCTCCTCTCGCCGGGTCACCTTGCTACTCGTCTTGGTCACCTTGCTACTCATAATGGGTCACCTTGCTGCTCGCAGGTCACCGTATTACTCGTAATAGGTCACCTTGGTACTCGCACTGGGTCACCTTGCTACTCTCACAAGGTCACCTTGCCACTCACACCAGGTCATCCAACTACTTATCCTAGGTCACTTTTCCACTCGCACCAGGTCACTATGCTGCTCTCACTGAATCACCATCTTACTGGGTCATTTTGCTACTATATTTACCTTGTTATTCTTACCAGGTCACCTTACTACTCGCACCGTTTCATGATGCTACTGGGTCACCTTATAAATCGTACGAGGTCACCTTGCTACTCGTACTGGGTCACGTTGCTACTGGGTCACATTGTTACTCGTAGGAACTCACCTTACTCTTCGTACCGGGTCACGTTGCTGCTGTGTCAAATTGTTACTCATACGAACTCGCCTTACAATTCGTACCGGGTTACATTCTACTCGCATTGGGTCACTTACTTGTTGGTTCACTTTATTGCCAGTTTACCTTTATTCTTGGGCACCGAGCATTTTCATCCTCTCAAGGATGCCCTTAGACGTGTATGAGCCGCCTCTTCTTAGACGTTGTCTCGGGCACGAGGAGCGACAGGTGTTAGACGCCAGAGAGACCCAGCCATTACCGCCCCTGCAACCAGTAATCGTCCAGGGAAGATTTCAACGCATCACAGGAAGTAAGCCTCACTTTTTCCACCCATGATTCCTTACTTGGTGGACGATTATGGTGGAGTGGCTGTATTTTGGACCCGGAGCTTTAATTCCAATATGTTTTAGATACCCATTCTGTTCCTCAAATATGAATTTTTTTTTTATTTAATCTTTCGTTCGAAGATATTCTGGGCGTCTGCTCTTTTTCTCGTAAATATTTTAGACCTCAATATTTTCTTGATATATATTTCTAATGCCTTTTCCAAAGTAAAAGAACAGATTTGGGATAAGAAAACAATTTATTAGGCCTAGTCAGTCATTCCAGAAGCATCGACCCGAAGGTTAAGCAACAGTTGCTGCCATGCAAAGAGGTAGACCATTCACAAGCTTTCAGTATGTCCTGCTTGAGTGGGAGAGAATTTCCGCTATAGCTCTAAGCATTGACTAGCTTGGTCGAGGAATAAGCCTCTCGTCTGCTCGAAGTAACCCCTTGCTCAGTGGGAGATAAAGCCATCAGTAGGTCGGCAGGTTTTGGTTTGGTGCGAAATCAGGTCCCGAGCTCTTTAAGTATTCTCTGACTTGGTGAGAGATGGTCCCCTTAGTAACTTGTAAACGGTCCTTGAGTATTGGAAAAGTAGCTCTTCAGTAGCTCTCAGTAGGTCCTTTTTTTGGGGGGTGAAAGGTAGCTTTATCGTTGGCTGTTAATAGCTCTTGGCTGAGTGAGGAATTGGTTTCTCAGTAGCTCACTGATGTTTCTCACAAGTTAAGACGTAAGCGCTTGAGTTACACTGTGAAGTTCCTAATTTTTTGCTGCAAGGTCCATCATCAGCCCCTGAATTTCCTGTGATCTGTTGCGGAAGATCCTGGGAATGCTGAGAGATGATCCCTGAGTACTTCTCAAAAGATCCTGGCTTTTTGAGGGTTGGATCCATGACTATCCCATAAGTCCTTAACCTATTCAGAGGAATCTCTGACTGCTCAGCTCACTAAAAGTTATTTTCTTGTAACTTTAGAAGCAATGTGATTTTGGGAACGACCCGCATAGAAAGTAGGCTTGACTGTTACACCTTAGGAAAAAAAATTAAAATTGCTAATCTTGGCCGTAGGGCTATCAAATGCGCGGGGCTATAGGGTTAGAGAGCGGATGAAAGCGAACGAGGCCATTTTTTCGTTTGTTCCAAACGTTACTTCACTCTACGAGAATGAGTGAACAAGAATGATATATATATATATATATATATATATATATATATATATATATATATATATATATATATATATATATATATATATATAATCTTTATTACAAGCAAAAATAGCATTTCCTATAGAGTATTATTATATGAAAGCATACTATAGCCTAAGTGACCGATAGGGGAATACAGTACCTGTAATACCTGTAATTTCACAGTACCGGCATGAGCTCAGCATACACGAGAATTACTTGTAATCGGCTGTAAAGAGACGGAGCGTCCACAGGATCACAGAGTATACGGTACTTTACATGATGAGTCTGTACCATAATCAATGTTGTGCTCATGTTGTAATTATGGTACTGTTACTGTGCGTGTGTCTTGAGTGATGGCACTGGACAGGCACTACATGCACCACAGCAGATGAGGTGAAGATGAAGGATGTATGTCATACGGGAAGCTTGAAAGTAGATGCATTCGTTGCGTCCCTCAAGGGTTCGTAGCTGATAGTTCTACATCAAAGGATCGCGACGCGTTGCGGGCGTGTGTGAGGGGGAGGTTGTCTGGTGTGTGGGATACGTTAAGGAGACTCTACCCACACCTCTGGGATCATGGTTATTGTGTGTGGGATATTTTCCGTTGGAAGATTTTGGAAATCTAAGGATTTTTTTGATTCTCTTCGGCCTAAAGAGGACAGACTACAACTGGTTTGCGTACATGTAATTCATTGCATTAGTACAGGCTGAGTGTGAGTGAGATGAAGTTTATGACTAATTATCCACAGATCCACACTCATGGGAGATGATAGTAAGACTTAACTCATTCATAGAGGCACAACGGAGAAGGTTTGGGCTACTTTCACGCATGATAATGGAAAGAGACGTCTAAACCCCAACTGAGTACAAGAGTGAAGATGTCGGTTGAATCAAACCGATCTCGCCAACATGGCTGTTCGTACCTGCTGTGTGAAGCACACCTCATTGTGCAACTACTTGAACTCACTCGTATGGAATTACTATGTTAATGGTCTCTGCTGCCATCACCAGACTTCATGCGGAAACCCAGACCTTGTTGAGGTCTTGGGTTGCCTGTGTCTCTCAAAGAGAACTGCCGGTTTTCTTCCAGTTCCTCTTCTGGGAGTCCTGCTCACTCAGTACCTCTCCCATGTGGATCAAGTTCTACAGATATGCTGAGTCTGTTGTACAATACTTTGACCTTCTTAGGTAATCATTAACTGACTATTCCAGCCCGTCAGACGGCCGCCAAGTTCAGTTAGGTTGACGAAGTCTGGTTAAGTTTAATGACTCAAATACCCAGTTTCTACCCGTATGTCTTTCGAAATCTCCTCACAACTTTCCTCTCTCCTTTGACGTTTCTGTAATTCCACCTCTCTCTCTTCTGAACAGTTGCTCCGTTTCTACAAGGATTGATCCATCCTTGTATGGAGTGCTGCTCTCACATCTGGGGTCGTTCTACCTCTGCATGCTTACTTGAAAGAGTTGAGTCGAAAGCAATCCGACTTGTAAACTCTCCCAAACTAACTTCAGAATTTGATCCTCTTGCCCTATGCCGCAATGTTGGTTCAGTTTCCCTCTTCTATAGGTATTATTGCTTTGGTTTTTGCTCTTGAGAGCTGGTTGCTTGTGTTCCCCCACCACTAGCTAGACCACGCAGTACTGGGCAAGTTGCTGCTCCACATGATTACTATGTGGCCGTTGGCAACTCAAAGGTGGGCCATTTTGATATTTTTTTCTTTCCCAACACCTTGGAACTTTGGAACTCTACCATCTCATGTCTTCCCCAGTAACTGTGATCTGGCACGTTATAAAAGACAGATTTTTCACTTCCTTCAAAATTCGTAAATACTTTCCCTTGTCTCTTCTTTTTCCCTCTCTATATTTTGATTAAGTCCCGGTCTTCGTGTGGACTTCATGTGGACTCAGTAATAGAAATAAAAGAATACAGTCTCTGCTGGCGACAGCGTGGCTTTTAAACATATCGTACATCAGGAGCACGGAGTAATATTTCTACATTCTTTTCAGTCATTACAGAAATATGTCACCCCTGGTATGTGTCGTGATATGTGGCTCACCACACAACCCCAGTGGATGATGACGCAGTTAAGCAGGTGTAGATGCTAAAGGAAATCGATTCAGATTCCCAAATACCATCACAGTTTTCTGTTGGATGAGCAGGGAATGTGGCATCTTGTTCAGTAAGTCATCTACGGTAGGTGTAAGAACTTTGAGTAAAGTTTGTTTCTCTTGTTCTCGGTCAGTAAAGGGAGATTTGCTATTTGGTAGAGGACCCGGCTGTCTGCTGAAGTATTCAGCAAATCTGCAAAGTGTGGAGAGAACGTATTTATGATACAGCAGAAGTGGAAGGAGCTTGTTTATGAAATGACTGGAGTAATGGATTGTGCAAGACTCGGAGGGAGAGCCACAGACCTTTATGATCGAGAATTGTCGACAGCAATTACTGGAACCAGTTCACGTCCCTGAGGTAATTCTGTGATTCGTGTTACTGATAAATAAAGGAGCATCATGTAGATTCAGATTGTTTACGATTCTCCAAGTAGTTAATGGTAATGTAATGGCGTTTCACTCACGCCTAAATAGTATTTTGCCCTACGTCGTATAATGTCAAGATTACTGACACCATTGCCGTCAAAGAATAAATACAGCCAAATCAAAATTCCTGTCATCGTATACAATATAGAGACAGCCAATAGATTTGCAAAGCAGTTTTGATGACCGTTTTCTTTCTACAGAAATACTAGTGTTCGGTAAACATATGACAAGTTTCAAAGTACTTTGAGGGTAAGCAGTGTCCTGGTCTTGCTTTTTTTTTTACGTTATACGTCATACATATTCGCCATTTTCCGCGTTAGCGAGGTAGCGTTAAGAACAGAGGACTGAGCCTAGGAGGGAATATCCTTACTGGCCCTCTTCTCTGTTTCTTCTTTTGGAAAAGTATAAACTGGAGGGGAGGATTTCCAGCCCCCTCGCTCCCTCTCCTTTTAGTCGCCTTTTACGACACGCAGGGAACACACACACACGTGTGTGCCCGTGTGTGTTTACCCTTGCTTAAGCCAGGTATTCTCTCACACAACTTTCGGAATCTTATTTACTTTATGGGATTCAATGAAACCTTTCGTTTAGTTTTTGTTACGTGAGACAAAGAAAAAAAAAAAGATGGTGTGTGTGACCTACTCCCTCTTCTTCAAATAAGGTTGTAATTGTCCTTGCGTTGATGCAAGCCGTGTTTACATGATAATCATGTAACGTATTGCCTGCTTCAGCAGGATCAGCCATTTCCCTTAAGTAGAGATAATTGATAAATGGCAGTGTGTAGCAGTCTGTCTGTGTGAGAGAGTGTTTGTGTATATGTGCTTGTATCAAAGAGAGAGAGAGAGAGAGAGAGAGAGAGAGAGAGAGAGAGAGAGAGAGAGAGAGAGCCTCTGTGTGTGTGTGTGTGTGTGTGTGTGTGTGGGTAACCAGTTTAAAAACAGAAAAACTTGCATTATTGAACACATCCTCAAAAGGGGATATCTTGCACGCACTTCACTACCCACGCACACCAGGCTGCCCACATGCACTGCTGGAACCCAATTTAATTCAATCAGTTTCATCACACTCCTCACCAGTCCCACACGCTGTGGCGTGGGCAGGACATCACAGGCACACGACAAACTTCACCGTACAGAGTCGATACAGACGTAGGTGATATGGCTACAACTGTGTACGTCATTGAGGCTCACGGGTATGCAGAGCCCCGGTGTAGGAGTAGAGGCGTTCTTAACTACCTCCGGTCATGTCACTGTGGCCACAGAGTTCTTCAAGCACTAGACCTGGAGACTCAGAGTCTAATAAGTATGTGAACTTTATTTTGAACTTCATTATGTGGTGGTCACTCGTATGAATATAATGTCTGATAACATAATCGACACAAACCTTTGCCTAAGTCACGAGCAAGATCTGCCTGCCAGATATATCTGTGGCGCACGTTGATCCTGGCTCTTGCAATATCACAGTTTGTGGTTGTGGTCTTATGATTACCATAGAAGACCTCAGTGGTACAGAACCTGTTGTGATGCATTATGTTAATGCTACATGTTCTCTCGGCATCTGTACGTTCATCTGGGCTCCCGAAGGCATTACAGATTAATATGGACCTAACAGCATTACTGTTTAGGCATGGGTTTGAGTCTGTCTCTGGCGTAAGACAAGCCTGTATGGCCATAATGTCAGTATGGTCCTGACGACTGAACCCAATACGAGAAGGAATCCAAAGTATGCTGTGTGGCAGTTCCTCTGTCTCTGGAGGTAATGAGAAGGTTATGGATGTGGATGACATTACAGGCTGATTTACGACGGCTGAGGGAGCGGAGAGCTGCTCTGGAATGAGATGTGGTGAGGCCATGATATGAGTTGTTGATTAAGGTCCTCAGGTTCCTTGTGGACCCGAACTGACTGACCCTCTGCCGTCACTGGCGTGGCACCTGAGGCAGCGTCCTGCGCACTCACAGTGTGAACTCAGGTTAAGGTGCAACCGCTCCTACCGTGCATCCACCGACGAAGCTCACCAGTAACTTAAGTACCTGATGTCCGTCTGACCAGGGCAGCCAACAAGGAGGTCAGGTCAGGTCTGGTCAGGTCAGGTCATTTACTTCAGGCAATATAGACGTCCAAGTGCCCCTGCGGCTTTAGGTCGCTTGTACCCAACCACACACACGCACACAGCTTATGTTGGGAAGTATATATATATATATATATATATATATATATATATATATATATATATATATATATATATATATATATATATGAAATGAAAGTTTTATGCATGTGTGCGTGTTTGTGTGTGTGTGTGTGTGTGTGTGTGTTGTCGTCATATTCAATTAAGTCAGCACCAGCTCTGAAGGATTCACATGCATATGTAAATATTGATATGGAGACATATATGTACAGATCTTAATGTTCGTTGACAGTGACACCAGAACAAGCAGGCAAACACGGACCTCCGTGTTGTAGTGGTTAGCGTTACCAGCCATGAGTCATCACGGGTCCACCTAGGATCGGGGACTGCGCGGGTTCGAGTCCTGGACGCGGTAATCGGCGTCCACCCAACCCAGATGTTCATCCTCACTTCTAGGATAATAGATAGATGGGTACCTTAACTACGATATATATATATATATATATATATATATATATATATATATATATATATATATATATATATATATATATATATATATTATCCCTGGGGATAGGGGAGAAAGAATACTTCCCACGTATTCCCTGCGTGTCGTAGAAGGCGACTAAAAGGGAAGGGAGCGGGGGGCTGGAAATCCTCCCCTCTCGTTTTTTTTTTTTTTTTTTTTTTTTTTTCCAAAAGAAGGAACAGAGAAGAGGGCCAGATGAGGATATTCCCTCAAAGGCCCAGTCCTCTGTTCTTAACGCTACCTCGCTATCGCGGGAAATGGCGAAAAGTATTAAAAAAAAATATATATATATATATATATATATATATATATATATATATATATATATATATATATATGATATTGTATTATATTTATCATACTTGATCACCGATTCCCGCGTTAGCAAGGTAACGTCAGGAATAGACAAAGAAAGTTATCCACTCGCATCCATTCCCTGCCATGTGTATTACACCGAGACCACAGCTTTCTTTCCACAAGCAGGCTTCATAGACCTTTTCATGGTTTACCCAGGACGCTTGACATGCCCTGGTTCATTCCATTGACAGCGCGTTGATTCCTATATACAACATCGTTCCAGTTCATTCTATCCTGTGCACGCCTTTCACCCTCCTGTATGTTCAGGCCCCAACCGTTCAAAATCATTTTCACTCCATCCTTTCACATCCAGTTTAGTTTCCCCTTTCGCCTTCTTCCATCTACTTCTGATACATATATCCTTTTTGTCAATCTTTTCTTACTCATTCTCTTCATATCTTCAGCCTATCTAAGCACACCCTCTTCTGCTCTCTCAACCACACACTTTTTATTACCACACATCTCTCTTACACTTTCATTACTTACTCGATCAAACCACCTCACAACGAATATTGTCCACAGACATTTCATTTCCAACTCACCCACCCTCCCCCACACAGCCTTATCTGTTGCCCACGCCTCACATTCATGTGATAATGTTGGGACTGTTATATCTTCAAACTTACTTTTTTCCATCCCAGATAACGATTTCTCTCCCCACATCTTCGTCGATGCTCCCAGAACCTTTGCCCCCTCACCCAACCCGTGACTCGCTTCCGCTTCCATGGCTCCATTTGCTGTCATGTTCACTTCCAGGTATCTAAAACGCTCTTCTTCCTCCAATTTTTCTCCATTCAAACTCACACCCCAACTAACTTGTCCTCCAATTCAGCTAAACCTAGTAACCTTGTTTTTGATTGCGTTTACTCTAAACTCTCTACTTTTCCACACACTTCCAACGTCTGCAGTTTCTCCCTCGAGTCTTTCACCAGTGCTGTATCATCAACAAACAACAACCGACTCACTTTCCAGGCCCTCTCATCTTCAGCAGACTGCATACTTGTCTCTCTCTCTCTCTAATATTCTCGAATCTACCTCCTCCCCAACAAGGGGACATTACACACCTCTGCCGCAGACCAACCTTCACTTGGAATCATTTACTATCTTCACTACCTACTTGTACACATGCCTCGATAAAACTTAAGCACTGCTTCTAGCATCTTTCCTCCCATACGATATGATCCGAAGGGAGCTGTGGTTTCGGTGCATTACACATGACAGCTGGAAACTGAGTGTGAACCAATGTGGCCTTTGTTGTCTGTTATCCTGGCGCTACCTGTAGGGCAGCGATGCTGCTTCCTGTGTGGCGGGGTGGCGCCGGGAATGGATTGAAGGCAAGTATGAATATGTACATGTATGTATATATGTATGTGTATGTGTGTGTATATATTGATATGTATGTGAATGTGTATGTACGTGTATGGGCGTTTATGTATGTATATGTGAGTAGATGGGTTGGTCTTCGTCTGTTTCCTGGCGCCACCTCGCCGATACGGGAAACGGGGATCATTGTTATTGTAATAATGATATAAATAGTATATATATATTGAAGTAAAGACATGATCCATCTATACAAGGTTAAAAGACGTGGCAACACGAGTGTATAACTCTCTGCCCATAGCACAAACAAATAGTAATCACTAAGAGTTAATCACACACAACTACCCCTCCTGGCAGAGATCACTGGAACCCAATTCATCGCTCCAGTATCATACTGTGGAGTCCTGTGTAATTCCCCTATAAAAAAAAGTGAGATGATTTATTGAGAGAAATTACAGAGACAATTCAGTTGGAACCTCTTATCGGTCTGCATTATCCGCTGATCATCACTGACCTCAAAGTCATCAGTTCCCATCAACGGTAATAAGTGCTTAAATATCACAAGAAGTCTCGCTATATGTCATCGTTATCATCATTTGCTGCAGTGACGTGTCGTGGATGATTGTGAGTCTTTTGTTGCCCGAGGCACAGCCATGTGTTACCTAACGCTCTCTCTCTCTCTCTCTCTCTCTCTCTCTCTCTCTCTCTCTCTCTCTCTCTCTCTCTCTCTCTCTCTCTCTCTCTCTCTCTCTCTCTCTCTCATGCATGACATATTCACATCCATCCTTCCATCGACTTTCTTACAGAAATTTCCCTCAGGCATATTAGTCCTGCAAGGTATTTTTTTCTACCTGTTTCCCTTTCAGTGTGTTCCCGGAGGGAGTGTAGGGTAAGGGAAGAGCCTTTGCTTTGCTACCCATTTCTTTATGGAGCTTTTAAGAGGACTACATATTTTTCAGCAGCGTAAATGCCAGATCACCTCGCTAGATTCTTGGTTCTGTGTGGTTTGTGTATTTATGTAACTCTTCAAGGTAGAGCAGCGTCTCCTGAGAACTGTGCCTCTGGTCGTTGACTGTCCGCGGTATTGATCGGTCAGACCCATATTGTTAACCTGAAGGGATAAGTAAAGAGGTCATACACCCACAACAGGCGACTGCTGGCTATGCATTTTAAAAGTCAAACCTTTATAGTTGATTGCGAGTGATACGTGGATTATATGGATACGTTTTGATGCCCTTATCGTTGGCCTCTTGCGATACTCAAATGTTGGAATCTTTTTGTTGAGTGTTGAAGGTATTTGGACGTTTAGACCCTTATGGTTCAGTGCTCGCGATGTCTAGCGATCACTTGGTATTCATAGAGTCATGGCGAGCGAGGAAGTCTACTTCACTTTTTAACGCGGTTCACACACTCCGGTCTGAGACTGGCTCTCCTTCTGTTGACCCCAGGTATAAGGCGAAGTAGTACGGACTCATCGATGGTACACTTCCATTAGTGCACATATACTTGAGGGACTCGCCCAGTGCTGGTTCTTTACGTATATATATATATATATATATATATATATATATATATATATATATATATATATATATATATATATATATATATATATATATCATGGGGATAGGGAAGAAAAAATACTTCCCACGTATTCCCTGCATGTCGTAGAAGGCGACTAAAAGGTGAAAGGGGGGGAGGGGGCTGGAAATCATTACCTTTAGTACCACTCAGTCAGATCTAACCGGACTTAGTTGTGATCGGAATACATTCAGCCAGATTCGCTTCGGTAGTTTGTCTTGAGAATTTGTGACACAATCCACGATAGCCAGTAACATGAGATTTCTCCCGCCCCAGTGCCCTCTACGGCGTGCGATGTTCTAGGTGTGTGTGTGTGTGTTGGGTCCCACTGGCGGTGGAGATGACGGCCTCGGTCGCCACATTTCCTTGTAATTTTGACTCCTTGAATATTTTACTCTTTTGGACGACTACCTCCATTCCAGATGTCACTTTACTCGTGGCCTTAGCAGATTAGACGAATATTGGTTGCAATTATCGAGACTCGCAACAGATTTTTTCCCCATCTAAGGAAAGAAAAGAAAGATATGAAGATATGAAGAAATGCATATTTGCATTTGAAAACCTGACCAAGTCCAGCGGGAATCCTACAGTTCGGAAAAATAAGATCTTTTCTTTTTTGCAAAAAATCAAAGTGAAGATGTAGAGATACAGACGAATGTTGATGATGATAACAACAGAAATTCTTGTGTAGGACTATCGTTCAACTCACAAATGAAATGGGAGCAAACAACTACTCCTGAATGTTGATAATCTTAATAGCAATAGTAATTGCAATGCTAATGATAGTAACAATAATAATAATAATAATAATAATAATGATAATGATAATAATTGATGGTAATGATGATAATAAAGATAATAATAGTAAAGAAAGGGCTTTGAAATGGAAGATAACAGGAGCCCTAAACAAAGTAGCCAACCTCACATGACCCACTGACCTGAGATCTTACTTGTAAGTGCATTTTGGAAGCAAAAATCCGCGGAAAGAAAATGATTGGCTTTTTTTTCAGCTGCTCTCTCCAGGTTTGTTTACTATGTTTTGTGTTGTCTTCCACTACCACAAACAGCCTCGTTAGGACCCGTCACTCTTTTGCTGTTCACTTGTATATGATGTTCTGTATTATGCACCCCTATGCATGATAATGCGTTTACCTCTCCGTTCTTATGGTATGAGTTAGTATCCTTTATTGTGTTATCCCTTAATATGAATTCTAGTTGTTTGCTACGACGGTAGGCTTGCGCTTACTCAGGCCCTGCGCTGCTGAACAATATACTTGAGGAAATGGGAATTGACGAAAATGGGTTTACAAAGTTCTCGTCTTAGTTTTCTTGGCCGAGTGGATTCTTCGAAGTACCAGCTGGGCTGGTCCAGAAGCAGGTGAATTAGCCAGGCATTAAACGAACTAAAGGCAACTACTTAAAAGTAAGAAGTCCCTGGGTACTGCCTCGTAATCACAGATTCATCATGACTGCAACCTTTTGCCATCACTCTAAGACTGTTTTCCTTGCGTTTCGTGCATCCGAAAGCACAACATTTCGTTCATGATATTTTCCCATGATCTTTTACAGTGGTTTCGTCCTTAACTCTCAGCTCGATTTGGATCTTTCCAGTAAGGAGCCGATTGAAAATCGAGGCCTTCAGATTTTCGTGTTGCATAAAAGAAAAGTGGGTTGTTCGATCCAGTCTTTTTTGAGATTGGTGACCTGACCACGCCTAGCTGCGTACCAGGTATAAATCACCGTAAGGCGAAGCCAACCGGGAAGCAAGACTCTCGACTCCCTTAGTGAAACAACCACAGAAAAAATAGGTAGAGTTGGGATACAAGTCACAAGGTAGAGCTGAGAAATAAGTCGATAAGCGGAGCAAGGTAATAAGTCACTAGGTACAGCTAGGAAATGAGTCAGTAAGCGAAGCAAGGTAATAAGTCACAATTTAGAGCTGGGAAATAAGTCAATAAGCGAAGCAAGGTAATAAGTCACTAGGTAAAGCTGGGAAATAAGTCAATAAGCGAAGCAAGGTAATAAGTCACTAGATAGAGCTGGGAGATAAGTCAATAAGCGAAGCAAGGTAATAAGTCACTAGATAGAGCTGGGAAATAAGTCAATAAGCGAAGCAAGGTAATAAGTCACTAGATAGAGCTGGGAAATAAGTCAATAAGCGAAGCAAGGTAATAAGTCACTAGATAGAGCTGGGAAATAAGTCAATAAGCGAAGCAAGGTAATAAGTCACTAGATAGAGCTGGGAGATAAGTCAATAAGCGAAGCAGGGTTATAAGTCACAAGGTAGAGCTGGGAAATAAGTCACTCGGCAGAGATGGAAAATAGTGTGACTTGTTTTGATATGATGATGTTGACTATCGCTGACCCACGCTTCCATCAGGTCTTGTATCTTACGCTTTACTGCCTTGTGAATAGTTCTAGCACTTCTTACGATCGGCGATGACTGGAAATGAATCAGACACGCTGTAAGATCACCGTGGATACTCACTAGCCATCTTCCCGCGAATATTAAAAGTTTGAAATTCCCGTGGAGGCGTCATTTGAAGCTTCACGTGGGAAGAGGAAGGCTTCATCCTAATGTAGCTTATTTAAAGCAGTGAATTCTATTTTCTGATAATGAAATAAGAAAGTACGATAACACTGGAATTACTAATGTAAGGATAGTAATGATGAAAATATGTTTTAGAAGAAGTAGCCGTTCACAGTTGGAGTTATCGTGCGGGAGCATCATTATTGACTCGTGGACACGTGAGCCGTCCTCGCACACCATCACCGGGACTTCGCTGTGACCTGTGCCCTGACCTGGACCATAACCTGAGCGTCAGTAGTCACGGACCAGAGGAGTGGTGCATTAAATACACGAAAGAATCCCTCTGAAAAACACTTGCTTGGTCAATTTTTTATGTGAACACGCCAGAAACTGCTGTAGCTTCACGGTTTGACTTTTGACATTGAAATGTTTTGTCCCGCTTCAAAACCAGTGAAGCTTGAAGTATGGTGGAAAGAGTTTGGGGTCAGTGGCAGCCTCAGAGGTTTCCAGCAACAGTATTCGAGTCGTGGGTGAATAAAATGAGGTGAAAATTGTTCGTCGGAATGACATGAAGCGAGAGATCGATAAAGTATAGGGATCTTGTCGTAAGGGTTGCTTTTGTGTTAAGTTTATTGCTAGATTTGAGCTGTGTTGGTCGTGCCGTAGGTCTGTGTTAGCTAGTCCTGCATACTCTCCATGAGCATCCCAAAGGAAGCTCATCTCTTCTACCCTGATCAACATCAGCCTCTATTACGGCACCAGCTTGATATTCCACTGAAAATTAGAAACCTGATATCTCTTTGAAATAGGCATATGGATTCCCGTAGTGTGTCGGTTACCGTTCCTGACCGTGACGCATTCACGGGCCGCCCAGGGTCGAGCGCATGGGTTCGAACCCTGGTTCCGGCAGTCGGTCCACAGTCAACCCAGCTGTTCATCCACCCATGAGGATAGGTCAGTAAGATGGGTACCTGGCTCAGGCTAGGATAAATATATATATATATATATATATATATATATATATATATATATATATATATATATATGTATATATTTTTTTTTTTTCTTTCATACTATTCGCCATTTCCCGCGTCAGCGAGGTAGCATTAAGAACAGAGGACTGGGCCTCTAAGGAAGCATCCTCACCCGGCCCCCTTCTCTGTTCCTTCCTTTGGAAAATTAAAAAAAAAAAAAAAAGCGAGAGGGGAGGATTTCCAGCCCCCCGCTCCAATATATATATATATATATATATATATATATATATATATATATATATATATATATATATATATATATATATATATGTAGCGTAAATGAGCTGGCCTTGATTAAGGCCTCGCCTCACACAGAAAAAAAAATAATGTATTAATACAGATGATTCCAACAAACTTTCTTCTGTAAGATAAGTCAGTGAAGATAAGTTAGTGCAAAGAGGGTAAATGACTACCCTATATTGCCTCTAGTACATTGTTTTGTGCGAGTTGCTCAAGATTGCTTGATTATTTGAATCAGACAGACGCGTGCAGGATGGCCACAATTGGTTGATCCGATCGTCTCTGGATCAATAAATCGGAGTGATCAGTGATTCACGACCAGGCTTCAGTGGCACTTGATTCGAACCAGTCGAGTGAGAACGATCAGAGTGTTCAGTTTCTGTCCGAATCCTTTGTTCGACGAGAAGCGAACAATTAAAGCATTCTGACCGTGTTGTGACTTTAGTGACGTGGATGAGGCTCTTGATGTTCTCACCCTTAGTGATACACCGAAGATAAGGTCAGTGGTAAAAACTAGTTCGATTTATCTAAAATGTTAATTTTCTCTCGCCGAGCGCTGCGTGCTGCTTTACGGGGGTTCGTCTCGGATTTAAGGATAGTTCAGTGAGGGAGGAGTGGGTGTGGTGTGGCATAGATGTTGCTCCAACTACGGTGACTGTGAACATCCTTCAATATATATATATATATATATATATATATATATATATATATATATATATATATATATATATATATATATCATACAAACCTCCAACAGCCAGGATCGAACCCGAGACCCTTGCGTAGCAGGCGGGAACACGAAGCAGGGGTCTCGGATTCGATCCTGGCTGTTGAAGGTTTGTATGTTATATTTGAGTGAGCGCTCATATGCAATATATATATATATATATATATATATATATATATATATATATATATATATATATATATATATATATATATTTTTTTTTTTTTTTTTTTTTTTTTTTTTTTTTTTTTTCATACTATTCGCCATCTCCCGCGATAGCGAGGTAGCGTTAAGAACAGAGGACTGGGCCTTTGAGGGAATATCCTCACCTGACCCCCTTCTCTCTTCCTTCTTTTGGAAAAAAAAAAAAAAAGAAAAACGAGAGGGGAGGATTTCCAGCCCCCCGCTCCCTCCCCTTTTAGTCGCCTTCTACGACACGCAGGGAATACGTGGGAAGTATTCTTTCTCCCCTATCCCCAGGGATATATATATATATCCTCGCAAACGCGGGAGACAGCGACAAAGCAAAAAAAAAAATATTTTAAGAAATATCTGTACTTCATCCTCGCTCTCGTTAGCTCAACAAGAACTGTTTTCCATGTCTTCTTACCCAGTGGCCATAGTTAGCCCTGTTAACGACAGCTTATATCGCTGTATTGTCGCCATCAACTCTCAGCCTGCCAACCATTACCGTATTATCCTGCCATTCTTTTCGTATTCACCGTTAATGTCTTGTCAGTTAACGAGTTCGTGCAACGTCTCCATTTAATTGCCTCGCCCCGCTCCTGCTGAGCCCTTCATCAGCATGACCTCTTGACCCGTGGGTGTGATGGCCCGTGGCCTTCGACCTGATCCGTACCGTCTTGCTCAAGGATCGTAAGGTTGGGCTCAAAGATCTTAGCTTCGTGTTCAAAGATTGTACCTTCGTGCTCGAAGATCGTACTACCATGCTCAAATATTGTACAGTCTTGGTAAAAGATCTTACCGGCGTACTCAAAGGTTATACCTTCATGCTCAGAGATCGTACCGTCGTGCCCAAAGATCATAATGACTTGCTCAAAGATCGTGCTGTTATAGCCAAAATCTTTTTGCTGTGCACACAGATCGTACCGTCGTGCTCACAGATCTTACCGTCTTGCTCACAGATCGTACCGTCTTGCTCAGATATCGTACCGTCGTGCTCAGAGATCGTACCCTCTTGCTGAAAGATCGTACTGTCTTACCCAAAGATCGTACCGTCTCGCTCAAAGATCGTACCGTCTTGCTCAGAAATCGTACCGTTTTTCTCAAAGATCGTACCGTCTTGCTCAGAGATCGTACCGTCTTGCTCAGAGATCGTACCGTCGTGCTCAGAGATCGTAGTCTTGCTCAGAGATCGTAATGTCATGTTCAAGACGTTAATCTCTCGCTTTACATACCTCTGGAGTCACTTGATCACTATTTACCGTAATCACTTTCTGTTTAATGGTCATCTGTAATTAGCGTAGATATAGACATAAGCGATAGAACCCGCAGTAATTTGCCCTTAGGAAGTGGCAGGTGTATATATCCATGTGACTCTTTACTGCCCTGATAACAAGGTCGTCGTGATGTATAAGACGTACTGGGAGCTTCCATGACTCCCAGCGTCTAAAAAGGACTCCTTATCTACGTTGTCAGAGATGGCTTTCTCCTGTTTCGTAATTCTCACTGTGATTCCAGTGATTATCTGGAGGTCGTTTGTGTGATTGGATGTAAAGAGATTGAAGCCACTGTCTTGCATGTCTTGGCTCGTGTGTTTTTGCGAGACGTGCAATAAATGATTTCTCTTTTTCTAACCCTATTTCCTTTCACCCGAGTTGGCCGTGGTAGAGGCACGTCTTGCATATCTAATGTCGGGAACAGTAAAAAAGGAAACTAAGAAAATGTGTTGCACTGGCAAATAACACGTTGCTGCAGTTTTCGTCTACGACCGCCACTCTCTCTCTTTGACCGATCGTCGTTTTTGACGCACTGAACGTCAGAGAAAGTCTAACGCAACGACGTTCCTTTATACAGACTATAAAGCCTGTGAATGTTTAACGACTGGAACAGACACGACGCTCTGTACCGCAAAGCATTCTTTGCCGCATTAACCTCTTGCGTTATCTTAAATTGCCGCGTTCTTAAAGCAACTATTACCTGCGTACACACAGCACCCTCGTCCACCTCCTCCCTCATCCACCCCCCACCCCCCCAAAAAAAATGTCTTCTTTCTTTTTCCTTCGCTCTGTTTGTTATCTATTCATTCACGCATTTATTTATTATATCTATTTTCATTGGTGCGTTCAGGGGTTTTGCCAAAGATGGCGCCTGGCGAATTGGGTAATGTATTCTTCAGGCATGTCGTCCATCTGAGATATTTGATCCAGTGATTATTTCCGCGCACATATCACTCCCTGCGCAGGGAGACATGCACAGGTAACATGCCTCGCATTTGCGAGATGAATGTGGCGCTCCCAGAGGCATGGTTCATGGGAGACCATGTGAGGCAGTTTCTCAAAAGCTCGTGTGAAGTAGCCATCTTGTATTGACTTTTAGCCTCTCATGAGCTGTGTATCTAAAGCTAGAGGGCTGCTAACCTGTACATCTTTCTCTCTTTTTTAAGCTCGTATGAAGCCAACGTTTGGGTATTCTATGTTAAAAGGGCTTTCTAACTGCACGCAAATGAAAGAAGAAAAAATCGGTGGTCTGTGAAGAGAGCATTTTGGAACCCCAGGCAAAGTTTATGGGGTATACGTGAATCAAACGTCCAAGGAGGCGCTTTTTGTGAAGCAAGCAGCAAGGACACCCATACGTGAAGCAAAGGTCTAGAATGAAGCGAGTTTGTTGGTAAGTCATAAATGAAACAAGCTTCCTTGATACCCACGTGTGAAGCAAGCGTCTATAAAAGCACGCATGTGAAGCAAACATCAGGGAAACCCACATATGAGGCAAGTATCTTGGAGGTTGACGTAGGAAACACTCTTGATGATCCTGTGTGTTAAGAGAGGGATCAGGAAGCCCATATGAGCAGAAAGCCTCAAGGAAATACACACGTGAAACAAGAGTCAAAGACGTCCACATTTGAAGCAAGAGTCTGGGAAACTTATATATTCAGATGTTTAGGGAGCCCGTGTGTGGAACAAGTATCAGTTAAGCTCATATATGAGGCAGGCTTCGAGAAAAATATGTGAAGCAGGAGTCTAGGAGGTCCATATGTGAAGCAAGCGTATATAGGAAGCCCATATCTAAGGCAAGCGTTTAGAAAGCCCACATGTGAAGGAAGTATTTATGAAGTCACGATAGTAAGCAAGCACGTGAAGCGAGCGTTGAGAAAGCCTAGAGGTGAAGTAGACTTCCCCAGGAGGAAGCTGTGCAGCGAGGCGTTGTGACGAGGCGCTGTGTGTGGGGCTGGCCCTCACACTGCTGACCTCCTCCACCCTATAGTATGACTGACGCAGCAACTCCCACTCGAGACCCGAATCCTCACCACTCCTATCAACTTTCTTCCTCCTCTTATTCTTTTTTTTTTATGGCTTCCTTCCTTTTCCCCTCATAACTCACGCTTCCTCATTTTGCTCTTCTCTCATCACAATCATCTCCTCACCTTCGTACTTATCCCTTCTTACCGCTTCATCTACTATCATCCTTCCTTCCTCCTCCTCTTTGTCCTCTTGACTTTACGAGTCAGCTGGAAGACACTCCATTCTTTTTTTAACCTAGTAACACAAATGGAGAGGAACTGCCTGGGAGAGACAGTGGTCCAAGAGAATAACTTGGGAGAGACAGTGTTCCGGGAGAGTAGTATGGTAGAGTCTTGATCTGGGAGAGGCAGCAGTCCTAAAGAATATCCTGGAAGAGACCATGGCCTGGGAGAGTAATATGAGGAAGGCCGTGGTCGGGGGTGTAACGTAAAACACAATAGTCGTCCTTAATAGTAACTTACGAGAGACCATGATCCTGGACAGTGGCCAGAGAGAGACCTTGGTCTGGGAGGATTGCCTGGAAGAGAACCTGGTCCGGGAGAGCATCTAAGGAGAGGCTAGGGTTCGGGAGAGGAGGCAGCCTGGGAGGGGCTGTCGACCCGAATCCTTCAAGGCAGCTCGGAAAAGACCACACAGTTAAGGCCATCTTGGGCGAGGGCGAACTGGATTTGGGAACACGTATCTCTATCGCCAGCACAGTCAGGACCAGCCTCTCTCTCAGCCACTGCTTCTCACCATATGGGTCTGGGTTCTGGCTGCTCTCTCTCTCTCTCTCTCTCTCTCTCTCTCTCTCTCTCTCTCTCTCTCTCTCTCTCTCTCTCTCTCTCAACCTTCATCAGCCTTCATCCGACCTTAACAGAGGTATGACGTCCTGGGCTGAGCTCCACCCAGGTCAGCCAGGTCACCCAGTATTCAGCCTGCGTTAAGTGCATATCGCAATGGCTCTAGCTAGCTCCACGCCTCCTCCCTCGCTGTCTTTATGGGATAGAATTGATTAATGACTCTCTCTACACTCGCGATGCTTTGTTTGGGAGTCTGCCGTTTCCACGATTAGTGAGGAGACATAAGCAGGGAAGTAAGTTCTTCATATCTAATATTACTAAGGTCATTGTTTTAGATTTATGACCCCGGAGAGAATAGTGTAAAGTCAGTGCATGCATGTGAAATGGAGATGAGTGTGAGTCAAGTTGAGGAATGTAGTGATGAAAAGGACCATCTCTAAGGTGCTGTGAGGAAGAGGACTAAGTGCAAGATTTCCAAAAGTAATTAACAAGTATTAGATAAGTCCAAAATGGATATAATGAGATTAGTAATATCTGAATACTCCCAACATGCGATACCAACAGCTCTACCGCCATCAGAATCATCACTATTAACAAGGTAAAAGAATAAGCTGTCGGGAGCAAACCTCACACTTCTCTTTATCCCTGCTAAGTATTCTGTAGAGAGAAGGGAGAGAAGCCTTCCTCTTCGTGTTTGACTTGCACTGCAGAGCGATTAGTGTGGCCCACTGTGGCAACATACTTGAAATCGACGTAAAAGATATCAACGAGAGAATGTGTGTGATAAGGTTAATCATCTGAGATAGGAAGGCATCCACGAGCCTGACACACGCAGCCAAGGAAGGAGAGACGACTTAGTCTGCGAAGAGTCGCAAGAGGTCAGGTCAGTCAAGGCAGGACCTCTTGGGGTCAGGTTTACATGTATGTAAGCTCACGGTTATGGAACCCCTTGCTACCGAGGAATCAACTCATACACGATGGTAACTAACACTGGATGCAAAGGATTATGTATTAAGAAAAGGAGAAAAGAAGGTACTTTGATTATGGAAAACGAGGATTAAAACAAATATCATTGTTCTAATCACATATACTGATGTGGAGAATTCGAATATTATTTCAGTTTCACTCGTGAAAAAACGAAGAAAAGATGGTTTCAGCGGGAAGAGACAGCCTAGGGTATCATGTAACAAAACAGTGACGGGCTACATGTGAAGGAAGGAGATCTTTTACTGTATGAAAATAACTCGCCTGATTTTAGTTAAACCTGACTAGAATAAACGAAGATCAAGCTATCGTGTAATTAGAAATAAGGACAACTAATAATGAAAAGATAAATCTTCAAGTGATCGACAGACCCCCCAAAACAATACACGGGATCCATTGATCTCCTGTATGATAAAAAAAAATATGAAATTCAAATGCAATGAGAAAGATAACGTTGTTGAAGGAGATTATGATCTGGACCATATACATAAGAAGATTGTATGTGGTCGATCTTAGAATTTGCTGATGGGTCCAAAGCCCAACCAATCAACCAACCTACAAGATTTCGATGATATATCAATCCATTGGTCAACCTTGAAAGAATATTAGTAGACAGGCTGCGTAGATGAAGATTGAATTTTCGTCGATTAGCAAGTCAGACAACTGGAAGTTGATACCCGAGACCTGGTCTTAATTGATACATGCTTGTGAGGTGAGAATTTTGGCACATGTCGCTGTAGATGAAAACTTAATGGAATCCTGAACTACAAGACAAAAAACAACTATATATACATAGAGTGGCCACGAGACTAGAAAAGTGATTTGGATGGAAGTCTTAGATATGGTTAAACAGTTGAGGACATGTGAATGACAGGGAGAAATATTGTCCACGGAAAATTAAACATCCTACAGCAAATGAGAAAAACAAGTGGAAGGTGAAGGATTCTCTGAATCGATAAGGGATAAGAGGAACTCATATGGAGGAAGATGAATGTCATGAAAACTATTGAATTCTGAGACGCTGCTGAAGAGCACTATGTTTATGAAATCTTTAATATATAAATAAAGAATGAGAATTAGTCCGCGAACTCCTATAAAGAGGGATAGAATCGTCAGACCCAAAGAATTTCACGAACTGGCAGAAAAGAAAATGTAGTCATTATGGGATCATTATGGATGACGGTGTGGCTTTTGTCTACATGGCCGTACTGTACAGTCGAAAACAAATGAAATAGGTCAGAACAGCAAAACTATACGTGAAGGCACAGAGGAACAGAAACAGGAGGGATTATAGGATTTCAAGTTTGACGGGATTGTATGGTATCTTCAAAAGTTAGATCCGAGTAAGTCAACAGGACCACATGAACGCTTTACTTCAGGTTTTGATAGAAATCTGATAGAAATCCTGAGATATCTGTTCCACTGTTCACGTCACTGAATAAATATATGTTAGAGGGGAAAAGTACACGACGTCTGGAGGCCAGCAAATGCTACTCCAGTATTTGAGGAAGGTGTAGGGATCTCTGCACAAAATCGCCGTCTTTAGTCCTCGCGGTGAGTCGATGGAAATTGTTACACGGGATAAACTTGCAAGTTTCGTCGAAAAAAGAGAATAAAGATAATGACATAAACACCATTGCTTCCATATGATCGGAACTTGTTTAACCCATTTATTTGACTTGACCAAAGAAGTATATAACAACTGTGTGACAAAAATTGCATCTTTCGTCCGTTCAGCCCTTGTGAAGTCCATGCTGATAAAGTTCCACTCTTGATGTAACATTTTTGTGTAGAATAAAATCTCATGGAACTCCTATCAAGATAAGCATTTATACAAAAGACTGATAGGAATAAAGGGTAGTGTTGAGTGGAAAAAAAAAGATCAAGACTTAAATAGCGTAACTGGTGGTGTACCACAAGGCTCAGTCCTTGGTCCAGTTCTATTCGTAATATAGATAAATGATGGAGAATTGGGTGTAACTCCCGAAGTCTTCAGATTTGCTGACGCAGAATGATATCTAAGACCAATTATAGAAATATTGATGATGACCAAGACATATTGTCAGTATAGTCCGAAGAGTGATACATGAAATCCAACGTAGACAAGTGTAAGATAATAGGTTCTCGAGACAAGAAAAACGAATACGGACTTTTTTTTTCTTTTTAGGCTAACACGAAGAATCGAGTCCGAAATATTATATGATTAATGATTCGCAAATCTCCTAAAGGATTCGCTACTGCTTCAGTATTATACATCGTGTGGATCAATCGCGAGATACTGACATTTCAAAACGTGACATCCACATTGACCAAAACCTCGCAAGTAATTCCACTTGTTGAGTATGCGGTACATGATATGGTATTCACAGTATCAGCAGGACTTAAGAAATGCTACAGGAGAGTCCAGATAATGGCTTTAGTAATACGTGGACTAAGAAACGAGCCTCATGAAGAATGACTAAAGAAGCTCAAACTATTCTCTTTATCTCAGATGTGAAAGCTTAGTAATAACTCTCTAGATTATCAAGAAACTGAAAGACTTTGAGAACACTAAAATGTATGTACCGAAATGAAGCGAGATCTCGTCACCGGAGAGAATGGCTTTGGAGCCTTGAAGGAAAGGTTTCACGGTGATGTAAGGAAAAATATTTAATACTAAACTCAGTGAACACTGGAATAAGTTGCCTGCTAATGTAACAGTTGCCAGAATAATAGTTTCATTCAAGAAGAGACTAAGTAATTGTCTCCAGTCTGTAAGGTACCATTAGCCAGATAGGAATGAACAAAGACCCACGCTTTCGTCAGCAGGTAAACCTTGGTGCAGGCCAAAGGGTCTTTTGTTAACTGTTTGTTCTGTGTGCTATGTCTCTCTCTCTCTCTCTCTCTCTCTCTCTCTCTCTCTCTCTCTCTCTCTCTCTCTCTCTCTCTCTCTCTCTCTCTCTCTCTTGCTTTTCCCGACTTCTCTCTTCCTTCTTCGTTGACTTCCCTTCTTTTCTATCCAGTGTCTCTCCCGCTCTCTTTCCCACGTCTTACGTTACTCTCCATTGTCTCTTCTCTTCCTCGTCCATCTTCCTAACATTAGAATAAATGGCCACAGATTATTATGTAAACGTGTAGTAAGATCTCATAATTTATATTCACAGATTGATGCAAATGTAGATCTTATCGCGTAAAATTAAACACTTTAATTCTCTCCACGAGGTTTGACTGATACAATGCGTCAGTGTTGACGGACAGGGATGTCTGAAATTACACTGATAATCGCACAATTAATCTATCCAAATCATCAGGCCACAAGACTATTTCTTCTTTGCAGCTTGTTTGTATATTTCCACTTGATCATCTCGCATGTGGGTAATATATTGAGTGGCAAGGAACATAAATGTGTTTCTGTATTACGTCCAAGAAAACCCGTTTTCCTTCTCAAGTCTTGGAATGTAGGTTGGTGGAGGGCATGCCCATACGGAGAGTCTTAACTGCGCCTTTGTGTGTGTCATTTGAGCAAGATGTTTTCAACCCGAGAGGTGGAACTAAGACACGATGGAAGATTTGCTATTACGCGTCTCAGGCTCCATCTTGGATTCAAGAGGACATATCAGAGTACAGGAATGGATGAAGAACTTGTTTTAGAAATCAGATGTACCAGATAGTGTCATATACGTTCAAGGTAACCTTGTGCCCAGCGATGCCTGACGCTCAGACAAACGAGGAGGGTCGTACGTTGCCGCGATGGTCCAGGCGACCAAAATGGCTATATTGCCGACAATTGTCCAAACATCGAATTGTAGTAAATATTACTTTTAAGCTAAGTTGGTTCCAGATGTGGACAGAGGTGAAAATTTGCTGAAGGGTTGATATGCATATATATATATATATATATATATATATATATATATATATATATATATATATATATATATATATATATATATTTTACTATTAACCATTTCCCACGTTAAGGAAAGAGGACTGAGCCTTTGAGGGAATATCCTCACCTGGCCCCCTTCCCTGTTCCTTCTTTTCCAGCCCCCCGCTCCCTCTCCTTTTAGTCGCCTTCTACGACACGCAGGGAATGCGTGGGAAGTATTCTTTCTCCCCTATCCCCAGGGATTATATATATATATATATATATATATATATATATATATATATATATATATATATATATATATATATATATATATATATATATATTTTTTTTTTTTTTTTTTTTTTTTTTTTTTTTTATACCTCGTCGCTGTCTCCCGCGGTTGCGAGGTAGCGCAAGGAAGCAGACGAAAGAAATGGCCCAACCCCCCCCCATACACATGTACATACACACGTCCACACACGCAAATATACATACCTACACAGCATTCCATGGTTTACCCCGGACGCTTCACATGCCTTGATTCAATCCACTGACAGCACGTCAACCCCTGTATACCACATCGCTCCAATTCACTCTATTCCTTGCCCTCCTTTCACCCTCCTGCATGTTCAGGCCCCGATCACACAAAATCCTTTTCACTCCATCTTTCCACCTCCAATTTGGTCTCCCTCTTCTCCTCGTTCCCTCCACCTCCGACACATATATCCTCTTGGTCAATCTTTCCTCACTCATTCTCTCCATGTGCCCAAACCATTTCAAAACACCCTCTTCTGCTCTCTCAACCACGCTCTTTTTATTTCCACACATCTCTCTTACCCTTACGTTACTTACTCGATCAAACCACCTCACACCACACATTGTCCTCAAACATCTCATTTCCAGCACATCCATCCTCCTGCGCACAACTCTATCCATAGCCCACGCCTCGCAACCATACAACATTGTTGGAACCACTATTCCTTCAAACATACCCATTTTTGCTTTCCGAGATAATGTTCTCGACTTCCACACATTTTTCAAGGCTCCCAAAATTTTCGCCCCCTCCCCCACCCTATGATCCACTTCCGCTTCCATGGTTCCATCCGCTGACAGATCCACTCCCAGATATCTAAAACACTTCACTTCCTCCAGTTTTTCTCCATTCAAACTCACCTCCCAATTGACTTGACCCTCAACCCTACTGTACCTAATAACCTTGCTCTTATTCACATTTACTCTTAACTTTCTTCTTCCACACACTTTACCAAACTCCGTCACCAGCTTCTGCAGTTTCTCACATGAATCCGCCACCAGCGCTGTATCATCAGCGAACAACAACTGACTCACTTCCCAAGCTCTCTCATCCCCAACAGACTTCATACTTGCCCCTCTTTCCAAGACTCTTGCATTTACCTCCCTAACAACCCCATCCATAAACAAATTAAACAACCATGGAGACATCACACACCCCTGCCGCAAACCTACATTCACTGAGAACCAATCACTTTCCTCTCTTCCTACACGTACACATGCTTTACATCCTCGATAAAAACTTTTCACTGCTTCTAACAACTTGCCTCCCACACCATATATTCTTAATACCTTCCACAGAGCATCTCTATCAACTCTATCATATGCCTTCTCCAGATCCATAAATGCTACATACAAATCCATTTGCTTTTCTAAGTATTTCTCACATACATTCTTCAAAGCAAACACCTGATCCACGCATCCTCTACCACTTCTGAAACCACACTGCTCTTCCCCAATCTGATGCTCTGTACCTGCCTTCACCCTCTCAATCAATACCCTCCCATATAATTTACCAGGAATACTCAACAAACTTATGCCTCTGTAATTTGAGCACTCACTCTTATCCCCTTTGCCTTTGTACAATGGCACTATGCACGCATTCCGCCAATCCTCAGGCACCTCACCATGAGTCATACATACATTAAATAACCTTACCAACCAGTCAGCAATACAGTCACCCCCTTTTTTAATAAATTCCACTGCAATACCATCCAAACCTGCTGCCTTGCCGGCTTTCATCTTCCGCAAAGCTTTTACTACCTCTTCTCTGTTTACCAAATCATTTTCCCTAACCCTCTCACTTTGCACACCACCTCGACCCAAACACCCTATATCTGCCACTCTGTCATCAGACACATTCAACAAACCTATATATATATATATATATATATATATATATATATATATATATATATATATATATATATATCTTTTGATCGACGGTTTTTAGAAAGGCCTGTTAACTAGAAGTACCACGAGAGATTATGCCTGAAAATTAGTTTAGAATATTGATGTTATAGCTACACTTATTTGTTTGCCAGTCATGTAGTTTCTCTTCTTATATTAGAATCACCTTAGATATCTTACTGTCTCGAACTGCGGCTGTGACTTATTCCTTGGCTGGGTTAGTCCCGAGAGTATTTACTGAGCTGTCAATCAGTGCAATAGATTGTAAGTTATTTCTGCCCATGCTTGGCGGTTCAATCAGTCCGTGTCAATTTTCGGTTACATTTCCTACAAGAAATAATATGTCGGGGGTCAATAATCGCCCTCGATTCATTATTCGATAATCATTTTAGAAAAAAATAATCTTGATAATCCATTACTCACCTGAACTTTACTGTCGACTGTTATTTTTCTACAGGTCGAGTTTGGGTAGTGTATGGACCATTTCTACCAGGTATTTGAGAGGTATTCACAGATCAGAAGGATCACTTGTGAACTGTCCATCATCCGTACGTCTGTCGTTTTTCTGAAATAGCAATTTAGGAACGTCATAATAATCATTATGGCTCTTGCAGTCTGAAGTAAGAATATACAGATGATTAACGTTAGATAGATGCGATTCGCGAAAGCGGACGAAGAGAACGAAATTCTGTTCGTCTGTTTTGCTACATGTTATGGTAGACTCATTGTATTGCGTCAAAGTAACTGTGATCATAAGGTATTCAAAGACGGGAGGGTGGAAGGTATGGCATATGATATTTTAGAAGTAATTTTTTCAAAGTTTGTGTATCAACTCCTCTTTGAGGATATTGCCAAAAAAAAAAAGAGGAGTAATGTTATTGTAGGCAACATGACGTACTTGTAATTCAGTTCACAAGTAAAAATATTTTGCATGAATTTGGCAGCTTCATCAGACGCCCGACTGGGTGATTATTCAACATCTTGCGAAAACGTCTTTCAAGAAATTCTTGGAGGGCGAGTGTTTCCAAGTTTCGAACTGTCATAAAACATCATCAGTTCTGACAACAAAATATTAAGTAAGGAAAATGTACGAAGAAAATGTCTTGTACGCTCTTCGTGGTGTAACCATGGATGACATGTGGGGAAAAAATATTGAATCCTGAGTGAACGAGACAACTTAAGAGTGGAAACACTTGAAGTTCGACCCTGAGGAAGAGGGTCAAATTTCTTATTAAAATCGTCTTTGCTGCATGACAGCTTTAGAGGTGTATTTGTTATGTTCAGTGCCAGCAGGTGTGGAGATCAACCGCTCCTCTGTCAAGCGGTTTTAGTGGAAAATTCTTCAAAAACTGAAACATAAAACGTGATCCGCTCCGCTTCCGTGTGTGAAACAGGTTTCGCAGTAATGTTTCAGAGGTGATATTTATGTGACGTGTTCTATCCATCTCTTTCTGCCAAGTGCAGAATCCTTTGGAGTGTAAAGTTCTTTGAAGAAACTGTATTCTGAGTGATGCTGCCTCGCCACGGTTGATGTTTCACTCGCTCTGCAACCTCTTGCAGGCAGATCCCGGTAACACAGGTCTGCAGTCCATTGCAGAGCCCAGCACTGACAGTGATGGGCCTAGATAGATTGGTGTTGTATGTGTGTGGGGTGTAGTGTGTGTAACCTGGCCCTTTACGTCTGTGAGCCACACTAATGCGTTTATCTGTAATATCTGCATCTTGTCGTACAGGGTAACCCACCGCTTTACGGCCGTAATAAAACCCGCAGGGGTAAATGTATATGCCTTACGAGCCTCAAATGACCGTTTGTGCCAGCGATCATGTGTCGTGAACAGCTAAACTAGACGCGGCTCGTGCGCTCTGAGAGGGCCTGTAACCGCGAGCTTGGCAGTCGTAACGACACATCACTACGGCCGAACAACCGCACTACCGTTATGAACGCTGACATGAAAACCCGCAGTACACACACTCGGTCCTCTCGACAGATTTCTTTTTCCGGTCAAATAACTCTGGGTGCAGCTGCTACTGTCGACGTCCTGGCAGCAATACCTGTCATCCAGTCGGTGGTTTGAGCGTCTCGGGTCCAGAATATCAACCTCGCCTCGCTTCCGGCCACCTTGTTACAAGCTGGGCTACCGTCCTGCTGGAACAGACGAAGCCAACACTCCAGGCGTCTGGAATTCACAAAGTGAAGTAAGATCTATATTTTGTAAGGATATTTGATATTGCTTGGTCGCGGGATGTTTTATTCTTTCATAATTTCACTTGTCAAAAGTAAGAGCTTGTGATAGTGGCTCGGATGAACGGAACAGATTAAGTATACTTAACGACATTCTTAAGGATACTTAGAAAAGATTGATTGTAATTGAAGTAATCAGTTATAGGAAGATGTCTTGTTGGCTTGATGGTGAGGATGATCTACCGTCCTTAACCGTCAAGACTGGCTCTCTGTAATGATAAAATGATCCAGTAATTCTATAGGAGTTCGCCCGTCGCCTCAAGATCCTCTCCCCGTATGATGAATGACCTCCATGATTCATGTGATTGAACCACCTGAGTATGATAACTATATCCCTTGAGTATGATGAATGATCTCCATGACTGATGTTATGGACCCGCTCAATAAGATTATTAAAACACTTTGGCAGAATGACTAAGTCTCGTTTGGAGATGAATGTGCCCCATGAGTCAGGTGATCGAACCCTTTGATAGATATAGCTGAACCCCTTCCTTAGTATGAGCCACCTCATTGAGTACGGAGATTGAACTCTTGAGTACACTGACCGAAACCCTTGTATAAGATGACTGAGTCTACTGAGTACGATTACGTTCGTAAAATAACTCTCGAGTCTACACGAAATGTGGCCGTGATTAGTGTACAGGAAAGAAAGATGCGTGTCGTCTTGTTACGCGCCTCTTTAGGCTCTTGTCCCATTCCTTTACCCCTCATCAGGCCTCCTCCCGGTCTGATCCACGTTCCGACGCGTTCCAGAACCTGGTTCACCCTCCTTCAGGCTTCATCCATCTCTAGTTGTACCTCTCATGGCATTTCGCTACCTGCACCATCCTCCCTGGCTCTAGACCCCACCTATCTCTGCTGTAAACCTCACCCTGCATTGCTTCAGGCCTCACCCAGCTCTACTCAAGGTTACTGCCGCGTCCCAAAACCCACTCCCTTCCACTCCAGACCCTGTCCCACTCCGTTCAGATCCACTCCAGACCCCGCCATACTTCACTCCAGATCGCGCTACAATATTAGCCCCACCTTATCATGCATCAGACTCCGCCTTCCATCTGATCCTATCCTGTTAGAGGCCTCATTACCCTGTAGGCTCCGCCCTACCTGCTACAGGCCACGCCCTGCCCCAGCCCCTCTCGACGCTGGCCCGTTGCAGACCCCTTCTCAAGCTAGACCCTGCTTCTCCTTGATCAGCTACCCGTGGACACATCAGCCCTCGCCACCTGCTTTGATTCTGAATGGCTATGGAAATATTTGGAAGGGAGGCTTTTTACAGAGTTCAGTGATAAAATAACAGGCTCCCAAACAACTTCCCTAATTGCCATTATAACTGCCAGTATACTTGGTTTGCAAGTATATCTGGTCGTCAGTATACCTGGTCGTCAGTATACCTGGTCGTCAGTATACCTGGTTTTCAGACCGATCACATAAACACATGACAGAAATGGATTGATGCACAGAATGTACTGAAGTTTTTCTTCGCCCATTTTCACGAACAAGAAAAGACTTATCAATTGCACATTTTTTTTTCAATAGTCATTTGAACGTAGTCCTCACACTTCTAAAGCGAATTTCGTGAAATAGAAAATGCGTGCTTTAAATTTAGTTTTTTGACCAAATTCTGGAAACATGAAAGTGATGGCTTCCCTGCAGGATTATGTGAGATGGGGAAGGACCGTCTCAGTATATACGTGACCTTACTGTACGTCCTCCCTTCACCTACTGCTGGGATTAAGCTTCGTCACCAGACTCCACTACTGAAGTGCAGGTCTGCCAGGCTATATGCTGCTGCTGCAGTTCTGTGTACTGTATGTTGTACACGAGGAGCTTGTCTAACTTTTCTTTTTTTAAGTCCAGAGGAGCTTCCATGATATTTCTTATATTTATTGGCGATAGATTGTGTGTGTGTGTGTGTGTGTGTGTGTCCGTATGTTTGCGCGCACGCGGATGTGAGGGCGTGCGCCCCTAACATTCATGCCGCTCTCCCTGGTCCATCCTACATCCTCTGTGCTGCGGTTAGGTCAGTATAGATTTGGAAGTTCTACCCAGTACGTTGTTCTGTCCTGGGCTTATCTTAGGACGTGGGTTAGTGATCAAACCTGCCAGGGACTTCCAAGTGTATGATAATCCTTATCCCTCGAAACTGCCTTATAATAAGGATCCAGTTTTCTTTCCCTCCTCCCACTAATTCAAACGTCTTCTTGCTAACACTAGAGAACCACTAGACTTTTTCTTGCTCCAGATTTTCTTCAGCCACAATCGGTGACGTTATGACAACTCTCTAAGAAGGAGAAAACAGGTCGTGACGATACTAGTTTCAGGTACACACGTATGAGGAACAGTAACGGGAGCAGACTCAGTACTGTGAGGCAACAGAACTTTTAACAAAAGAGGGAACAGATTGTGAGAAATTACCTGATGCCCTATGAAATCTGTTGATCAAAACTCTGAATAACTATTGTCCTAAATCACCAGTTATTCTGTTTTTGTATATTCTACATACGTTAGTTTAATTAGGACATATTAATGACCTCCTTGAGGTCTACGAATAATAAAAGTTTTTATAATTTTTCGATTTTCTGGTACGGAGTTAGAGGTATTTTCTTATGTAACATATGCAAGGTGTTGTTATGCAGTCTTTTTTCTGAGGAGAACATGTAGTGAGGGAGGCTGACACAACTTGACAGAGTAAAAGTAAATTATCTGGTTTGGGTCTGAGATTTATTTTGTAGCCTGACTGGAATTCTTAGCTGTAGAGGATAGCTATGTTTTGCGGGTAAATGATAGATATATGAATTACTATTTTTTTAATCATATAATCCCGGAACCTTTTTTACGGAGTTCCTACAGCTTCAAGGCTGTTCTGTGATCAGTAGCAGGGATTATATATATATATATATATATATATATATATATATATATATATATATATATATATATATATATATATATATATTCATACTTCCTTTCCTTCTTCCATTCCTGGCGCTACCCCGCCCCACAGGAAACAGCATCGCTACCCCCTGCTTCAGCGAGATAGCGCCAGGAAAACAGACAAAAGAGGCCACTTTCATTCACATTTACTCTCAAGGCCCCATAGACCTTTCCATGGTTTACCCCAGACGTTTCACATGCCCTGGCTCAGTCCATTAACAGCACGTCGACCCGGGTATACCACATCGTTCCAATTCACTCTGTTCTTTGCATGCCTCTCACTCTCCTGTTTGTTCAGGCCCCGATTGCTCAAAATCTTTTTCACGCCACCCATCCACCTCCAATTTGGTCTCCCGCCTCTCCTTGTTCCCTCCACCTCTGACACATATATCCTCTTTGTCAATCTTTCTTCACTCATTCTCTCCATATGTCCATACCTTTTCAACCCACCCTCTTCAGCTCTCTCAACCACAACTCTTATTACCACACATGTCTCTTACCCTTTCATTACTTACTCGGTGAAACAATTTATTTTCAACACATCCAACCTCCTCCGCACATCCTCATCTGTAGTCCATGCCTCGCATCCATACATATGTTGGGAATACTACACCTTCAAACATAACCATTTTTGCTCTTTCTGTTAACGAACTCTCTTTCCACACCACCTGCAATGCTCACAGAGCCTATGTCGCCTCACCCGCCCTATAACACCTCTTCTTCCATCTGTTTCATTTGCCACCATGTCCACTCCCACTTACACTTCGCTTCCTCCAAATTTTCTCCATTTAAACACACCCCAGCTAGCCTGTCCTTCAACCCTGCTAAATCTTGTAATGTTGCTTTTGTTCACATCTATTTTCAACATCATCCTTTCACACACTCCTGCAAAGTCAGTCACCAATTTTTGCAGTTTTTCCGTTGAATCTGCTGCCACTGTTGTGTCATCAGCAGACAACTGCTGACTGACTTCTTAGGCCCCATTATCCCCATCAGACTCCAGACTCGCTCCTCTCTCCAAAACTCTTACATTCACCTCCCTCAACACCCCATCCATCAACAAGTTAGACAGCATTGGTGACATCACACACACACACACACACACACATACATATATATATATATATATATATATATATATATATATATATATATATATATATGTATGTATGTATGTATGTACGTATGTATGTATGTATGAGAGAGAGAGAGAGAGAGAGAGAGAGAGAGAGAGAGAGAGAGAGAGAGAGAGAGAGAGCGTTGCTTTCCATTTGCCAATCTATCATTGATTTGCAGATTTTCCTATGGAATTTAAAGTTGTTGAAATTATGAAGATTCCTCCAAACATGTATCCTGTTGTGGATAGAGGTGAATATAAACTCTCCTTGAAAATTTGATTGTGCAGCGGAAGGCGTGGGAGAAGTGCAGTCATCGTAGGCTGAGTTTGTGTCAGTAACGTTTCAGGACGAGAGGTCAACCCGAGCTGATTCTTTTACCCTTGAATGTAATTTTTGGGTGATCCTTCACCATGCTTTCGTTACTCTTCGTATTGATAGTATCGGAGGATTTTGTATTATGATTTTTTTAAATGATGTTAAAACGTTCAACTATTGTTGTAAAGAGTTATATCCAAGGGGGAGAAGTCACCTTCTGCTACCCTAAGCTACGTATGCACAATTTCACGAATTTAAAATATTTCTTGGGAAGATAGATGGCCGGTGTCCGGGCTGCTCGTTCATTATTTTCGATCTATCGTCCGTCCATCTGTGGGTTACAATGAGGTGGGCTACGTTGAGGAGCGGAGGTTGGAGTTCCATTGTTGTGGCTTGGGTGAGGTTCATTGGTGTGCCTGTTTTAACCGTACACCTACCGTGCACTTCTGAGCTGCCTCTATATTAACAAGTGTACATTACGCTAATATGTAGTGTGTCCAACTCGCTTGAAGTCTGTTGTTGGAAAACTTATGGAAACCATCATTTGGGTCAAAATTGTAAGTTAGTCAGAAGAACACTAACTTGATAAACGATCCTCTGCATAGTTTACGACGAAATTGTTGCTCTGCTTGATTTTTGTTATGATGTGATCTACATGTATGATGAAAATAAAGGAGGTGAGGTTTCGACTAGATTTTCCAAAAGCATTCCTTAAAGTTCCGCGTCAGAAGTTACAAGTAGAAGTTTTAGCTACATGGTATAGATGGTGTTGTGCTTCGTTGGTCAGGAAATTAGTTGACTTACCTTAGACAAAAAAGTAGTGCTTAATGGTCGAGCCTCAAAATAGATGGAACGAATGGTGTGCCACGGGGATTAGTCTTGGAACCTATTCTGTTTAACGTATATATTAATGATATTGATAATGGGCTAAATTGTAAGATATCGAAACTAGTAGATGATAAAAAGGTGGTGTATATATATATATATATATATATATATATATATATATATATATATATATAATTGAAAAAATAACCACTTTAAAATAGCCACATATACAAACTGATGAACAAGGCTCACAGATGGCAAGTGAAAAGTTGAACAAAATGACAACAAAAGCTGAAAGTTACATTTGATTTTCTTGAGCTACAAAATGAGATAAGGAAAAAGCATCGGATCTAATAATCTCTGGTAACCTAGAGCCAAATAAGCATTGCACTGCAGCAGTAAAAAGGGGCGAACAGAACTCTTGGATTCATAGGCAGGGCTTTCCGAAATTAAGGCGAGGGATGTCATCCTCACTCTTAAAGAGTTGACTGGTGCGTCCCTACCTTGAATGCTGTGTTCAGGTTTGGTCACCCAGCTTGATACAAGACAGACAGATGGAAGCGAGCATATCGTTCACCTACCAAGATGAAGGAAGAGAGCATATCGTCCAGCTACCAAGATGATTCCCGAACGGTGAAGCAAATCCTATGAGAACTGACTAAGCGACTTAAATCCAAAATATATATTTAGCTTGAGGTTAAAAGGTGGTCGAATACAGCTATCCAGAATTATCAAAGACCTCGGTAATCACGATGGACCGCGCTAATTAGTGCTTGAGTCGTGTGATTGCAGTCGTAGTAATTGGATAAAAGCTCATGGGCCAACTTTTTACCTCAAGCAAAGAATTTTTTTTTTTCTTGTGCAGGATTGTTAATGTTTGGAATGATGTACCAATTAAAGAAGTTAAAAGTAGTTTTATAAATACGTTTAAGAAGAGATAGAATGATTTCGCGTGAAGTCCACGACAGACATTATTTGCGTCGTCATAGAAATTTCTCATTGAATCATCTCTGTGCCTTCTACTCCTAAGACGCTAAGACGCTCCTAAGAAGCGTTACATTTATCAAGATTCTACGTTCCTTTGGTCAACAGTTCAAATGAAATGAACTCATATGTCACATAGTGGGAATCTTCTCGACGTTTTCAGCTTTTCAGGTGAAGATTAGAAATCATGTTTTACGCAGGAATAGATATACGTAGGAATCTCGGTGACTATAACGAGTCTTTTTTGATAAGGTAGGTCGAATCATCCACAAATTAAGTGGCGCAAGGGTAGTAGCAAATACTTATTCTCTCTCTCTCTCTCTCTCTCTCTCTCTCTCTCTCTCTCTCTCTCTCTCTCTCTCTCTCTCTCTCTCTCTCTCTGATGTTCGCCGTTCGTATCAGCGTGGTAGCGACAAAAGGGACAAACTAAGGAACGGCCTCATTCGCCCACACCCACACACGCTAGCTGCCATGTATAATACATTGACACCCAGACACCCCCGCCTGCAACCAGGCCCCACGGACCTTCCCGTGGTTTCCGGGGGAAACTCCACCCTTCCACTCATTTGTCACTGATACTAACAATATATATATATATATATATATATATATATATATATATATATATATATATATATATATATATATATATATTGATATTGATATATTATATTTATGTTTTATCATACTTAATCGCAGTCTCCCGTATCAGCGAAGAAGCACAAGGAAACAGACGAAGAATGGCCCATCCCACCCACGTACACATGTATATACGCCCATACACACACACACACACACACACACACACACACACACACACACATATATATATATATATATATATATATATATATATATATATATATATATATATATATATATATATATATAAATATTTTTTTTATTATTTTTTATTATACTTTGTCGCTGTCTCCCGCGTTTGCGAGGTAGCGCAAGGAAACAGACGAAAGAAATGGCCCAACCCCCCCCCCCCCCCATACACATGTATATACATACGTCCACACACGCAAATATACATACCTACACAGCTTTCCATGGTTTACCCCAGACGCTTCACATGCCTTGATTCAATCCACTGACAGCACGTCAACCCCGGTATACCACATCGCTCCAATTCACTCTATTCCTTGCCCTCCTTTCACCCTCCTGCATGTTCAGGCCCCGATCACACAAAATCTTTTTCACTCCATCTTTCCACCTCCAATTTGGTCTCCCTCTTCTCCTCGTTCCCTCCACCTCCGACACATATATCCTCTTGGTCAATCTTTCCTCACTCATCCTCTCCATGTGCCCAAACCACTTCAAAACACCCTCTTCTGCTCTCTCAACCACGCTCTTTTTATTTCCACACATCTCTCTTACCCTTACGTTACTCACTCGATCAAACCAACATATACATACACAGACATATAAATTATATACACATGTATATGTTCATACTTGCCTTTATCCATTCACGTCGTCACCCCGCCACACATGAAATAACACCTTTCGCCCTCCCCCACCAGCGAGGTTGCGCCAGGAAGACAAAAAAGGCCACATTCGTTCACGCTCAGTCTCTTTCTGTCACGTGTAATGCACCGAAACCACAGCTCCCTATCCACATCCAGGCCCCACAGACCTTTACATGGTTTACCCCAGACGCTTCACATGCCCTGGTTCAATCCATTGACAGCACGTCGACCCCGGTATACCACATCGTTCCAATTCACTCAATTCCTTGCACACCTTTTCACCCTCCTGTGTGTTCAGGCCCCGATCGCTCAAAATCTATTTCACTCCATCCTTCCATCTCCTATTTGGTCTCCCGCTTCTCCTTCCCTCCACCTCTGACGCTGTTATCCTCTTTGTCAATCTTTCCTCACTCATTCTCTCCATGTGTCCAAACCATTTCAACAAACCCTCTTCTGCTCTCTCAACCACACTTTTTTTTATTACCACACATCTCTCTTACTCTTTCAATACTTAATCAAACCACCTCACACCACATATTGTCCTCAAACATTTCGTTTCCAACACATCCACCCTCCTCTGCACAACCCTATCTATAGCCCGCGCCTCGCAACCATATAACATTGTTGGGACCACTGTTCCTTCAAGCACACCTAATTTGGTCTCCAAGATAACGTTCTCGCCTTCCACACATCTTTCAACGCTCCCAGAACCTTTACCCCCTCCCCCACCCTGTGACTCAATTACGCTTCCATAGTTCCATCCGCTGCTAGGTCCACTCCCAGATATCTAAAACACTTCACTTCCTCCAGTTTTTCTCCATTCAAACTTACCTCCCAATTCACTTGTCTCTCAACACTACTGAACTTAATAACCTTGCTCTTATTCACATTTACTCTCAGCTTTCTTCCTTCACACACTTTACCAAACTCAGTCACCAACATCTGCAGTTTCTCACCCGAATCAGCCACTGTATCATCAGCGAACAACAACTGAATCACTTCCCAAGCCCTCTCATCCACAACTGACTTCATAGTTTCTTCTTTCTCCAAAACTTTTGCATTCACCTCTATAACCACCCCATCCATAAATAGATTAACCATGGAGGCATCACGCGCCCTTGCCGCAAACCGACATTCACTGGGAACCAATTACCTTCCTCTCTTCCTTCTCGTACACATGCCTTACATCCTTGGTAAAAACTTTTCACTGCTTCTAGTAACTCACCTCCCTCGCCATACACTCTTAAAACCTTTCATAAAGCATCTCCTTCAACCCTATCATATGCCTCCTCCAGATCCATAAATGCTACATACAAATCCATCTGTTTTTCTAAGTATTTATCACTTACATTCTTCAAAGCAAACACCTGATCCGCACAGCCTCCACCATTTCTGAAAGCACACTGCTCTTCCCCAATCTGATGCTCTGTACATGCCTTTACCCTCTCAATCAATACCCTCCCATATAATTTCCCAGGAATACTCAACAAACATATGCCTCTATAATTTGAACACTCACCTTTATCCCCCCTTGCCTTTGTACAACAGCACTATGCATGCATTCCGCCAATCCTCAGGCACTTCGCCATGATCCATACATACATTAAATATCCTTACCAACCAATCAACAAAAGTCACCCCTTTTTTAATAAATTCCACTGCAATACCATCCAAACCCGCCGCCTTGCCGTCTTTCATCTTCCGCAAAGCTTTCATTACTTCTCTGTTTACCAAACCATTCTCCCTAACCGTCTCACTTCGCACACCACCAAGACCAAAACACCCTATATCTGCCACTCTATCGTCAAACACATTCAACAAGTCTTCAAAATATTCACTCCATCTCCTTCTCACATCACCACTACTTGTTATCACCTCTCCATTTGCGCCCTTCACTGAAGTTCCCATTTGCTCCCTTGTCTTACGCACTTTATTTACCGCTTTCCAAAACATCTTTTCATTCTCCGTAAAATTTAATGATACTATCTCACCCCAACTCTCATTTGCCCTTTTTTTTTCACCTCTTGCGCCTTTCTCTTTACCTCCTGCCGCTTTCTTTTATACATCCAAACATTTGTACTACTTCCCTGCTAAAATCGTTCAAACGCCTCTCTTCTCTTTCACTAACAATCTTACTTCTTCATCCCCCACTCACTACCCTTTCTAATCTGTCCACCTCCCACGCTTCTCATGCCACAAGCATCTTTTGCGCAAGCCATCACTGCTTCCCTAAGTACATTCCATTCCTCACCCACTCCCCTTACGTCATTTGCTGTAACCTTTTGCCATTCTGCACTCAATCTCTCCTGGTACTTCCTCACACAAGTCTCCTTTCCATGCTCACTTCCTCTCACCACTCTCTTCTCCCCAACATTCTCTCTTCTTTTCCGAAAACCTCTACAGATCTTCACCTTCGCCTCCACAAGATAGTGATCAGACTTCTCTCCAGCTGCCCCTCTCAGCACATTGATATCCAAAAGTCTCTCTTTTACACGCCTATCAATTAACACATAATCCAATAATGCCCTCTGGCTATCTCTCCTACTCACATACGTATACTTATGTATATCTCTCTTTTTAAACCAGGTATTCCCAGTCATCAGTCCCTTTTCAGTACACGAATCCACAAGCTCTTCACCATTTCCATTTACAACACTGAACACCCCATGTACACCAATTATACTCTCAACTGCCTCATTACTCACCTTTGCATTCAAATCACCCATCACTATAATCCGGTCTCGTCTATCAAAGCTGCTAACACACTCACTCAGCTTCTTCCAAAACACTTGCCTCTTCTGATCTTTCTTCTCATGCCCAGGTGCATAGGCACCAGTAATCACCCATCTCTCTCCATCCGCTTTCAGTTTCACCCATATCAACCTCGAGTTTACTTTCTTACACTCCATCACATACTCAAGAGAGCACTAGTGTTATAAGCAACATCGTGTGTATTAACTAACCGTGTTTCGAAACTTAATCATTTCATCGTCAGAACCTAGAAATGAGCAGTCATATCAGAATGATGCCAGTGGAGACAATTTGATCGTAAAAGTCATTCAAAAAAAATCAAGATGATAACTAGATATAGAAAGCTAATATGGCTGCTCACAAAACCTTATGATTATTGGGAAAAGCAAGTGTAATTATGGTCGCCTTAAGGGTAGAATACGTTTAGATTGCTACAAATAGTATAATAGTTACAACTTGAAGCAGAATGTAGTTGGTTTGATATTTAGATGAGATAAGAAAATTTTTTAAAAAACTGTATTACAGCACATAAATCATCTAAACTGTAAAAATCATTAATTCTTTAAAGTTTTTACCAAATTTAACACCAGAGGCATAAAACTTTGATAGGTCCCTCATATGAACCAGTGTTGGGCTTACGTATCTATACGTATATAATGCTTTTTCACTCCATCCTTCCACCTCCAATTTGGTCTCCCGCTCCTCCTTCTTCCCTTCACTTCTGACACATATATCCTCTTTGTCAATCTTTCCTCACTCATTCTCTCCGTGTGTCCAAACCATTTCAACACATCCCTCTTCTGCTCTCTCAGCCACACTCTTTATTACCACACATCTCTCTTACCCTTTCATTACTTACTCGATCAAACCACCTCACACCACATATTGTCCTCAAACATTTAATTTCCAACTTGTCTACCCTCCTCCGCACAACCCAAACTATAGTCCATGGTTCGCAACCATATAGCATTGTTGGAACCACTATTCCTTCTAACATACCCATTTTTGCTCTTCGAGATAACATTCTCGCCTTCCACACATTTTTCAGTGCTCCCAGAACCTTCGCTACCTCCCCACCCTGTGACTCACTTCCGCTTCCATGGTTCCATCCGCTGCTAAATTTACTCCCAGATATCTAAAACACTTCACTTTCTCCAGTTCTTCTCCATTCGAATTTACCTCCCAATTAACTTGTCCCACAACTCTCCTGAACTTGATAACCTTGTTCTTATTCACGTTTACTCTCAACTTTCTTCTTTCACACACTGTATCAACCTTAGTCACAAGCTTCTGCAATTTCTCGCCCAAATCATCCACCAGCGCAGTATCATCAGCAAACAACATCTGACTCACTTCCCAAGCCCTTTCATCCAGAAGAGAGCATACTTACCCCTCTCTCCAAAACTCTTGCATTCACCTCCCTAACCACCCCGTCGTCCATAAACAAATTAACAGTCATGGAGACATCACACACCGCTGCCGCAAACCGATATTCACTGAGAACCAATCACTTTCCTCTCTTCCTACTCGTACACATGTCTTACATCCTTGATAAAAACTTTTCACTGCTTCTAGGAACTTACCTCCCAAACCATATACTATCAAAACCTTCCACAAAGCATCTCTATCCACCCTATCATATGCCTTCTCCAGATCAATAAATGCTACATAGAAGTCCACCTCTTTTTCCAAATGTTTCTCACATACATTCTTCAAAGCAAACACCTGATCCAGACGTCCTCTACCACTTCTCATATCACACTGTTCTTCCCCAATCTGATACTCTGTACATGCCTTTACCCTCTCAATCAATACCCTCCCATATAAGTTCCCAGGAATACTCAACAGACTTATGCCTCTGTAATTTGAACACTCACCTTTATCCCCTTTGCATTTATACAGTGGCACTATGCATGCATTCCGCCTATCCTCAGACACTTCACCGTGATCCATACATACAATGAATATCTATATCAACCATTCAACAACACAGTCACCCCCTTTCTTCATAAATTCCACCGCAATACCATCCAACCCCGACGCGTTGCCGGCTTCCATCTTCAGCAAAGCTTTCACTACCTCTTCTGTGTTCACCAAAACATCCTCCCTGACCCTCTCATATGGAGTGAAAAAGATTTTGAGTGATTGGGGCCTGACATGCAGGAGGGTGAAAGGCGTGCAAGGAATAGAGTGAATTGGAACGATGTGGTATACCGGGGTCGACGTGCTGTCAATGGATTGAACCAGGGCATGTGAAGCGTCTTGGGTAAACCATGGAAAGTTCTGTGGGCCTGGATGTGGAAAGGGAGCTGTGGTTTCGGTGCATTATTACATGACAGCTAGAGACTGAGTGTGAACGAATGTGGCCTTTGTTGTCTTTTCCTAGCGCTGCCTCGCACAAATGACGAGGGATGGGGTTGTTATTTCATGTGTGGCGAGGTGGCGATGGGAATGAATAAAGGCAGACTATGAATTATGTACATGTGTATATATGTATATGTCTGTGTGTGTATATATATGTATACGTTGAGACGTATAGGTATGTATATGTGCGTATGTGGACGTGTATGTATATACATGTGTATGTGGGTGGGTTGGGCCATTCTTTCGTCTACTTCCTTGCACTACCTCGCTAACGCGGGAGACAGCGACAAAGCAAAATGAATAAATATATATATATATATATAATATAATGAATTATATGATTTCCTGATTTCCTGTTAGTGGTGTAGGCAAGAGTCGAGGGCGGGTTGAGTGTGTATAATCATGTTTACTGTGTGGAGAAGGTGGAGGACCTGCCTGTAGTGGCATCTCCACCCACACACCAGCCTGGGAGCCCCACTCACCACCACACGTTGGGCGGGAGCTCGGAATATGCAGATTCCACCTGTAGTTCGATTGACTTGGAAGATACTAATGATGATAACTCGAGGAGCAGCAGTGATGGTGATATGATTGATCCCAGAAGTTATCATAATACTGACTACATAATATGTAAAGTCCACCAGCCATTGGTAAGTCATGATCAGGCTATGGCCTCACTGATCTCGAAGTAAAGTGGGAGGAAAGTATACTATGTGACAGGGATAACAAAGAGGTATGACTATCATTTATAGAAAGGTAGATTTTAAACTCCTTCCAAAACTTAGATTATTTTTCTTTATTACATCTTTACTTCTACATCTCTTCAACCCTCCCTTTTTTTCTTTTTTTTTAACTTAGACGCGACCTCGATAAGGACTTTTGTTTGGGATCGAAACCTTTGATATGGAAATAAAAGTCACCGCATTGTAAGTGAATAGTAATTTTATGGCCACGTAGGTGGATATGCAGTGGTAGAGTGAGAGATAATGCTATCAGTGTCATCACCACTTGACCTCCACCATCCCTCTTTTGCGTGGAATGAGACTGCACATCTTCCAGTAAGGTTGAGGCACACCACCTCGCTTGGACCATTGGGTCTGCGTGGTCTGTGTAACTCTTCACCACTGGCTCCCAGTCGGTCGCACGTGTACCACGAGCAAGCCCTTGAGAACCTCCCAGGTGGTGGTGCATAGTATTGGAAACTCCATTGGTTAAAGAAAATTCGATTAAATACATTCTGACATTTATGACTGTTGGATGATATACTGCGCAGAATTTTCTCCGCTTGAAGTAATGTCGTAAACATAAGATTTATTGCAGTTCAAAGAACCTTACAATTTTATAGTGAGACTTTGCATATAGAAGAGTAAACAGAGTGAATGAAAGATGAGTTAGTGATACGTGACTCAAAAAGGTTGATGAACCACAGTTTTAAGAGGGGACAGAGTTATATGGTCATCACTGCTACGGAAAGATGATCATTACAGCTACAGGACTGTGATCATTACTGCTCTGGGGAGGTGATCATTATTACAGTGGACTGTTGCCATTGTAGCCACAGCCAGGTGATCCTCTTTTTGGTTCAGACAGATCATGGCACTGCTGCAGGAGGAGTCATTATCACCGTAGGGAAGTGTTCATCATAGGTGGTTACTGCAGGAAATGACCAACGTTATTGTAGGAAGGTCATTATCACAGTGATGGGAAAGTGATCATTAATGCTACAAGATTGCTGTCATCACTGCTATGATAAGTATGATCATTGCCAAAGAGGGATTATTATCATATTTCTATTATCATTATCATTATTATTATTATTAATATTATTATCATTATTATTATTATTATTATTATTATTATTATTATTATTATTATTACTGTTATTAGTATTATCATTTCTACTACTACTATCACTACCACTACTATGACTACGACTATTATCATTAGACGAATATGTTCCTACGTCAGTCTCCATGTGGTGCATGTGATTCGGGGAACAGCTGGTGACCAGGTATCTCCCATAGCAGACTCGTCAAGATATGTTGATGTGCATCATTAAGGATGCAGGAGAGACAAAATATATCGGACCGTTGTTCTTGCACAGAGAGAGAGAGAGAGAGAGAGAGAGAGAGAGAGAGAGAGAGAGAGAGAGAGAGAGAGAGAGAGAGAGCAATGCAATGCAAATTTTATTCCCAGGACTTGATATGAAAGTGTAGTCTTGATCGACCTGACGTGAGTGATGAGTTATTTGGGCCACGTTCGGGTCGTAAAGTTATTCTGACGGCCAGTGCAAGTAGGAGAGAGAGAGAGAGAGAGAGAGAGAGAGAGAGAGAGAGAGAGAGAGAGAGAGAGAGAGAGAGAGAGTCAGGTACGCTGAGAGTGGAGAGCACTGATGGGACGAGACCAGGTTGGAGGGAGGAGACCCATGGGTTAAAGAGGCAGTGGATCACTGAGGAAAGATGCCACTGACGAGGGGGAGAAGTGGTGGAGGGACCACAGAGAGGGATGGACCATTGATGGAGGGGACCAGTGAGGGAAGAGGCCTCTGAGGAGGGGGAACCACTTCAGGGGGAACCGTTCAGAAACAAGACCATGAAGGGAGGACCACTGGGGTAGAGGGAAACAATAATGAAGAGACCATTATAAGGGAGGGACACCGTCGGAACCACACGACATATCACTCAGCTGGGCATCCCTGTCTGACACACCTGATGGATGGTGGGGAAGGTCACGCCGCAGCTAAACGGACCGCATGCGGTGTTCGTGCCAGCAGGACTCACGGTCACCGTACGCCCTACCGGAGACCAGGACCGAACTGTATTTCCGGTTGGACCTAAACAGCCACAGTTGACTACCGGACGTTATGTAAGGTACACTTTGTACCGAACATGAACATTAAACATACTCCAAAACTAGTGATCAAGAGATGAATGTTAAAGCAGCAACCTAGACATTCTGAAGTCTGCCGAACATCAGACCTTTCTGAACACGAAGGTGATCGTACGAATAAGAGGACCACACACTTTCTGGACACATTCCCAGGGATAGAGATGGTCATGCGTTCCAGTAGGCACGACTCCAGTAGGTGGGGAGGACGCCATTGAAAGACACGATTCATATCTCCGGTAAAGTAGCACTTTTTAGTTTTCAAATATTGGTTGGTTAGTGACAGTGTTTGGCATCATCAAAGAATATCTTTAAAAACAACTGGTTTTAGAGGATATAACTACTGACACGCAGTCTCTTGCAAAAACAACTTTTTCTCCGTTTTTTATTTTGATTCCCTGAAAGTAGTTGGTAGTGGAGAAGGTGGACGAGGAGGTAGGTGGAAGACGGAGGGACGAGGAGGTACGTGGCGAAGTAGATATCCACCACCTTATTCCAAGATAGATAAGGTGGAGAGTAGATGGTGGAGCAAAGGAGGTCGTAGGCGGTGCATTTTGTGAATGAGCGTTCGTTCGAGAGGGTAAGTGTTGTAATAGATGTAGGAACGGAGGATCGAAGAGGTGTAGTTGGTGGGCCGCGTGTAGCAGGAGCCGGAGAGCAAGGTGTAGGTACGTGGGAGAACGTTGGAAAGACAGACAACAGAAGGGTCCGGGTCCGCTGACCCATATTTAGGAGGGAGAGAGGAGGATGGCAGTAGGTAGCGAAAAGGGTGTACGAGCAGAGGGCGGGATGGCTGCAGTAGCAGGGTAGATGTAGGACTGGTAGACATGATGTAGGTGGTTGAATGAGTGTAGGAGGGAGGAAGGTGTGCCACAGATACAATAGGGGAGGGAGTCGAGCCACAATAAATCTCGGGTCGGTATTCAGTGTTTGTGAAGAAATTAACATGCACAATGGTTGTGATGATGGACTGACCTGTGTTTTAGAGCCTTACTTTATTTGTGCGTGATGTAAAATATAACAATATACTCTGTGCGTTCATGTGTATATGTGTATACGCGCATATGCCCACACGAGGATGTGTTTGTACGTGTGCGTATAATGTGTATATGTGTGATATTCATTCTGTGATTAACCTTTGCTGCATATCTCTTATCTTTTATCTTCTTCCTTCTTTCATACAGTCTCTTGAACCTCAAACTATTCACATTCTCCATGTTGCTTGACGTGTTCCACCCTTCCAGTCTTCCATTACTGTGAAGGAATTTCTTTATATTTTATCAGATTTTTTATTCCTTAGTTTTCTGTTGTACTCTCTAGTTCATTCTCTTCCTCCTCATGTTGTTGAATCCTTCCATGTCGAGATCCTCAAACCCACTGTAGTCACGTCTCCCAGTACCTATCTTTTCCCAGCATAGGCGTGGTTGTGATCGCTGACCTCTCCTGAAGTTTGCCTCCTTATCTTCAGGTAACAGCTTTTCTTGCCCCTCCATTGAAGCCTCTCCACTAGATTTATGCTCCTCTTTTAAGTGACTTTACCAAACTGGTGCCGGAGACTCTGATTTGGGTGAGATATATGTTGTCAGTATCGTTTTGACTATGTACTTGGTGGCAGTTTTGCCACCCATAAGTATATAATTTACTTCCTTGACGACTCTCCTGATGTGGTTATCCGGTGACAAAGAGGATACTAAGTCAACTTTAACTCCCTCTCGGAGGAAGATAGTCGTAAATACGACCATGTAAGACGTTAGTCGTAGCATGGCCTCACTGTACTGTGTTTGTGTGTCCATGAGAGATTATGTGATTGTGTGTCTCTATGTTTGGTTGCACGAACGTGTATTTATGTGTCAGTATCTGTGTGCCCGCATATGTATTTTGTCATCTTTGCGAGCACGTGTGTGAGCTGGGTAATATAACTGTTCATGTTCAGATGCGTACTCTGTTTTCGACCCACACTCTCACCTTCTGACCCACGTGTAGGCCTGATTTCACACCCCGAGCTAGACTCGCTCGCTCACGCCCCGAGCCAAATACTCACACAGCCTCCGGCTCGCTGTCCGTACATCCTCCACCGGTTTCTCATGAAGTGCCATGAATACGAACCTCACCCTCCCTCATCTCCGCAGGTTCTCCGTGTTTCCACGGTCCCTGGAGGAGACCATGGTCTGACCCGGGGATCATGATCTGTACCAGAGACCACATCCCCATAGAGGAGAGACTGGGCCATACTGTACATCTTGGGGCCAGGGGGGATAGGCGTCGCCCGCTGATGAATATTGCTCTTGTCAGCCATTAAATCTGTTGATTAGGTCTCGGGCGAGCCTGGCTCTCCTGCACCGCCCATACGATGGTTACGCTATTACCCCAACACCACTTACTGAAAGATGAGGGAGCACCTCCCTGCCGACGAGGTGTTAACTAAAAGGCTGGGTTAGTGTGGGGAGGAGGAGATGGTAACTGTGGGACCTTCCTTATACACCGTAGGTTATAAGGAAGTTTGAGAACAAAAGTTAGATTGTGATTCTTATATCTATATGAAAACGGTCCGGAATATGCAGTCAACATTTTGTAAGATATACTGTCAGGGTTATATAAGATATGTAGTAGAATTTTATGGTTGTCTGAACCGCGAAATTACTAATTGGTCATCTTTTTTCATAAAGGATAATCAACTATTTATCTTTATTTGTCTCGACGCTGTCTCGTGTCGAGGAACAAATTTATGTTATATGATGTACGATGAAACGAGATAGATCCTGCCTGACAGCTTTTGTGGTGGGTGATGGGACGGACACAACCTGTGAGACAGCTGGTGGAATGAGACAGCACAGGACCTGCAAGACAGCTGGTGTAATGGGACAGCACAGGACCTGCAAGACAGCTGGTGTAATGGAACAGCACAGGACCTAGAGACAGCTGGTGTAATGGGACAGCACAGGACCTGCAAGACAGCTGGTGTAATGGACAGCACAGGACCTGCAAGACAGCTGGTGTCACCTATAGATCCATACGCCAAAATTCACCAGAAAGTTGAAAATCTGGCCAAATAGAGCTTTAAGAAGGTTGGCTTGAATATGTAAATTCGACAAGAGCCAAGTAGAACACATAGCTTGGTGGCTGAGGTATTTTGTCAGCGAGAGAAAAGAACATTACAAGATATAAAGTAAGGAGGAGGTGGAAGAGGAGGAGCGATGGACGAAGAAAACGTTTTGGGAAACTCTTTTAACAAGAGGGAAATATAAGTCGAAAATTAGGGATGGTGTTGGTGTAGGGTAGGCTCCCGGTGCAGGCAGCAGACGTTCTCTTACAGTGTCACCCAACCATAGTTTGTTTGTCTATCTGTGGAAATGTGTTGCTAGACACTACCACCGCCGGTTTCTCTTGCCTTGCTTTTAACCATCCTAATTGAGAAACATAAAAAAGGAAACCAGAAATAAAGGATACACCAAGAACAAAGATTTAATACATGTTTAGGATATGGGACCTTGAATACATGCAGCATATTGAATTATGCTTATGACTGATTAGAGTTGCAAAAGTTGTCACATACTTTGGATAAATGTATTATAGGTTCAGAGCAGTGCATGATATAATGCTGTAGAGGTTGACAGTAATGAATGATGTGATACTTCAGAGGTTGACAGTAATGCATGATGTGATACTTCAGAGGTTGACAGTAATGCATGATGTGATACTTCAGAGGTTGACAGTAATGCATGATGTGATACTTCAGAGGTTGCCAGTAATGCATGATGTAATGCTGTAAAGGTTGACAGTAATGCGTGGTGAAATTCTGTAGAGATTGACAACAATGCATAATATAAAGCTACTGAGGTTGACAGTAATGCTGTTGAGGTTGACAGTAATGCATAAGATAATGCTTGAGAGATTGACAATAATGTAAGGTATAAAGATGCAGTTCATTCAGTTGTCACACTAAAACGTGCATGATTGCAGTGTGAGGAAGTAGTTTCAAGCTTGTGGTATAAGTTGGAAACAAATTATAAACAGCAACTTTGTGGTCTCGAAGTCCTGGTCGCATCTTCTACACAAGATGTATGAAGCACGAGGCAGCGAGCGGGTGAAGGTGAGCTGGTGGCCCCACCTCAATGCCGTCATACACCTGTGAATGGCGTCAACCAAGTGCTCTCTCTCTCTCTCTCTCTCTCTCTCTCTCTCTCTCTCTCTCTCTCTCTCTCTCTCTCTCTCTCTCTCTCTCTCTCTCTCACATACCTGGGAGTTCCCCGGGTAGGGCCGCTGGGTCCCTCGATATTTTCCATCTGTCTTTACAATGTGGAAAACATTTCTTTTGCGTCATCCGTCGTGAAGGCTGGATTACCATAACAATGCAGCGGGTCACACGGCCGGGCGTGAGCCAACGGAAGACCAGGACGTCAAGAGGTATCAGAGAACTTTAAGATTTACTCTGAGACTTTGCTATGACAGACTGTTAGGTATTAGAATAATCTATTTAATGAAGGCAGCTGTATGCAGGAGTCAACATATTACTCCAGCGATAAAACCCGACCTCCTACAATCGCCAAAACAGGTCCTCCAAGATACCATGTAGGTTTAAGGTGACCTTTTTGTAAACCATGGAGTCTTGCCTTGCCGCGTCCCAATTGGTATTATTTACTGCCGTGCTTGGCTGGGCGGGGATAATCCTCCCAGCCAGGGACGAAGGACTGGAGTAGAACCAGAATGCAAATGCCTTATCTTCTCCAGCTGTCTACCGCCATGATCAGCTCGAAGTATTTCGTGGGTTTTGTTAGGCTAGCCTGGCGTTGGCTAGGGTAGCCTGGCGTTGGCTAGGGAAGCCTGGCGTTGGCGTTGGCTAGTGTAACCTGGCGTTGGCTATGGTAGCCTAGCGTTGGCAAGGGTAGCCTGACGTTGACTAGGGTAGCCTGACGTTGACTAGGGTAGCCTGGTGTTGGTTAGAGTAGCCTGGCGTTGGCTAGAGTAGCCTTGCGTTGGGTAGGCCAGCCTGGCGTTGGCTAGGCTAGTCTGTGGCTGCACCCGTCTCTCCTGATACACCAGGCTACCGATATTACCCCCTCGAAGTGCCTCTGCCGTGGGAATGAATGCCTCGCGCCACACGTTGTCTTCCTGGAAATGCCACGTTTTTATAATTGCTTTAATCTGTATCAAGTTGCTGTTGTATGCGAGCTAACGGTGGCATTAACATGGTCAGTCTGTAACCTTCAGCGAATGATCCCCAGCTTAACTAAATGTTTTCTTCTGCGAGTTCGCAACATCTTGTTCAGATGTTTGTCCTTAGTTTATCGCTTTTAACTTGGAGGGAAAAATAGAATGTTTCATATTAGCTTTAGTGCAGCAAAGTGACGTCTGAGCTTGTTAACTGGCATTTGTCTTTAGACACTTAACTTATCTGGATATATTTTTCCGCTGTTGACTTTACTTTGGAAAGTGTTAGAAAAGTGTGTACTGTACAGTGACCAGCTTTATCTCCTTTTGTATAGCGAGATATTATTCACAGCTTCTGTTATGATGACTTCAAGAAGCACCATCTTCAACGTGATGAAGTGTTCGTGAGGTATTCATCAAGCTGGTTATGTCATTGTTAATTTTGTTAATGCTACTGTTAACTTTGCCAGGTGTTATCTTTTTTATCAGTCTGCTACGTTGCTGAGATAGCATTACATCTGGCACGTCAGCTGTGTTTGATCAAGCTATTTTCTGCAGCGAAATTCCACGCGATGGTTTCTTATGGCTCGTTGGCTCTAGCTTACCAACTTATTTTGAGTCAACTCGGAGTCTCTGGTGTATAATATGTCCCCAGGCAGCTATATTGCCATATCTGTACTAGATTAGCTTTGACTTGATAAGGTGTTATCTGTAGCGAGCTGTTATATTTTCTTACTTGAGGAATGTCCACAGACGGTCGGCTTTAACTCAGTAAGGTGTCAGCGACAGCTTATACCAGCAATAACTTGGCCAAGTATTACTAAAACCTGTTACCTTAAGCGGGTGGAGTTACTCTCGAGTAATGTTTAGCTTAGCAAATTATAAACGACGAGTTAGGCCTTAGCCAAACAAAGTTCGATCAATGAAAAATAAAAACTATATGTATTTTTTTCCCAAGAGGATGTTGTGTATGTGTGACACTGGCGAGTGTATCAGACCCGAGGATCGACCAACAAGGCTTGAATCAGCCGGGCTTCTGCCGGATGCCACTATCATGACCCCGAAGCAATAGGGGACGCCGTATTTGTTATCTTCCTTTACCTTTCGGCCCAGGTGGCTAAGGACGTGTTGCTGTATCAACCGAGCTAGAAAAACCGTCTGTGTTGATCGTATCTGGATGTCGCTTAATGCTTCATTCGTCACTGCCGGCTCATAACAGGTTTGGCAAGACAGAGTCATATTCATAATGCAATCTGTGTGTGTGTGTGTGTGTGTGTGTGTGTGTGTGTGTGTGTGTGTTCCTTTCAAGATCTTGGGTTCTGAAGGGAGTGTCTTGTTAACGTCAGGATCCAAGAAACGTGTGGATCCTGCTATGTACACATGAGTTAAATTTAAGATTCAGCGAGCGATCCTTTCTCTCCTTTTTTTTCTTTAAGATTCAGCGAGCGATCCTTTCTCTCATTTTTTTCTGCATCATACATAGCTGGGCCAAACTTAATGACTTGAGAACAATGGCACGGCGCTTAGACACGACGGAACGACCCTTTAGCACGACGGTACGACTCTTGAACACAACGGTACGACTTTAGGTATGATGGCCTGGCCTGAGCCCGATGGGTCAGGTCAAAGGCCAGGCGATCGTACCCAAAAGACGTACCGTCATCTTCTGGGGTCGTACTTTCCTGCTCAAGGGCCGTACCTTATGTTCAAGTGGTTGATATATTGAGGGGCCGGGCTTTGTCTGTGTTGCGATCGCCAGAATTTATGCATTCTCCTGCCTTGCTGGGGTTCAGCTTACCTCTTGTATTATCCAGCCTCCCAGGCTAGACTGTGGACGGGAATGTGAGTGGCAGCCACGACCTAGGCTCCTTCCCTGCACGTCTCGCCGTTATTCTCAATATACGGTTACATGTATGACAATGGTTATATGTGTGGGTGGTTCATACATCTGAGCATGGGTGTATTTGTGTAATTACGTCTGTCTGTGTATTCTCATGTATCACTCGAAGTCCATACAAGCAAACGTGCTACTGCAACGTTAAGACACGAAAGAGAGAGAGAGAGAGAGAGAGAGAGAGAGAGAGAGAGAGAGAGAGAGAGAGAGAGAGTATAATGTGCATCATCCTGTTGACATGTGGCCACTTTAGATTATTCTTATGGCGACATCCAGTAGAGAGGGGAAAGATTAACAGTATATTTGCATATTCAGATACTCATATATTTACATATAATTCTCACTCCGGCTTCTTCAGCATGTACTTCGAGCAAGTGAGAAATGTTCCTTCGTATGTCTCATACCTGTTGAATGTGACCCATGTACTGTACCATCTTCATTATCATAACGGTGACGGTAGATGTATATGTGTACCACACAACAGATGTTTCCCAGCACACATGAGTCTAAGCTTGATATTTGTGTATTGAAACCAACGGATACTGGATACCAAATATTCCCAAAACGTCGATAACTCAGCTAAGTTCACTGTCATGAAAAAAAAAAAAAAAGAAGAAGACACAAGACTGATGGCGAGCTGCTGGTGTATGAAGGCCCGCAGCAGGAGGAGGCTGGCGAATCTAAACCCAGCAGCTGTAAGATGGTCGCACATGATATAAACAGAAAGACTCGTGTGCTGGCAAAGATGTGTGTGTGTGTGTGTGTGTGTGTGTGTGTGTGTGTGTGTGTGTGTGTGTGTCGGGTATTACCCAACGGTCCAGGATGAATGTAGCTCTTGTGTTAGCCGGCGACCAGCGAGTCCAGGCGCCCCTTACCACCGACCTCCAGACCCCACCAGGTGGTCGTTACTGATGCTGGCGAACTTCTTGTAAAATTCTCGCCCTCCCAGCTGCTCCGTGTCCCCTCCAGCCGACGGTCATCAGCTCGATGGGCGCGGTAATGGTGGCAGAGGTCATTAATGCGATAGCTTAGCCCACAAAGGGAGGCCATTATGGGCCTGAATGATCTTAATGTCACGATCCGTCGTAGTGAATGATGTTGTGAGTCCTGGGACACGCCGTCGTGGTGACCGACAGACACTGGTTACCCTGTGAGGCGATCAGGTTAAAGACCCGGAGGTTGTTAAGTGGCTCTGGGTTATATACTGATGATTGTAAACCTTATTCAGTACATATACATACAATGGTCATCACGTATGCAAGGGCTACGCTCGCGTGCACAGCAGTTTAGACTGTAAATCGTTGGTAGGTATTTAGTTTGTTATATATCATTAAAGGTTACAGTTGTACCATATATACAATCTCTCTCTCTCTCTCTCTCTCTCTCTCTCTCTCTCTCTCTCTCTCTCTCTCTCTCTCTCTCTCTCTCTCTCTCTCTCTCCTCCTCATATATGTACCGTCATCATAAAGTCAAGACTCGCTAGCTGAGCTCCACCCACATGAAATAAAGTGTTGTATTCAGTTGCCTCATCTTCTCGGTTGTATTCTGAACTTTTAAGATTTCTTGCTCAAACGTCTGTTGCTCTTCTCAAGGGCAAGGTATTCAGTTAGTTTGTACTTACCTACTGTTAGTTGAACACACCCAGTGTTAGTCAGGCATACCCTGTGTTAGTCAAGCATACACAGTACTTGTCAAGCATACCCAGTATTAGTCAAGCATAGCAGTGTTAGTTAAGCATACCCAATGTTAGTCAAGTATACCCAATGTCTGTCAAGCATACCCAGTGTTTGTCCATTATACGCAATACTTGTCAAACATACCCAGTGTTTGTCAATGATACCCAATGTTTGTCAAGCATACCCAGTGCTCGTCAAGCATACCCAGTGTTCGTCAAGCATACCCAGTGTTCGTCAAGCATACCCAGTGTTCGTCAAGCATACCCAGTGTTCGTCAAGCATACTAGTGTTGGTCAAGTGAATTTGGACTGAACTTACGGTACATCATAAGACTCTTTACCTTGACACAGTAAAAACTGAGAAGAATACTTACCAAGATGAGAATTTCGCACTAATTAGGAATAAAGATAAAGGTAAAAGAACTCCTAGCCATTACCGGAGTCAAGTTCATCAATTATCAGTTTGAGACGTAGAGAGCCTATGTTCCAGAGAGATTTATGCTGACAGATGGCAGCTTGTGGGGCATGAAGGTGCTGAATTTTGCGACAGTCGGTAAGATCGAAAGATCAGTCATCCTACAGCTGAAGTGGAGGATGGTTTGGCAAATTGTGGTAATATTACTGGAAACACAGACGAAGATGCTATGTTCAAATTCCATGCTGGCTCAAAAGAAAAAAGATGGGAAGGGTAGGTCTGAGGTGCCAAGGCGGTCTTACAAATAGTCGATGTTAAGAACCGAAAGAAGTATCCATAGTGATTTAAGTCGGGGACAAGTTATGAGTCTTGTCTGAGATATGGCAGGCGAAATGCAGGTAGACGAGCTTCGCGCGATGAATACAAGAGAGAGTAAGAAAGGAAAGAATGTCTTTGGAATGTTGAGGTCCCATCTAGGATATGATCTCAAATCCGCTAGACAGAGACTACTTTACTGCTCATTAAAACAATGATAAGATATCTTGTAAGATACCTTCATTACCAAACGTCAGACGTTGGTTAGAATAATATCTTGAGTACATGAGTTTATGATCTGGTCTCCACATTATCAACAGAGCCAAGAAAGGCCTACGAGACCACAGAGAAATGCATAGTGTATAAAACAAGCTGTAAGAAGACTGGTTATGGAAACTTGCGAATACTCTCTTTACCAGGGCGAAGGTTCCCCCGCTGACTCAACACTTTTTAAGATATTTAGGAAAGGCGATAAAGTCGATGAAGATACGATGTTTGAAGTGTGCAAGGGAACCAACCAGATATGTTAAGATGAAACTTAGTGGAAAAAGATTTCACACTGATATAAGTAACGACTTACTTATAAGTAACGACTTACTTAGGGTGATTGAACACTGGGTTGTAAGCTGGCTACTGATATCATAAGCATCGTTGATGGACTCGTTCAAGAAGAGATTAGATGATCATTATTCTCGGACGATGGACTATCATTACTTAGATCGCAAGTAATCCCGTTACACGCTAATTAAGTCTTTTACAACCTGTTTATCATGTGTTCAATTACCTGTGCTCTCTCTCTCTCTCTCTCTCTCTCTCTCTCTCTCTCTCTCTCTCTCTCTCTCTCTCTCTCTCTCTCTCTCTCTCTCTCTCTCTCTCAGCTACGAACAGAGGATGATAATTGAACTCGCCCCGCGGGGATCAAGATCAAGTTAGCAGTCTCCCAGTTAGACGGGGTAGAACCTGGCATTACGCGGTGCATATCATAGAACATAACGAAGCCGACCCCCTGAAAGCTTTGGTGAATGTAGTTAACTAACTTCACCTTGGGTTACTAAACATCCCCACATTCTCTGTGGCTCCTCTTCTTAGTCTTATGTCCCTCCTTATAATATGGTGTTGTCCAGAAATCACTTCTCGCTCTGGACACACTCAAGGCGCAGGGAACAAATGGTATCCTCTGAAGAAATATGCTTTGTGAACTCACACCCATGCTTGTTCGCCAGAGCTTCTCCTCCTCTTGGTAGAATGTATTGGTATAGTAACCCTTCCAACTATCATTCTTTTGCGCTGAGTTCTACTGCCTCAGGAATCTTCGAATTCATTCTCTTCTCATTTGCGTATTCTTGAATCTCAGTCTTCTCTCTGATCGTTATTAGAGATTTAGTAAGACGAGATCTGCCGCTGATATCCTTTCCTATTTCTCTAATATTTAGTCATCTTCTCTGGGAGACTTTAGGGAATCCTATGGTATCTGATCTCTTAGCTCCCCTATGTTGGCTTTCCTCCCTTACTATCTTCTCTTTCTCTTTTACCTACGTATTTTCGGGTGTCCATTAAGGTTCTGTCTTGTCTCCTATGTTCTTCGTCCATTTTGTCAACGATTTTCTAACTTCAACAGATATCCAATTTCACTCTTATGTTGATAACTCAACACTGCATTACTCCACCTCCACATCTGCTCCATTTTCTCCTGCTAGATCTGCGCCTCGGCGCAATTGCACTGCTTCTTTAAATTCAGATTTAGATAGGATGTCCTTATTGTTTAATGCCTCTGAAACAATTCCCCCCCTAAAACTTCTCACAGTTTATGTATCTCATGTGATGGCTTTGTTATCTCATTAGGCAAGACAATAAGCATATTTAATCTAATTTATGGCGGATATCCCCACTTTACAGAAACAGCCAAGCTTGCCCTTGAGAAACTGGAATTCTAGAATAGACACCGAAAATATTTTCTTCTTAACAGTTGCGCTGATTACACAAAAGTTTTATTGTCTTGGCATGGAATGCTCTTCAAAGCAGTCTGACTTACCACATCTCCCAGTCTGACCTTAAAGATTTGATCCATTTGCCCTACGCTGCAGGGCTGGTTCCCTTTCTCTCTTCTATCGATATTACTGTATTTTCTACCTGCGGAAATTAGCTGACCGTGTGCCCCCACCATGAATTTACCCACGTAGTACATGGCAAACCACTGCCTCACATGATTACTGTGTCCTCGTTGGTTACTCAGGGATGAGCCGTTACGATGACTCTTTCCCACCACCGCTAAGCTCTGGCACGTCTTGCTCCTCATGTCTTCCACAGTAGCTGCGACCTGGTGTTCTCTCTCAACAGCAGTTTTTCCATCCTCTCCCACATTTTTAGATGATTTTTCCTCTCTCTCTCTCTCTCTCTCTCTCTCTCTCTCTCTCTCTCTCTCTCTCTCTCTCTCTCTCTCTCTCTCTCTCTCTCTTAACCCTTTTTTTATTATTTCCTTTGATATACGGCCTGGCATCGAAGAAGACTGTCGTCCATGGCTGGAGCGTCAGACCGTCAAGAACACAAAGGTAAAGCACCTGGAAGGAGCACTTCCAGCACCTGGTGTCTGGATGTGGAAGCGAGCCAGGATCCTACGCCAGCCTTACCACAGAGAGGGACTCATATCAGTCTTATCACCATGGTGGGACTTATAATGATCTTACCATGAAGAGATTTCTGTCTCATCGCAGAGAGATACACTGGTCTCATCTTGAAGAGGTTTCAACCAGTTTTTCCAGGGAGAGATTATTACTGTGGGAAAACTCTCGCCACTTTTTACATGGAGAGAGACTTAACCGTCCAAATATAAAGATATTTTTTTTTTACCAGTCTTACCACAAGGGAACTTCACCATTCTTATCTGACGGCACACCAACACCAGCCTCTGATGCTAGAATAGGAATGACGTACACAGTGTTGAAAAAAAAAAAAAAAGTATCATCACTTCTTGTGTGAAACAATATGACACCATGGACGAAGCACTTTGAGAACTGTCCATTGGTCTGGCCTTACACTGGTAGACTTACTTTCACGATACTATATAGATTGCCAGTGATGTTTACTGTCATTTGCCATAATAAATGTTTTGCTGATTTCATAGTTCGATAGAGGTAACCATGAATGGGGTTGCTATATATTCATTTGGAAATTTGTCTCTCATTCACGCTTACCAACCATATTTAGACAACACGAGTCGTATTGATCATTTCGAAATTCAACGAACCCATCCGGGAAAATATTTTGTTATTTTACCGTGTGCGCTGAAAAGTATTATCCAACAAATGATATTACGCATTTCATTTTACAGTGACGTCATTACAGGTATGGTCTATTGCATACCTCCTCAAGGAATTGCCAGCTGTTGGATCCGTAAATTGTAACTTGTTCAAGACCTGTGGCTCAAACCGTTTATCTCTGTGGACCACAGTTGAAGATAGAGCCACAGGAGGCGTGAAAATGTAGCTTCACGGTATTTCGTTTGTCACATCTTCACCCAGACTGACAGAAAGGTAAGGTAACATGCACTATATACAGGAAAAACTCAGATCAGTGTGGGGTCAATCAAGCAAAATTGGGTTGGATCCTTTTACATATCTGATTGACACGTCAGATCACACAGCAGGTGGTCAGACACCTTTTACATAGTAAATCTGATATTTGGATCACTCTGAGAGTGGCCATAGGAAATATTTCCTGATCATAAGTTTTAGAAATCATACAAGATTCTGTTATCTTTCCCTCTTAATTAGAGCTAACCTTAGCAGTGTGGCAGGTACTATTCTAGTCAGTTTTATGCTCCTCCTTAGCTGGTCACACTGCTAAATTTAGATCTCATTTAGAGAGAAAGATAACAGAATCTTGTGTGATTTCTAAAACTTACGATCAAAAGATAACTATGTACTATGGACACTTTAACTGTGATCCAGTTCTTTCCAGCTGAACTGCTGTGACCTGCCATGTCAACCAGGTATGTAATAGGGATCCAGCCCAGTCGACCTGTAATGACCTAGTTTATCAATTTTGCTTGATTAACCCCACATTGACCTGGGTTTCTCCTGTATATATTGCATGTTGCCTTACCTTTCTGTAGGTTTACCTGATAATGTGATAAACGAAAGATCTTACAACTACACTTTCATTTATTGTGTGGTTCTTTCTGCATCTGTTATACATAAGATTGTGTCTACACTGCATATATATATATATATATATATATATATATATATATATATTCTTTTTTTTCCTGAGTCCACGGGGAAAATGAAACACGATAAGTTCCCAAGTGCACTTTCGTGTAGTAATCACATCATCAGGGGAGACACAAGGGAGAAATATAACAGTCAGTTGATGTATAACGAAGAGACGCAGCTAGGTCGCCATTAGGTAAACATGCGATTGTCAAAGAAAGACAACGAGCGTATCATAAACTTAGTATGTGGACAAGAAGGTGAATTGGTTACAAATTTTATCAACAATAAAGTTATCCAGTTTTTATAGATCTTCCCTAATATTAGGATTATAATTCTTTGTGTATTTGATCATAGAAGATTCAATGATATTTCTCGTAGTACTGGAGTTAATGACTGAGATGGCATTACTCCAGTCAGTACAATGATCATAGTTTTTAACGTGATTAAACAGAGAGAGAGAGAGAGAGAGAGTTAAGTGATATACTGAATTACTGCTGTAATTCTCAAACATTTCTCTGAAACATTTTTATTTTATAAAGGCATCGTTACTGTGGCAGCCACCACCTGCCTGGTGGTGTCGTCCAGTCTGGTTCATTAGGCAGGAGTGACGGGCGGTTGAGGTCGTCAGTCGCTTGGCCAAGCAAATAATGTGGTACCGTTGAGGACATCATCATCATCTGCCTACACAGACGCCCTCCGCCCCACAGTTCCTTCCACCACCACCACCCTCGTCGTCGTCGTCGTCTGCTGCTGCCACCGTCACCACCATCGCCACCACCATCGTCCTCTGCCACCGTCACCACCATCGTCCTCTGCCATCGTCACCACCATCGTCCTCTGCCACCGTCACCACCATCGTCCTCTGCCATCGTCACCACCATCGTCCTCTGCCACCGTCACCACCATCGTCCTCTGCCACCGTCACCACCATCGTCCTCTGCCACCGTCACCACCATCGTCCTCTGCCACCGTCACCACCATCGTCCTCTGCCACCGTCACCACCATCGTCCTCTGCCACCGTCACCACCATCGTCCTCTGCCACCGTCACCACCATCGTCCTCTGCCACCGTCACCACCATCGTCCTTTGCCACCGTCACCACCATCGTTCTCTGCCACCGCCACCACCATCGTCCTCTGCCACCGTCACCACCATCGTCCTCTGCCACCGTCACCACCATCGTCCTCTGCCACCGTCACCACCATCGTCCTCAACCACCGACATCACCATCGTCCTCTGCCACCGTCACCACCATCGTCCTCAACCACCGACATCACCATCGTCCTCTGCCACCGTCACCACCGCCCGTGGAGTACCGTGGAGTACGGCCACCACCACCACCATCGTCGTCTTCGTCGTCGTCAGGTGAAGCGAGAGAGAGTATCACGTCTGGTACAGTGAGTGTGGTGTTAAACCTGTTAGTGAAAGTGACCACACAGATGTAATATCTCGTAATCCTCTTTGTCTTCTGCTACTGGGCAGTAATCCTCCTCGCTGCTGCAGTCTTGCTTCGATATACCATGCAGGTACTTTCCACTGGGAATGATTATATATATATAGATATATATATATATATATATATATATATATATATATATATATATATATATATATATATATATATATAATTGTAATTTGATCGTTATCCCTCTTTTTGCCACATCGCTTTGAACAGCACATTTGGAAGTTTACTCAAATTTCGCCAACCCTCGTTTAAGTTCTGCCTGAAGAACGTTCACATTAGATTAGCAGAACCTTGAGTATTCCTAAGAGTGAGGATTTTGAACATGTTCAGCTTCGTAGATGCGAGCAATTTTGTGACGTTGGTGATGATCCACACAAACTGTTGATATCAACCTGTTATATAAAGCCTCGACTGTTCCCTGTCACCGAGCCCAGCATGCGACTCTCACTCATCCAGGTTCTCCTCGTTATACCAGTGTTCCCTTGTAGACACAGTTTCCTTTCACTACCACAGTGTCCCTTCACCACCATAGCGTTCCTTCAACACCATAGTGTCCCTTCACTACCACAGTGTCCCTTCACCACCATAGCGTTCCTTCACCACCATAGCGTTCCTTCACTACCACAGCGTCCCTTCACCACCGCAGTGTCCCTTCACCACCCCAGTGTCCCTTCACCACCACAGTGTCCCTTCACCACCCCAGTGTCCCTTCACTACCACAGTGTAATTTCATCATCAGACTGACCCTTCAGTGTTACGTTGGTCCATCACTGCCAGGATCAGTTCACTATCATGCTGTCCCTTCGCCGGTATATTGTCCATTCACCGCAAGTGTCTCATTACCACCTCACAGTCACATCACCACCACAGCGTCACTTCACAACCGCAGTGTTCCATCACGACAACACCAGTGTCACATCACAACCACAGTGTTCCATTACTACAACACCGATGTCACATCACTACCACAGTGTTCCATCACTGTAACACCAGTGTCACATCACAACCACAATGTTCCGTCACTGCAACACCGATGTCACATCACAACCACAATGTTCCGTCACTGCAACACCGATGTCACATCACAACCACAGTGTTCCATCACTACAACACCAGTGTCACATCACAACCACAGTGTTCCATCACTGCAACACCAGTGTCACATCACAACCACAGTGTTCCATCACTACAACACCGATGTCACATCACTACCACAGTGTTCCATCACTGCAACACCAGTGTCACATCACAACCACAATGTTCCGTCACTGCAACACCGATGTCACATCACAACCACAGTGTTCCATCACTACAACACCAGTGTCACATCACAACCACAGTGTTCCATCACTGCAACACCGATGTCACATCACTACCACAGTGTTCCATCACTGCAACACCAGTGTCACATCACAACCACAATGTTCCGTCACTGCAACACCGATGTCACATCACAACCACAGTGTTCCATCACTACAACACCAGTGTCACATCACAACCACAGTGTTCCATCACTACAACACCGATGTCACATCACTACCACAGTGTTCCATCACTGCAACACCAGTGTCACATCACAACCACAATGTTCCGTCACTGCAGCACCGATGTCACATCACAACCACAGTGTTCCATCACTACAACACCAGTGTCACATCACAACCACAGTGTTCCATCACTGCAACACCAGTGTCACATCACAACCACAGTGTTCCATCACTACAACACCGATGTCACATCACAACCACAGTGTTCCATCACTACAACACCGATGTCACATCACTACCACAGTGTCGCATCTCCCTAGAGTCACATCATTACCACAGTGTCACATCACAACCAGTGTCAGGTTATTACCATTGCCTCACAACATTACCGCAGCGTTACCAGGGTTACATCATGACCAAAGTGTCACATCACTCCCAGTATCACATCACTATCATATTGTCTCATCATTGCCTAAACTTCCACTTCACAACGTCTATACCATAGAGTCACATCATTACCACAGTGTCACATCACAAGCAGAGTTTCACATCACCACCAGTGCCACATCACTACCACCGTGTCACATCATCATCAAAGTGCCACATCCCTACTAGAGCCGCACCTTAACCACAGTGTCACATTGCCACCAGTTGCACATCATTACCATAACGTCACATCATTACCAGTGTCACGTTTACACCATTGCCACATCACCATCGGAGTCACATCAGTACCACTGTCACATCATTACCATAGTGTCACATCACCACCATCATATATTATCACCCCAGTTACATCACTGCCATAGTGTCACATCACATGAGTCACATCGTTACCACAGTGTCACATCATCTTAGCGTTGCATCATCGCCATAGTTTTACAGCATCACTAATGTCCCATCACTGCCCCAGTGTCACATCCCCACCAGTGTCACATGACTGTCACAGTGTCACATCCCCACCAGTGTCACATGACTGCCACAGTGTCACATCCCCACCAGTGTCACATCCTGTGTCACGTCACCACCAGCGTCACACCATAACAATGGTTTCACATCACAATAATTATTTGACTAACGTGCGTCACATTACCTTGGACTCCCTGTAACTACCGCATCCTCTTCCTCTTCTTCCTCCTCCTCCTCCTCCTCCTCCTCCTGCTGCTCCTCCTCCCGTGCACTTTTCTCGTGGGTTCACTTTCCTCCCTCCTCCTGCAGTGCTTCCCTTCCCCCAGCCTTACTCCCCAGTACCTGTACCACCAGCATGGCTCTCCTTAGCCTTTTAACATTGCTCTCCTCGCCTATGATGATGCTTCCTTCCACTCCCTCTGACAGTCCTCCTCCTCCTCCTCCATTCCCCCTGGTGATCTTCCCTTCCACACCCCATCATCATCCGCCCTTCACCTAACAGCACACACTTCCACTTCCCCAGATAATCCACCCTTCACCTCCCCCTGATAAACTCCGCTTCCCGTCCCCCTGAGCCTAAACCATAACATCCCCCGAGGACAATAGCAGCTCCACCCCTCCGCCACCGCCTTCCATTGTGCCACGTCGGGAAAATGTTACCGATGTGAAATTTACAGTTAAACGAGCAATTTGTGCTTTCTTGTGTTGTCCAAATTACAAGACGAGGAGATTATACGCTGGATTATACAGCTTGGATTAATGGAATAGGCTGAACAATGTGGCGATTATGAGCTAGAGTCTAGGACTATTAATGGAATAGGCTGAACAGTGCGTGAGACTTGGACGAGACGAATACTTCTCACGTTGTCACTGAAGGTTTTACTTGTACGTCTGAGGGTCTTGTTACCACAGCAGTAAAGACGAACAGACGTGCATCTTCAGCTTCAGTGAGTTGTTCAGAAGGATTAACGTGTGATGCAGCTGTAGTTCGGTTTCTCGAGTTTTTTTTTTTCTACTGAATCTTCAAAGGATTCATCCGAGTGAACCCTTCATCTGTTCCACGACTGAAACGATTGTGTTGTGAGTCCTTCAGCTGTTCGACGCTGAACCCTCGAGCTGTTCCCACTGAAGCGAGTTCTGTAATGATCCCTCCAGTTGCTCTCCCGCAAAAAGCGAGTTCATTAATTTAGTGAGCCAGTGGTTGCCCATAAAAGACAGACCAGCTTATGTTCAAATAGAAGTCGTCATCCTGTACCTTGCATAGGTAACAGCAACCCAGTTATGAAACACCATCTATAAGTACAACTGAAAACTCATTCGTAGTGAAGGAAACACATTAAGGAACATTTTTAACCTGTAATTATTTCTTGGGCTTCGGTTATCGAATATCTTATAAGCTGGGTCTCTGCCTCTTCACTACATAGTGAAGACCATTTCCACCACACTTGACCGCGAGTGGTTATTGGTAGATTGCCTATAGAAGGAGTATCAGGTCTTGAAGTACTCAAGAAGGCAGTGATTTCTCCTGTACAGAATTCTCAAACTTTCGAACCCTTGAAGATCGTTGGTTACCGAAGATTCCCTGTTGGACATACAAGAAGGAGCCTGTGGTTCAGTATAGTACAATACGAAAGTTTGCTACGCTGAGAAATGTAAGGGAAAAAAGATGATCCGTTTTCTATGCGTATTAACTGGGAGAAAACTTTGAAAATTTGTGAGTGTGAGACGAGATGGGCTGTCACCAGAGCCGAGGAGTTGAGGGAGGGACACGACGGAGACGTTACCAGGTGGCCTCGCCTCGCGACTGGGTTAAAACCAGGATCACGTGTTTATCATACGTAACTTCTAAGTTCTTTTGTTTCATTCCCGTTTCTTTACGAAGATAATTCCTGTGCACCAGGCCGTTGTTCATATGCCACAATCAATGGATTAAGATTTGTCCATAAGAGGACTTTTGCGATTTACGTTATGGATAACACTTTACAATTAAGGCTCGTTATCATTAAAGCGAAGTATATGATATATTTGTTTTCAGAGGAAAAGTAGCAAATAAGCGTAAAAGTGTCTTTATTTCTTCGAGAGAAACACGCCAGGCTCAAAAGAACACACAACTTGCAAGGGTTCAGCAAAAATGATCTCGACTTCAATTCAAAAACTCAAGAAAAATGTCTCGACTTTCATCTGCCCTTCATATTCCAAACATACAGATCAGACTCTCGATAGAATGATGCGCAATCAAGTATATACGCTGCCCCTTTGGTGTGGTGAGACACAAATGCAACTGATTTCCTAAGCTGGGTAATACTAAGGCATTATTGATACATTGTAAATGCTATCTCTGTAGGAAAACCAACGTCCTTGGGTGGACTTAAGTGGAAAGACATTTGCCTTACACGAACAGGTGGATTGATCACTCGTCACCGGAGCATAATTGATTTGATTCTCATGGTCACCGTTCACAGAAGTGCTCGCCAGAATTGTCTTCAGTTCAGGCCGCGGGTGGGGTCTGTAGAGAGACGTCAGTTGGAGTAATAAGTCTGACGATGAAGGTCTTACCCACTCTGAACAGGATGGGTAGGTCTAGTCAAGTTTCCCCCTTGCTGTCAACTCTGATGAGGATGCCTGGAGGTACAAACAATAGTCCCATCTCAATTTCATTCCAGAAACAAAAGAAAAACCTCTTCAGCAGTACACAGGAATAAGTTAAAAGTTCAAACACCCAAAGGAACTAAAACAGATAACGGCCGATATTTTCCAGGATGGAACGTAGATTCGGAACAAGATCTATGCAGTGTTGAGCTCTGCTTTGATGGATTAGGACCTCTCGCACTTGTCTACGGATACCTACCCTAGAAAGATTTGCAGAATAAGTCTGGTCCTCTCTCTGCTCTCCGCCAGGTGGGATAAGAAGTCTCTACCGGGTAACCTTTGATTAGAATGTTACCAAGTTCACGGGTGGAGTCCCTGACATGTGACTGTGGAGAAGAAAGGTATTTGCTCCCTCGCCAGATGTGGCGTGGTCGTGGCGAGCGCTGTAATTGACCTGCGTCAGATAGGACGACTGATTTATCGCCAGTGTCGATGGCTGGTGGTTATATAACCACCATTCCTGAGGTTTCATTGTCGCTGACTTTGAACCATCGCCAGTGAACATAACTCTCTCTTATACATTACTATCCTGTCTCTAGCACAGATAAGATTTGGGCCACACATGACCTCGTCTTGGACTATCAGGTCTCCTAATATCTATCCTTCGCTTTTACATCCTCTTAAATGCTTTTTGACTTGCCAGCACACGACACACATACAGGTACACCCGGTCCTCTGATGGTACACAATGAACGTAAAAATCCACGATATTTGTGTTGATTATGGGCAAACGAGTGGGAGAACTCAGAGTGTATGCTTCAGTCCTGGGTGGCAAGTAGGAGCTACATGTGAAAATGTGTCCATGTGTCGTAAGCTTCCTGACGGACCGCGACGAAAGAATGTTACTTGAAAACGTAGACTGCTCAAAACACAGACGCACACTTTTCATCGAGAAAAGAATGAAACACGTCACGTCTGGTCTCTTAATGACCATCATGATGTCAAAAATATTTCGATCACTGCACCGAATTCTCAGCTCGATAACCGTACAAAGCAGCAGTGTTCAAGTATCCTCCTCCAACTTCTGGGCATCTCTATACATTTGAATGTTTCCATATGATAATGTTACACTATATCTATACATTTGAATGTTTCCATATGATAATGTTACACTATATCTATACATTTGAATGTTTCCATATGATAATGTTACACTATATTTTTTTTTCGTGGACAGCTACTGGAGCGACGTTCATAGGTTTTCTTACAACTTGTTAAGGATTTCCAGTAACTGGGCAATGGAAAAAATAGTCATATGGATCAGTGATCTACATAGGTAAAAATATCACCTTTTATTTCATATAACCATTAGAACATTCTTTTGATAGTTCCATGTTTTCTTCTAACTCTGTACTGGTCCTAAATTTAGACTAAATTTTCTGTTTATTTCACCTTTTTTCTTATATTTCATTTAATTATGCTTTTCAAGAGAGTCTGATTTCTTGGTCAGACTTTCAGATCCTTTAAAACATTTTTATAGATATATTATTACATAAAGAGTTGTCACTTGGCTGTACCAGTAGATAATAATTGGCTGGAGTTGTGAGCCGTCGAGGTATCCCGTCATTCTGAAGTCAGTGTTTAGTGAAAAGAAAAATGTTTGGCTTTCTGTACGTGTGCTTTTGTGTGTTTGTGTCTGTGTTGAGATGTCTCAGAGGAAAGAGCATATATCATCATCAACAAACGAACTTCCATCCACCCATCATCACTAACAAAAACCCATTCTCCAACTACAGTCACTTTGAACATACCTACATACATCATTGTCGACATCATCAGCAAATAAGTCTCCCTTTTAGTGTTTTCACCAACAAACAACCAGCCTCTGGCCACCATCACAACCAACAAACATCCACTATTTACCCTCTGTTCTCACCAACAAACGATGTTTCAAACCATCTCCAACCCCCCACCTCACCCCCACCCCAACCCCCACCCCAAACCCCCACCGCCTCCAGCAACAGAAAACCAGACTCCACCCACCTCTGCCACTAACAAAACAGCTGTCCAGCCACCGCCATCCTCAGCAACAACCCATTTCCATCTCCTTCATCACAAACAAAGAAGCCAGTGCCAGCCATTGCCCTGGCCAACCAACAGCCACCGTCCGAGCCACAATAGCCGACACAAGCACGCCCCGCCCCCCGACAACACACACATATATAACAATTAGGACAAGAATGCGTCCGCTCTACGGCTGGGAGCTGGCCATCACTTGGCAGTGCCCCCAGCCAGTTCCGCCGACCTGATACCATCTCCGCATCCCACCATTAGCTACCATGGGCCCGCTCTGCACCATCACCCATCACCCTCCCCTGTACCGTCTCCTGCCCCACCCATACCGCTTCGTTGCCCTCGACATAGTACCGTCTCCTATCCCTCCCACACCATCTCCTGTTCCAGCCACATCGTCTTCCTCAGTGACGGAGCAAGAGTGGAGGGCCACATGGCAGGTCCTGGCCCATCACTATTTCCTGCCTCTTGAACATCGTCTCCCGCACGTAGCTACCTGGGGCTCCTTTGTCACAGTCCCATCGCCATATCCCGTCAGCCTTGCACCGTCTGCACCGTTTGACCCTCCAGGGGTACTCCCCAGCTCCTACCCCTTGCCAAAATGTTGTACCCCACCACCGACATCGTCTGACCCCACTACCACCACCCTCTGCCACACGATACACCAACACCACCTTCCCGGCTCCCTCGAGTCGTCCCACAGTCGTCGTCTGCTCTTGTATGATGACCTAATTCTTTTCATGTACTGGTCTGTTTGTGTCCACGTTGGTCTGCGTCTTGTGGTGCGCTGGTTGGCCAGTCATATCCACTGGTTGATCCTTTTGCATCGTTGATAGTGAATTACTTTTATACTACACAATTCTCTATTTACTTATGATTGTTCTAGGACCATTTTCTATGATAGAGCCTCAAGACCTTTCTGAAGAATCCTGCAACTCAAGGCTGCGCTGATTACAGTAGCAGGTATGTGCAGACTCCTCTGGAGGAAAATGCTTTTTGACGAGACTGTGCTCTCTATGACACAGTCTCGAAAAAAGGTGACTTTTCACTTGCGGTTTAAACCTCGAACCGGCGGAGTCCGGTAGTACCTTTTGTATCACTTATCCATAGTGATTTCCTTTAGCTGGCTGCTTGTCTTTGTAGAACAGAAAAGTACTTAATTTAGCGTTACTGTTAATCATTTTTAAACCTAATCATGAAGACTCCACCAAACCTATGGCTCCTAGTCCTTGGCATCTTAAAGTGGTAAGAATGTCCTGGTTCCCATCTTGACTCTACTGCCAATGAGAAGGAAAGTTCAGACAGTAGTAATACCGGCCCCTACCACGACCTTTCCCTTTCTGTTAGACCTCCCTGTGTTCACTATACCAACAATCGTGGTCTCTTTCGTAACCTCTCTTCTCTTGAACGCAATCTGTGTAGTACCTCATTGATATCTTGCTTCTCTCTGACACCCAGTTGTCTAGTGACTACTCTCACTAGCCCCTTTCTCATATCCAGCTGCAATCACACGACTCCGGTTCAGAGTTGGTGTCTGTGTTTATTCCAATATTAACAGACCTGTTGCACGCCTCGAGACCCCTGTGTCCCCAGACTTTGATGTTATCTGGCTTATGGTCTGTCTTCCAACTACCAGTGTTTTCCTCTGTTTCCCCTACTGCTCTCCTAATTCTACAAATTTCATATTCTCCGTCGACTATCTAAACTCGCGCTATGAGGCCGTGACATCCTCTCACACGCAATCCGAGATCCTCCACCTCGGTGATTTCACCGTTCACCTTAAGGAATGGTTTGAATTCCTCCCTTACAGATGGTGGAGGGATTGAGGCCCTCACGTTCTCCATTCTCATTGATTTAGAGCAAATTATCACCCACCTCACCCATATTCCTGACCGCTGTGACCACTACCCTAATATTCTGGATCTTTTTTTTTTTTTACCCCGAATCCTTTGCGATGTGGCTACGCAATCTCCACCCAAATTGATATATTTGACCACACACTCATAAATGTATGAATTTTAACGGCACCTTCCCCTCCAGCAGCCCCTTCCAAACGTAGATATTGGCACCTCATCGAAGCTGACTGGAATAACTTGCGAAAATCCTATCCCGACTTTACTTGGGTAAATTACTGTGTGTTATGTGATGATGCTGCAGTTAAAGCCAAATACATAGCAGAGGTTATTTTTGAGGGAATGGAAGCATTTAACCCCATTTATCCGAGATGAACTCTCCTAATCCGTGGTTTAACCGATCCTGTTCTGAGGCCGTGCAGGAGAGGCATATCGGGCTTGTATAAATTCTCCTTTCTCCTACTCGCAGTCAGCATTTACCACAGCCCGCAAACATTGCAAGCACGTTATCCGTGAGGCAAAGTGTTCCTTTTCCAAACGAAGTGCGATAACCTCTCCTCTTCATCCACTGATAAGTCTCTCTGGTCTGGTCTTTAGCAAAGGGCATCTCTAACAATTTCTGTCACTCTTCCTTTCCTTCACTTTTCCGTTCTGACGTTATTTTAGCTGACTTTCCCATAGACAAAACAACTCTCTTTTGTTCTCTTTTCTCCTCTCATGTCACCTTGGATGACTCTTAACATTCCTTCACTCCCGATGCTCCCCTTACTAATCCTGTGCCCCCAGCCGTAATCTCTTTTCGAATTGTCCGAAAAGCGCTCTTGTCTCTGGACACAAGCAAAGCTTGTAGATCTAACGGCACTCATTTCCATGCACTAATAGAGTGTGCCTCTGAACTTGCACCTATGCTTGCTTTTCTGTTTAGTTTCTGTTTAGAAACCATCCCTTAGAAGGATGACTGTTGTAACCCCTAAAACTTCTCTTTCTCATCACCATATTTTGTGGAATCCTGTGTCTCTGACATATTCAAAGTTTTTGGCAGGGTGTGGCATCGGGGTCTCATTTCTCAGCTCCCTTCTTTTGGCTTCTCTCCGTCACTTTGCTCCCTTATATCTAGCTTCCTTTATGCCTCCGTCGTTGTTGAAGCATCAACCTCTCCCTGTCTCCATCAACAGCGGTGTTCCTCAAGGTTCTGTCCTATCTCCTGCACTTTTCCCCTCTTTATTAACGATATACGTGGTATTACTGTAATATCCACACTATCTTGGAAACTTGCAGTATGGAAATAGCTAAGTCTGCCTCTACGAAACTGGAAGCCCCATTTAAATGAAACATTTCTTCCGAACAGTTGTTCCGTTTCTGCCAAAGATTGATCCGTCCTTGTATGGAGTACAGCTGTCACATCTGGGGTGGTTCTAGCTCTGCATCCTTACTCCACAGTTGAGTCGGAAGCGATCAGACTCATCAGCTCCTCCAGGCTAACTTCAAAACTTGACCAGCTTGCCGTACGCCGCAATATTGGTTCACTTTCCTTGTTCTGTAGGTATTACTTTGGTTTTTGATCCCTAGAACTGGTTGCTTGTGTGTCCCCATTATTAGCTAGACCACTTAATACTCGGCAGGCTGCTGCCTCACATGATTACTGTGTTCGGTGTTGGCAACTCAGGGGTGGGCCGCTTAGATAAATGTTTCTTTTCCTTCACCTCGAAGCTTTGCAACTCTTTGCTTTCTTAATATCTTTCCCAATAGGTGCGACCTAGCACATTTAAAAGACGCTAATAATTCTTCTAAAATTCATAAATTCGTATCCCTGTCTTCTTTCTCCCTCTCATTAACCTCTCTATATTATAGTCAGAGTTGGGCATTGATGTGGACTTCTGTCCATGACTGGAGTTTCCAGCGTTAAAGGATGTGTGGAGGGCGAGTACGTTATCTCGGAGAGCAGAAATGAGTATGTTTGAAGGAATAGTGGTTCCAACAATGTTATATGGTTGCGAGGCATGGGCTATAGATAGGGTTGTACGGAGGACGGTGGATGTGTTGGAAATGAAATGTTTGAGGACAATATGTGGTGTGAAGTGGTTTGATGAGTCAGTAATGAAAGCGTAAGAGACATGTGTGGTAATAAAAAGAGTGTGGTTGAGAGGGCAGAAAAGGGTGTGTTGAAATGGTTTAGTAATATGGAGAGAATGAGAAGAAAGATTGACAAAGAGGATATATGTGTCAGAGGTAGTGGGAGACCAAATTGGAGGTGGACGGATGGAGTGAAAAAGATTTTGAGTGATCGGGGCTTGAACATACCGGAGGGTGAAAGGCATGCAAGGAAAAGAGTGAATCGGAATAATGTGGCATACCGGGGTCGACGTACTGTCAATGGATTGAACCAGGGCATGTGAAGCGTTTGGGGTAAACCATGGAAAGTTTGTGGGGCCTGGATGTGGAAAGGGAGCTGTGGTTTCGGTGCATTACACATGACAGCTGGAGACTAAGTGTGAACGGATGTGGCCTTTGTTGTCTTTTCTTAGCGCTATCTCGCGCTCGCCTTGGGGGAAGGGGGTGTTTTTTCATGTGTGGCGGGGTGGCAACGAGAATGGATGAAGGCAGCAAGTATGAATATGTACATGTGTATGAATGTATATGTCTGTGTATGTATATATATGTATACGTTAAAATGTATAGGTATGTGTATATCTTTTTAGCGCTACCTCGCGCGCGCCTTGGGGGAAGGGGGTGCTATTTCATGTGTGGCGGGGTGGCAACGGAAATGGATGAAGGCAGCAAGTATGAATATGTACATGTGTATGAATGTATATATATATATATATATATATATATATATATATATATATATATATATATATATATATTTATATGTCTGTGTATATATATATATATATATATATATATATATATATATATATATATATATATATATATATTTTTTTTTTTTTTTTTTTTTTTTTATACTTTGTCGCCGTCTCCCGCGCTTGCGAGGTAGCGCAAGGAAACAGACGAAAGAAATGGCCCAACCCCCCCCCCCATACACATGTACATACACACGTCCACACACGCAAATATACATACCTACACAGCTTTCCATGGTTTACCCCAGACGCTTCACATGCCTTGCTTCAATCCACTGACAGCACGTCAACCCCTGTATACCACATGACTCCAATTCACTCTATTTCTTGCCCTCCTTTCACCCTCCTGCATGTTCAGGCCCCGATCACACAAAATCTTTTTCACTCCATCTTTCCACCTCCAATTTGGTCTCCCTCTTCTCCTTGTTCCCTCCACCTCCGACACATATATCCTCTTGGTCAATCTCTCCTCACTCATTCTCTCCATGTGCCCAAACCATTTCAAAACACCCTCTTCTGCTCTCTCAACCACGCTCTTTTTATTTCCACACATCTCTCTTACCCTTACGTTACTTACTCGATCAAACCACCTCACACCACACATTGTCCTCAAACATCTCATTTCCAGCACATCCATCCTCCTGCGCACATCTCTATCCATAGCCCACGCCTCGCAACCATACAACATTGTTGGAACCACTATTCCCTCAAACATACCCATTTTTGCTTTCCGAGATAGTGTTCTCGACTTCCACACATTTTTCAAGGCTCCCAAAATTTTCGCCCCCTCCCCCACCCTATGATCCACTTCCGCTTCCATGGTTCCATCCGCTGACAGATCCACTCCCAGATATCTAAAACACTTCACTTCCTCCAGTTTTTCTCCATTCAAACTCACCTCCCAATTGACTTGACCCTCACCCCTACTGTACCTAATAACCTTGCTCTTATTCACATTTACTCTCAACTTTCCTCTTCCACACACTTTACCAAACTCAGTCACCAGCTTCTGCAGTTTCTCACATGAATCAGCCACCAGCGCTGTATCATCAGCGAACAACAACTGACTCACTTCCCAAGCTCTCTCATCCCCAACAGACTTCATACTTGCCCCTCTTTCCAGGACTCTTGCATTTACCTCCCTTACAACCCCATCCATAAACAAATTAAACAACCATGGAGACATCACACACCCCTGCCGCAAACCTACATTCACTGAGAACCAATCACTTTCCTCTCTTCCTACACGTACACATGCCTTACATCCTCGATAAAAACTTTTCACTGCTTCTAACAACTTGCCTCCCACACCATATATTCTTAATACCTTCCACAGAGCATCTCTATCAACTCTATCATATGCCTTCTCCAGATCCATAAATGCTACATACAAATCCATTTGCTTTTCTAAGTATTTCTCACATACATTCTTCAAAGCAAACACCTGATCCACACATCCTCTACCACTTCTGAAACCGCACTGCTCTTCCCCAATCTGATGCTCTGTACATGCCTTCACCCTCTCAATCAATACCCTCCCATATAATTTACCAGGAATACTCAACAAACTTATACCTCTGTAATTTGCGCACTCACTCTTATCCCCTTTGCCTTTGTACAATGGCACTATGCACGCATTCCGCCAATCCTCAGGCACCTCACCATGAGTCATACATACATTAAATAACCTTACCAACCAGTCAACAATACAGTCACCCCCTTTCTTAATATATATATATATATATATATATATATATATATATATATATATATATATATATATATATATATATATATTTATATGTCTGTGTATATATATATATATATATATATATATATATATATATATATGTCTGTGTATATATATATATATATATATATATATATATATATATATATATATATATATATATATATATATATATATACTCGTTGAAATGTATAGGTATGTATATAGGTATGTATATGTGTATATCTTTTTAGCGCTACCTCGCGCGCGCCTTGGGGGAAGGGGGTGCTATTTCATGTGTGGCGGGGTGGCAACGGGAATGGATGAAGGCAGCAAGTATGAATATGTACATGTGTATGAATGTATATGTCTGTATATATATATATATATATATATATATATATATATATATATATATATATATATATATATATATATATATATATATATATATATATATATGTGTGTGTGTGTGTGTGTGTGTGTGTGTATGTGGATGGGTTTGGCCATTCTTTCGTCTGTTTCCTTGCGCTACCTCGCTAACGCGGGAGACAGCGACAAAGCAAAATAGATAAAATTATATATATATATATATATCATTCTGTATACGTGTTGACTGTGCGCCTCTCCTGATCCTTCACATGTATTGTCTTATTGACTTTTTCAGCCGTTTGTGTTTATCTTTAAACGTTTCATTATTTCTGTATTAAATTGTAGTCCGCCGCATCTTGAGTGGCTGCCTCTTTACCTCCTAATAACTGCATCGATTAAAAACTTATGAAACTTTACAGTTAATTGCCACACTCTCGAACTCTTCTCCAGCCAAAGATTATATATATATATATATATATATATATATATATATATATATATATATATATATATATATATATATATATATATATATATATATTCTTCCTATAACAGATCGTTTAGTTTAGTATGCTAGCGGTAAACAGTGTCGTCTGAGCACTTTTTACCGTGTCGTTATTGTGACGTAGCTGTCAGTTGACGTGCCTGTTGTGGGAACACAGCGTGAGACCTCTCTCTCTCTCTCTCTCTCTCTCTCTCTCTCTCTCTCTCTCTCTCTCTCTCTCAACTGTCAAGCAATCCTTCTCAATTTGTCTTTTTGTGTAGGGTACTCGCTCATTACGTGTCGCTCTGAAGCACTCTCTCTCTCTCTCTCTCTCTCTCTCTCTCTCTCTCTCTCTCTCTCTCTCTCTCTCTCTCTCTCTCTCTCTCTCACTCTGATGCGTTTTCCACGACTTACTGTGAGACGTTTTCTATGATTCTGTAGCCGCCTGGGTGGTTAAGCGACTCGACCTCGCGTCCCTCCTGATCCTGAGGATGATAACCAGAGATTTATTTGTCCTGTTCCTGATCGTATGATTGTGTTTCCCAAGGATTGTGAGAGATTTTTATGGTGCTCTTTTACAGTGGAGGAGGGAGGGAGTCAGCAGAGCTAGTGGGGTTGGTGATGTGGGGGGAGTTAACATTGGAGGGAGCAGAGTAGGAGACTGCGGCGTTGGAAGGAGTGATTGTGGTAGGGGGTTAGTGATGTAGAAGCAATGAGAGTGTGTCATATGTTATGGACTTAGAAGGGTTATGGAGGGAGGGAGTAACATCGGAGAGAGTGGAGCAGTAGGTGGGAGTGTAGAAGGGGTGATATTGGTACAGGGTTCCCGAGGGAAGGTGGTGTACGGGGGAGTCACCTCGTGGGTCGTGATGCTGGAGAGATGGTAGATTTCATGGACTGACGCGGAGAAGGTTGGGTGGACGCCTGCTGGTGGGAGCACCGATGGAGGCAGAGTTCCTGAAGAAAGATTAGCGTTGGAGGAAGGGTTCCTGGAAGGATTACCGTTGAAAAGATGCTGAAGGCCTTATCGTTGGGAAGAGGGTTACCGGAAGGTGTAACGTTCAAGGAAGAGTTACTGGAGGGACCAGAGTTGGAGGCATGGTTGTGGAGGGAGAGTTCCTGGAGAGAGTAGCGTTTGATGGAAGGTTGTTGAAGAAAGTACCGTTGGAGAGAGGCTTACTGGAGGAAGTAGCCTTGTATGGAGAGTTGCTGGAAGGAGTAGTGATGGAGGAGGGGATTCTGGAAGGGAGTAGCGTAAGAGGTAAGGGTTGTGAGCAGGAGGACACTGTCGCGACTTAGGCACCAGTGCCAGCTGGGCTACCGCCACTTCACATCATGTATCAGTATACAGGTTTCAGTGAAGTAATTCGCCTTGTATCACTTTTGTTCAACATTCCCTTTTTGTACGCCGCACTGTTGCTGCTTGCTGCTCTCTCTCTCTCTCTCTCTCTCTCTCTCTCTCTCTCTCTCTCTCTCTCTCTCTCTCTCTCTCTCTCTCTCTCTCTCTCTCGCCACTACATATTATTTTGGCCATTATCTTCGTGAACTGTCTGCATGTGTCTCCATCCCCAGTGTTTGGACCCTTGGCCCACGTTTGACTGCTGCTTCCCACAGTTTCTGTGTGAAGACCGGCCACTCGAGGATTGGCTGTAATGATGCCTCCTCCTTCCCTGGAACAGCCAAGTTTTGGCATTCTCTTCCTTCTTTCTGCTTTCCCTCTTCATATAACCTTTCTTTCTATGAGAGTCAGGTCTACAAACACTTGCGGAGCCATGATCAGTTTCTTTCTTTGTGTAACTTTTTTCTCTCACTCGAGATGACCTTGATTGGGGCACGTTATTTGCCCGTGTTGTGCCGGTCGATGTGAAGAAAAAAGAGAAAGGATGGTCTAAATAGGATTAGGTAAGGTCAATTTGACTGAACTTTGATAGTATGGTATACTGACTAACGGCGGCACCAGGTCGCGTACTACATTCCACTTGTGGTGCCACGGTTGGATGGCGTGTACCACAGACGGTAAAGCACCGTCGCCGCTATCATCGGTGTCCACACTGGGCTCAGGGGATGGCACCGAGGCACTGGTCAGGATGGTGTTGATGCCACTCAGGTTGTTGATGTGGGCGATGAACGAAGTGGTATCGGAGGGAGCAGTGCTGAGTGGTCTTCGTTGGAGGGAATATTAATGGCGTGTTGAGGTGGGTGACATGAAAACGATTGGCTCTGAAGGGAGATTGGTACTGCCAAAAGGAATGGTGTTGGAGGGAAGTGGCACTAAATGGAACGGTGTTGAAGATCATGACGGTGGAAGTGGTGACAGAAAGTAAAAGCGGTGTTGGCAGAAACAGCTTAATCTTGTGAATGTCACCATATGACCAGATGTAACTTAGTGTGTATAGTGAAGTGAGCGGTATACAGAAGGAACTCACACCACAGGATATAGAAACATTACCCCATCATACGTAGAGGAGAGCTATAGAGCTGGAATATAATTCCCAATCTTCCTCTCCGCCTGTGTCGCCATTTCTCAATGTACCCAAGATGGGGCCCCCTCAGAACACGTAACTAGGTACGAAAGACTCGACTGGGTTAATTACATCCTGACGTGGCCGCAGGAGCACGAGAGTAAGAAAGCAGCGAGGCTCTTGACGAGTGTTTGCCGGCAGTCAAGTCATCCATGGCGGTGGAGAGGGGCAGCCACTGACGGTCATGAATATTTAGCGTGAAAGTTGTCAGCGAGGCGTGGTTGAGGTGGGTGCAAAACCGCCATTAACCCTGAGGGACGAGCTGTTGGCCTGGTGTGTGTGTAGGGGGGAGGGGGGGGCCTCGTCCTTGTCGTTGTAACCTCCCCTCGTACCCCCATCCACCTACCCCTTACACACACACACACACACACACACACACACACACACACACACACAAATTATAACCAAGATATTCAGTGTCTTAGGATGTTTTTGTTGTCACGAGTCACTACGTTAATTGAACACCTTTATTTTTACGTTCTTTCACTTGATTTACATAAACTGTCGACCAGAGCTGTCACGACTGTTGTGAGTGGCCCAGCTGTCATACCCTCCTGTTGTTGACGTCACGTGTTCGTCAGCCGGACTGTCATGCTTACTGTCACTGGCATATCATACAGTCATGCCTGCTTTCACTGGCTCATCAGCCAGACTGTAGTGGTTGTTATCACTGTACCACTGAACACTTAGACTAGGTCTGGCTGAGTCCAGCCAATCAGACGGACTCCCCGCCACGTGTGGTGTTCCTGGCCAATCAAATCAGTCGTCGTGGTTGTTGTCGCTGAGAGAACCTCTCTCTCTCTCTCTCTCTCTCTCTCTCTCTCTCTCTCTCTCTCTCTCTCTCTCTCTCTCTCTCTCTCTCTCTCTCTATCTATCTATTTATCTATCTCTCCCCGCCGGCCACAAACCACGCACCTCAAACCAGTATAACCTCGTGACGTCATCATGACGTATACATAGTACATGTTTGACACAAATGGCAGGTATGTATATGGCTGCCTCAGCTGAGCATCGTATATATATATATATATATATATATATATATATATATATATATATACATATACACGAATAAAGTGCATATGAACGCGCACCTTCATAGAATATATATATATATATATATATATATATATATATATATATATATATATATATATATATATATATATACAGTGAATGTAGGTTTGCGGCAGGGGTGTGTGATGTCTCCATGGTTGTTTAATTTGTTTATGGATGGGGTTGTTAGGGAGGTGAATGCAAGAGTTTTGGAAAGAGGGGCAAGGATGAAGTCTGTTGGGGATGAGAGAGCTTGGGAAGTGAGTCAGTTGTTGTTCGCTGATGATACAGCGCTGGTGGCTGATTCATGTGAGAAACTGCAGAAGCTGGTGACTGAGTTTGGTAAAGTGTGTGGAAGAAGAAAGTTAAGAGTAAATGTGAATAAGAGCAAGGTTATTAGGTACAGTAGGGTTGAGGGTCAAGTCAATTGGGAGGTGAGTTTGAATGGAGAAAAACTGGAGGAAGTGAAGTGTTTTAGATATCTGGGAGTGGATCTGGCAGCGGATGGAACCATGGAAGCGGAAGTGGATCATAGGGTGGGGGAGGGGGCGAAAATTCTGGGGGCATTGAAGAATGTGTGGAAGTCGAGAGCATTATCTCGGAAAGCAAAAATGGGTATGTTTGAAGGAATAGTGGTTCCAACAATGTTGTATGGTTGCGAGGCGTGGGCTATGGATAGAGTTGTGCGCAGGAGGATGGATGTGCTGGAAATGAGATGTTTGAGGACAATGTGTGGTGTGAGGTGGTTTGATCGAGTGAGTAACGTAAGGGTAAGAGAGATGTGTGGAAATAAAAAAGAGCGTGGTTGAGAGAGCAGAAGAGGGTGTTTTGAAGTGGTTTGGGCACATGGAGAGAATGAGTGAGGAAAGATTGACCAAGAGGATATATGTGTCGGAGGTGGAGGGAACGAGGAGAAGAGGGAGACCAAATTGGAGGTGGAAAGATGTAGTGAAAAAGATTTTGTGTGATCGGGGCCTGAACATGCAGGAGGGTGAAAGGAGGGCAAGGAATAGAGTGAATTGGAGCGATGTGGTATACCGGGGTTGACGTGCTGTCAGTGGATTGAATCAAGGCATGTGAACCGTCTGGGGTAAACCATGGAAAGCTGTGTAGGTATGTATATTTGCGTGTGTGGACGTATGTATATACATGTGTATGGGGGTGGGTTGGGCCATTTCTTTCGTCTGTTTCCTTGCGCTACCTCGCAAACGCGGGAGACAGCGACAAAGTATAATAAAAAAAAAAAATAATATATATATATCTTTCGAGTATCTATTAACTACCAGGTTCATTCATATATTTGTGATGAGTCAGTAATTGACCCTTATGATATTCATAATGAAGTCATTTCGGTCCCTGGGATACTGCAGTCTTTGGGATATTGCAGTCTCTGGGACAATGCAGCCTCTGGGATACTGCAGTCTCTAAGATACTGCAGTCCCTAGGTTAATGCAATCCCTTGGATACTATACTCATTGGGACACTGCTGTCCCTGGGATACTGCAGTCCCTGGGATACTGCAGTCCCTGGGATACTGCTGTCTCTGAGATACTGCAGATTCTGTGACACTTCAGTCCCTGGGATAGTACAGTCCCTGTGATGTTACATTCCAAAATTATGTAGGTGACTTCCTTTGTTTACTAATTGACACTTTTATGTCTTGCCACACCAGTCTTTTTCTCTCTTGTGTCTCCCATTTCTTCGCTGTTTCCCGCGTTTGCGAGGTAGCGCTAGGAACTGGTGAAGAAAAGGCCTCATCCGCCCACATCCGTTTTGGAGTTATGTGTAATGCACCGAAACCACAGCTCCACATTCACACCCAGACCCCACAGACCTTTCTCACTTTCTCTTTATCACTTATTGAATCTAAAGTGTAATGTTTCACATATAGAATCTATAGCGTAATTTTATCACATATAGAATCTATAGCGTAATCTTATCACATATAGAATCTATAGCGTAATCTTATCACATATAGAATCTATAGCGTATCTTATCACATATAGAATCTATAGCGTATCTTATCACATGTAGAATCTATAGCGTATCTTATCACATATAGACTCTATAGTAATTTTTGTATGGTCGTGTCTTTGTTAACCAGAGTACAGCTTCGCAGAACCAGGATTTATTTCTTTTTTCTGTGTGTGTGTGTGTGTGTGTGTGTGTGTGTGAGAGAGAGAGAGAGAGAGAGAGAGAGAGAGAGAGAGAGAGAGAGAGAGAGAGAGAGACACCAAACTGATCAGACATATCAAATATTTGCACGATACTCCAAATCATAATAGGAGAATCAATAGAATATCTTTAACTGGTGATGGTGTAGCGATTTTCTTTTTAATACGTCACTGATCAGTTTTGATAAGGGACAAGATCTACTTATTCAAGGAGTCTACATGGAAAATTTATTCGTAGAATGTGAGCGTGATTTAAACTGCAGGAAAAAAAATAAAGATATTATCATGGCGTTTATAACATTTTCTGTGCAACGTCGGTGATTTCACCAAGAACTAGCAAGCTTGATCGGTACCACGTACTCAGAAGAAAAAGAAAGTGTGATACGTTGACGATGGTTTTAATCCTGGTCTCTCCCGTCCGGTGTGCCTGGTGGTGAACTCCTGGCTGCCCTCATTGTTATCAGCACCTCCAGCGTGTGTGGAGTCATTGACACCAACGGATCACATCGCTTGCTTGTCCTTTTGCTGTATGTAAAGTGTGCTTAGCATTCGACAGCGACGGAAACGCAACCAGTTGTGCGATGAAGAGACTGAAGGAAAGAAAACGTTACTGTTTGGAAGAATAGCGTGTGGAATCTGTCCTTTATTTTAAACGTTTGACTTGCGTTTTTCTTGTTAAAGTAATGAGTACGTGTTCTGTTACTTAGTACGTGTTCAAGAGTCCTGTCGTTGTGCTTAAGGGTCGCATCGTCGTGTTCAAGGGTCCTGTCGTTGTGCTTAAGGGTCGTATCGTCGTGTTCAAGAGTCCTGTCGTTGTGCTTAAAGGTCGTATCGTCGTGTTCAAGGGTCCTGTCGTTGTGCTTAAGGGTCGTATCGTCGTGTTCAAGGGTCCTGTCGTTGTGCTTAAGGGTCGTATCGTCGTGTTCAAGGGTCGTTTCTTCATGCCCAAGAGCTCAGTGGGAGGACCAAACCAAAATGTGTGCATACAATAATGGCGGGAATACCAGAGGGATATGTTTATAAATGTCACAAGTATATTTACTGCTGGCAGGCCGGAGTGTGGAATTCGCATGTAATCAAGGCAAGGAGGGAGGGAGAGAGAGAGGCAGCGGGGGACCGTGTCAGACAGTGGAACTCTCTAATCTTTTACTGGAATTTGTGTCATGCAAGGTACTAGATAGATGTGAGAATATAATCAAATGGTCCTCTTACTTAACACCTTCGTGTCTTGTTGAATATATATATATATATATATATATATATATATATATATATATATATATATATATATATATATATATATATAAAAGCTTTGAATTTTTTTACTCCTGATGAGGAGGCTTGTCTCGTGAAACATGTCGTGTATTGTAAACTTTGAATAAATCATCTGAACTCCTACTGAAGTGCGATTTACCCTATATATATATATATATATATATATATATATATATATATATATATATATATATATATATATATATTCTTTGGGTATCAACATAAGAAAATTACGATCGTGTTTTCAAAGAAGCCGCTTACAACAGTCATGCAAGTTTTCTCTGGGTGATACTCCACCGCTGGGTGCAGGAGCAGACTGCATTTCAAGAATGCACCTCAACATTTTTAAATATTCGTTGGAGACAGGAACGCGACCCGCCCGCCTGCTTGTGGCAGTAATATATCCCATCTGGCTCCAGCTCTGTGTCGTCTGTATTTTTAAACACAAGCAATCACCGTAAATCACTGTCGATCTTTATCATGTGTGTTGTGATTCAGGTCTTTATGGAAGCAGATTAGTAGCCTGTCGTGTTAGTCTGCCCTTGTTGTTGTTGTTGTTGTTGTTCCATTTCACAGTTTTCTTAGACAAGTGACTGTAAGAGCAAAACTACACGAGTCTCCCCAGGCCCCTAGGCTGGAAGGAAAACGTTACTTAGTGTATTTGATTCAGTGTTCTCATGTAAAGTTTTCTGACTTCAGTGAAACACATTATATCGCCCCTGGGGAGACTCATCAGGTTTTATGAACGAAATACAATCAATAGCAGGAAACATTTTTTTCCTCCACATTACAGTAACGTATTTTTATGTGATAGAAATATTCCCATTTTATAGAAGTAATCGTATTACATATAGGTCGAAAATATCTAAATGTTATATATATATATATATATATATATATATATATATATATATATATATATGTTTGAAGGAATAGTGGTTCCAACAATGTTGTATGGTTGCGAGGCGTGGACTATGGATAGAGTTGTGCGCAGGAGGATGGATGTGCTGGAAATGAGATGTTTGAGGACAATGTGTGGTGTGAGGTGGTTTGATCGAGTAAGTAACGTAAGGGTAAGAGAGATGTGTGGAAATAAAAAGAGCGTGGTTGAGAGAGCAGAAGAGTGTGTTTTGAAATGGTTTGGTCACATGGAGAGAATGAGTGAGGAAAGATTGACCAAGAGGATATATGTGTCGGAGGTGGAGGGAACGAGGAAAAGAGGGAGACCAAATTGGAGGTGGAAAAATGGAGTGAAAAAGATTTTGTGTGATCGGGGCCTGAACATGCAGGAGGGTGAAAGGAGGGCAAGGAATAGAGTGAATTGGAGCGATGTGGTATACCGGGGTTGACGTGCTGTCAGTGGATTGAATCAAGGCATGTGAAGCGTCTGGGGTAAACCATGGAAAGCTGTGTAGGTATGTATATTTGCGTGTGTGGAAGTATGTATATACATGTGTATGGGGGTGGGTTGGGCCATTTCTTTCGTCTGTTTCCTTGCGCTACCTCGCAAACGCGGGAGACAGCGACAAAGAAAAAAAAAAAAAAAATATATATATATATATATATATATATATATATATATATATATATATATATATATATATATATATATATAAACGTATTGCAGATCCTCACAGATCGAAAATATCCATATGTAATAAACATCTACAAGTTTTACATATCTACAGGTTTCTAATATAAAATATCCTCAATATACGTAACACACACTGACAAGTCTCCAAAAGTATTAGGTAATCCTCTAGTGACGTTTATGCTCTCGTTACACCTATCCACAACCCGCAGATACAACAGGTTGTACACATCCACCATATAATGATCCAAGAAATCCACGAGCTGTACACACAGACTCAATCATCCATGAATTGTTATTATCCATGAGCTACGCATGGCCACAAGCAGCTTGTACCCCCATGACCAAAATCCACGTCACAAATATCCACAAACTACAGATATTTGTCGGGTGTGAGTATTCACAGCCTACGGATATCTATAGGGTATAAACATCGACAGGCTCAGAATATCCACAGCCTACAGATATCCACAAAGATACAAATATTCCAAACTAGAGATATCCATTAGTTGTAGATATACATGGATATACAGGGAATATATATATATATATATATATATATATATATATATATATATATATATTCAGCAACCCACAAGTCACCAGTCAGTACCCGCAGGTTAGAGGTACCCACAAGTCATACACATATCCACACGGATCTGGTACTGCCTCACTATCCACCAGAGGACTTGGTCAGGTTAAATAAAGTGTCACATGCCCGTATGTTCCCGTATATCACCAGTGCTCTGGGAGCCACCATTAACATTATTCTCTTATCTCTCTTTCCAGGTAAGTCCCGCTGCTCTGATAGTGGAGATAAGGTGACGGTAAGTCTAGCTAAGTCCTCTAAAGTCAGTGGAGGTCCCGGGGCTTGGGTTCCATCGGTAAGGCCATTGGACCTCAGAGGTAAGTCTCGCCTTAGCACGGGATGTGGTTTTTTCCTAATCTCATTACCAAGTCATGTTTGGTGGGTGAGTATTGCCTCAGGAATATTTCTTTTTTTTTCTGCTATTTCCACCACGTTATCGACTTTGTCTTCGTAGACAGACCTGGTGTTGTTTGTCTAACAGTAATGTGATTTATCGATGCCACTTACTCTCTGTTTTGACTTCAGTGTTGGTGTTGTGTTTTTGTGGTAGGTTGAGTATGACTTCTCGTACTTGCATTCTTCTCTGCCCTCGCCTTACTGTGCCACAATATTTCTTCTGTATTACATTCTTTTTTTATCAGTTTTTAAGCACTTCTTCCTCCAGTGGTTGCACGCGCATTCCTCCTATTTGTTATATTCATATATTTCTTCTTTCCTTCGCCTTTGTCTGTTCCCAGTTTTTTATACAGTCGTATATTCCCCCTTTCCCTCCCTCACCCTGTCTTATATCACACTCCTGCTGCCTCTGTTCTCGTGCACACCTTCTGCTGGCTCGAAGCAACCATTGTCGAGCCCTTGTCGGCAACACCTGCTGGTCGTGGCCGACTGGCCACCATAATCAGAACCAAGGCTTTCCACACATCATAAATATGGGTGTAAATGGGCCCACCTGACCCCAGTCGGCCGGAGGGAATGTCTGGCAGCAGGGAAGATGTAGGGGGAGTGAAGGAATAGAGGGAGAGGTGTAGGGAAGGGCAAACGTCAGGGAGAAAATAATCAAAAGAAGTAAAAAAGCGAAAGAAAAGAAAACATGATTGGAGAAATAATGTGTTTTATTCAATATCTTATTTTTTTCTCAATAGAAATTACTTCCATAATGCAAAAGAAAATCACTTCTCCCTGAACGTATTCAGTCTCGTAGTGAGGAACCGATTCAAAGCAACTAATCTCGTGAAGCAATCAGAGACCGGGCCGTCATATGACAAGGTCTCCGTGCGAGGCACACACCCCCCCGGCCAACCTGACATCAACGTACAAACTAATCATATTAACAGAGGACAGGCCGTCAGAGGCTGTGTGTCTGGCAAAGACTTGATGAACTAACAACCTCCATCCGGCCGTCACGAAACAAGGGCCCCTCGCAGGCAAAGACCTGGCGAACCTAACTCCCAGAACCTGTACAGAGCTGTCTGAAGACAAGGGACCATTTCAAACACAAAGACCTGGCGAACCTAACACTAGAAACCTGTACAGAGCTGTCTGAAGACAAGAGACCGTTCCAAGCACAGAGACCTGGCGATCCTAACACTAGGAACCTGTACCAGACCGTGTGAAGACAAGGGACCGCTCCAAGCACAAAGACCTGGCGAACGTAATAACCGATTATGTTTGACGTATGGTTCGAAATGTGTCGTGAAGACCAGCTGGTGGTGATAAGCACGAAAGCCAGCAGCGCGCATACCCGTCCAGTAAAGCAGCCACCCGGATACACGCTTACGTAACTTTACTGGGTTCCAGAACCCTCACTTAATCTGGGTTCCAGAACCCTCACTTTTCGTCTCTCTGGAATTCCATTTCGTTTTCGTCCCTGGTAACGGCTCTTGTCGTACATAGACAACAGCCACAATACCTTATGTAAAATTGATGTATTGTACTTACTGCAGAGTCCTTTACAACCTATCCATCTACTGACATATATAGGAATTTACCGTCGGGAATTTATTGATATACATGGTTTGATATGGAGTAGATGGGATCATCCCAATATGAATTTCCATTATCTGTCCTTTCCCTATTGTGCTCATCAGTTCACTCTCATTAATAACTTCGTTTCTAATGTGTTCAGCCTATTTGCCTTATGATCCTTTCTTCTAGTTTCATCTTTGTACCATCTACGGATGCCATACATTCATTTGTTTGGCCCTATCATAACTATAAAGCACCCTTTCCATTAACCTGTACCTTCCTATTAACCCTAAAGAGTGTTGTTTCCTTTAGACTATATCTCTCCATTAGCCATAGAAGAGCGTCCCCCATTAACCCATTTTTCCTAATGTAACTACGGACACCTATCCGTACTAGCCTGTTTCCCCATAAGCGTCGCTACAGAGGACGTTCTCCCATTAACCTGTTTGTTCCTATTGTGCCTAACAACCACGCACAGTTACAGGTCATGTCCCCATCAACACGCCCTCCCCTCCCTCCTCCACCCTCCCCTTACTGCCTGGTCGACCCGAGCGCCTCAGGTGGCCGCCCGAGGAACTGTTGGTTAATGTTACAATGGTCTTACCATCTGACTGCCACTAATCCTACACCCCCTCTCCCACCATCCCTCCGCCAGCCGGGATTACTCCACATTACAAAGCGGATTAGTGGGGGATTTAGGCGCTCGGCTTATCTGGTTGTGTTTGTCTGTCTCCATTACCTGGGGTCGAGAGTGGGAATTCCTTGTGTCAATTCTCTAACCTCCGACGAGTCATTTTACACTTTATTGTTGCCATCTCATAACTCAGAGTTGACCTGGGAGATTATTTTTTTTTTTCTTATGTTAAGGTGTGAAGCGTTGCCACCTCACAGTATGGCAACGTTTGCTGGCAGCCTTGCCAACAGAGAGAGTTGGAGATACAGAAAAACAAGGGAATTTTTGGAACTGTTGTTTTGTAAGTCGGCAACGCACGGTACGGACGAGAGGCGATCGGCGCTGTCCAATGTGAGGTGCCATGGCCTCGAGGGGTCGCTGGTAGGTTTACCCTGACGTGGGTTTACTCTGACTAGTGTAGGTTTAACTGCCGTGGGGTTTACTCTGTTATGGGTGGGTTTGCCATGACATGTGCAGGCTTACCTTGACGTGGATTTACCTAGACGTGGGCTTTTCCTGGGATGGGTGGGTTTACTTCAGCATGAGCAGGCTTACAGTGGAGATGGTTTACTTTGACATGACACCGACATGAGTTTGTTTACATTGATGAAGGTTTGCTTTGACACAGTTGAGTTTACATTGACAGGATGGGTTTACTCTCTCATGAGAAAATTTACGCTGACCCGTGTGGGTTTAGCATGATATGGATAGGTTTACCTTAACATAAGTACGTGCATGTTTATACCTACATGGCTGGTTTACCCTGTCATAGGTGGGTTTACACTGGCTTGGGTTTTCCTTGACATGGATGGATTTACCCTGCTCCGAGTAGGGTGTACACTGACATAGGCTGGTTCTCACTGTCATGGATGGGTTTACCCTAAAGAGAGTCTATTCTGCCGTGGGTTTACCTTGACATGTGCGAGTACACACTATTCCATACGGCGCCTTTGGGGGGAGGGGTGTATGGGGAGGGAGAGCCAAAAAGAGGAAAACCCCGAAGGAAGAAAACGAAGAAGGAAAATGTTAAGATAGGTAGAGCAAGTTTGCCGGATGAGTATAGAAAACATTTTGATGTGTGGGTGTTCAGAGCGGACCCCTGGCTCGCTACCGCCGCCGCTGCTCACGTCGTAGTAAACTAGACATTACAGCGGTTCACACGCACCGCAGAAGATCTTGTTGTCAGGAATGTACAATGAACCAAAGTAAATATGATTTCCGCTTGAAGAGAACACAAAGGAGAACGACACGTGTTTATTAATCTGGTGTAAAAAAAAAAAAAAAAAAAAAAAAAACTGACATAGAAGTGATATTAACGCCAGACAATTGGTGGGCGAGACTAATGCGATACGCTTTTACAAAGCGATAGTTGGTCGAGCATATATACACCAGTGAAATTACTGTCAGTTTTGGTAGGTCCAGGAGGAGCTACCGGAATATATTCTGCAAGATCTTATGTAGTGAATTTGCAGAGATATATTTGGAGGGAATTCGTTCTTCTTCTTCTTCTACTTCTTCTTCTTCTTCTTGTCGGAGTTCGCGTGATAACTGACTACCTGGATGAGTACAAGGGAAGGACATAATGATATGTTGCCTTACTGTTACTGACGAATTTAACTGCAGTCATAATCTAATTCATGACAGTGGTAGAAATAGGATAGTAAAAGCAGATGGCACCTCCCTACCCACCACTCCCTCCGCCTCAACAGCTGGCAGGAAAAGAACTGAGAACTAAGACCGAGTCCACTAGTACGGAGAGAATATACTGCCATCCTCTGCCAAGCACTGTTGCTTGTTTCATCCTCTGCCAAGCACTGTCACTTGTTTCATCCTCTGCCACGCACTGTCACTTGTTTCATCCTCTGCCAAGCAGTCACTTGTTTCATCCTCTGCCAAGTACTGTCACTTGTTTCATCCTCTGCCAAGCAGTCACTTGTTTCATCCTCTGCCAAGCACTGTCACTTGTTTCATCCTCTGCCACGCAATCACTTGTTTCATCTTTTGCCATATATTTTCACATGAAATCGATGTCAACAATTCACCTTCATGCGTCCAGGATTCGAGCCCGGGTCAAATGCTCTACAAACGTGGAAGGAGTAGTTACGCTCTCCTGTGGTCGAGTTTTTGACCCGGGTTTGAATCCTGGGCACGTCGAGGTGAAATACCTACATATTTTCAATGTTTAAACCTTTTCTTCCCCTTCTTGAAGTAGGACTGTCTACTTACAATGGATATCACTGACGTGTTTGTCCAGCCGTAACTGAATGGAAGTGATAGTCATGAAATTGAATATATCTGGTGGTAATTTATCCCAGTGTTCTACATGTCTATCGTTAAACTAAATAGAAAAAAAAAAGAAAAAAAGAGTTTCCTCACGTAGCTGTGACTTCCGCTTCCTTTTCATGTCAGACTGTTCCATCTGTCTGTTGTATCTCTTTATGATGATGTGAAGAAATGTTCGTTTGTTTGATGTTGACAGGATTATTCATATATCATCAAGTGAACTCTTCCACTCGCATCGTTCGTTGGCCATGCTTCCCCCCAGCAGGTTGCTGCGTGTGTTAGAATCTCGTTAATTTTTGTTCGTTGTTCTCACGTACGTCCATTTTGTGGGGAAGACGAACACCTGAGGGACAGTATGACAACATAGATTCGCTGGCGATAACATGATGTGGAGAACAGTTCTTTGTTATGGAGTAGACGTTACCCTCAATACGCCATAAATGCTTGTTGAGAGTTGGTGAGTCTTGGATGAAGTTTGATTGTGGTGGTTTAAGGGTCAGTTGGAGATATTAGGTAAACAAGACTATGAAATGCCAGATAACCAGGTCTAGGACATGCTAGATGACCAGGACTTGGAGATATCAGGTGACAAGGTCTGTGAGAGATCGGATCGCGGATCTAGAAGATTATACATAACTAGACCTAGAAGACGCCAAATGACCAGGTCTGGGAGATATCGGATGACCAAGAAAAGTTGATGCTAGACGATTAGGACCAAGAGATATCTGATCCCAGATGTATACACAGACATCGCAGTGGCCTTTGGAAACACCCGCCCACCCTCTTGTCCCTCAACATAACCCATAGAAGTTCTTCACTGCCACTCCTAGACCTTCCGCCTCATCCCAGCCCCTCACGGCCCATCCTAGCAAGCTTTCACAGCCCATCATAATCCTTTACAACCCGGCCAAGACCTTCACAGCCCAACCCCTGTCGTCCACCATCACGGCCAAGGTCACATAACCCAGCTCACCGCAACCTGCCACCCACATAGAGTCATTACGGACAGCTGGGGTCGTCCGTGCACTGGGTCGTCATGATTCCACCCACAACACCTAGCCGCCCACCCAGACACCGCCCATTCCTAACCGCCCACCCACTGCGCCACGTGCCCACCAAGCCTCCTGACTTGCACGCCCCACAGTCGAGGTGCTAAGATGATATGAATTGTATTATCAGGTTCCTGTTCCAAAGAGTTGGGGTTAGAGCTAGACTGGAGGAGTTTATATGCGATGCACGCTGCAGTTACTTATACACGGGCGAAGTGTACATTCTTACGGGACGAGGTAGTTAATTTATTCGTGATTTAGAGGACGCTATTACTTTCCATTGTATGTAGATGAGATGTTCACAGACCATCCAGAAACACATTACAAGAGGAGTTTCCACTTAAAACGTTCACATAAAGAATGGACATTGCATAATCATATTCATTAATCATACATCATTGTGTGGGTGATGGCTCCACTATATTGTCTTTCGCTAAGGTATTCGTAAACGCCTAAAAGTGCTGCAGTTAAAATAATGCTACAGAGACGTCTTACTGCAAATAATTTGGCTGCCATTGATATTGTCATGTTATATTACATTGCTCTCTTATTACATGGAATTAACTTAAGAGCGTGAAGCAGTCCTGAGTGCTTTATACCGTCGAAATTGCCAGCCATCATCTCGGTAAATACAGAGAGAGTTGCGCGTTGGCGTCCCTACGGCGCCATATTATATCTTTGATTAATCTTAATGACAGATAATTACCGAGTATTTTGCAACAGCCTCTCGTGTACTTTCTAAAAGTTATTTTTAGAGAGTGATAATATTATTAGCCCAGTGGTTTCTTGTAGCTGGGGTTTCCAGACCCCTTTTAGTCAGGGTTGGATCCAGAGGTTTCCAAAACCTAGGTCCTCAGAGTTGACTTCTAAGATTGAGTTGAGGTTTCCAGTTTCCAGGTTCGTCTGTTGACTCGTAGGATTCACGTGTATATCACCGTCACTACCCCATGTGTACCGTCAACGGCGTTCACCATCACGATGAGTGTCCACCATGATCACCATCACCATAACCCACCATGATCACCATCACCATAACCCACCATGATCAACACCGCCATAACCCACCATGATCAACACCGCCATAACCCACCATGATCAACACCACCACAGCCCTCCATGACTCAGTCCACCATAACTCATTCTGGTCATCATCACTATAACCCACCATGATCAACACCACCATAACCCACCATGATCAACACCACCACAGCCCTCCATGACTCAGTCCACCATAACTCATTCTGGTCATCATCACTATAACCCACCATGATCAACACCACCACAACCCACTCTGATGGTCACCACAACTACAACCCACCTTCATCACTCAAGATTATAACCCACCTAGATTAACATCACCATAACCTACCTGTCTTGACCATCAACGGTGTAATCACTAGAACCATTACTAATCACTATCACCTTAACTAACACCTTCACCTCCACCACCATAACGTGCTATGATCAACACCATCAACACCATAACTCTCTAGTGTTCACGAAATCGCCAGTGACAGCAAGAGAAATTACTCTGATCACATAATCGGTCCACCCCGCGTGTGTCTGTGGTGACTCGCTGGATTAATGGACTTTGTGATCTGCTGATCATTGGGTTGCAATCATTAATCCCCAGTTGCTGTTGATGGTGGTCGTGTGTCTGCCCCACCGCAGGCCAGCCTCGGTGTGTGATGTATATTTACTTAATAAAATAAGGGTTTACATTCTTTTTCGTTTACAAGAGACGGGCACTTGCATTGCTCCTTGTATTATGAGTGATTATTGATATTAAAGTCAGTAGAATTTTGCAAGTACGTAAGTGGATTAAACTGTCTTTTTGCCACCTAAACCCATAAGCATGACGATACGATTCTTGAGAACAGTCATACGACCCGTGGCTCGTACTACGGTTCGACTCTCAGGTATCAAAGGCCGGGGCACGACGGTTCGACCCGTGGGTATTAAAGGCCTGGGTACTACAGTTCGACCCTTGGGTATTAAAGGCCTGGGTACGACGGTGTTACCCTTGGGTATTAACGGCCTGGTCGTTCACCTGACTGTCAGTACGATGAGACGTTACTCTGTTCCTGAAAATTGAGCTAAAGAAGTACTAAACACGGAGTATCTTGCATACATATTATGTTTACTTAATTTCAAACATTGTAAGTTACGATTTATTGTTATGAATTATATATCAGCTGAGTCTTATGTAGTGACTTACATTAGAGGGTGTGTGTAGTCCTGTGAACCTTATGGGAAGGTGGAGTGACACAGGATGTGTGTGTATGAGCTTGTACCAGGGTAGGTGAGGGGTGCGTTTTTATCCTTCATCACCTCTTATTGATTCATGTTTCACTTTCGCTGTGTCTTCCCTTTTCTTATATATTCCCTGCCTCTTTCATCACAGTTATCATTTCTGTAAACTGTCCCCACCCTCCCCTAGTACGCTTCCTGTCATTTTCATCACAGTTTACACTTCTGTGTACTCCCTCCTTGGTATACACCCCGTCTCTTTCATCACAGTTTACACCCCTCTCCTCTGTACTCCTCCCCTGGTATACTCCCTGCCTCTTTCATCAGAATTTACACCCTTCCCATGTGTACCTCCTCACTGGCATGCTCCCTGCTTCTTTCATCAAGTGCCCCCCTGCACCTGTGTACCCCTTTTTGGTTTACACCCTGTCTCTCATCAAGACGTACACCCTTCTCCATTGTCTAACACACACTCTCTCTGTCCTACATCGAGACGTAAAACCCTTCGTGCCTCCTTCAACCAGATTCTTATCCTTCACAATAATCAGATCGTCTTTCATTGAATATTCTCATCAATCCAAGACTCAGATACCCATCATTGGTAGCCTCAGTGGTCGACGTACTGGCGCTCTGTCCCACTCGCCGCTGATTCCACTCGCCTCACTTCCAGCAGGCCTCTCCCGCCACCACTCGCCTTACATGGAGTTGGTCTGTCCTACCACCACTCGCTTCACTTGGGCAGGCCTCCCCTGCCACTCCCCTCACTCCAGGACTCCCATGTTATTTTCGAGACTCATGTCTGCGCCACTTCATCACTGTATCCTTCACTGCCTTCGTCCGTAGTTCGGTGCAGCCGAACTACGGTGCCTCATCAGCCTCCTGCCCTCCAAGTCCCTCATCCCAGTACTTCATTCTACCATTTTGTTTCACCATCATCTATACATATCAGGAAGTTAGGTTTGTATTACCATGCCCCAGCGGATAATCTTGTTATTGAGCACCAGGTCTTGTGTTATCTAGGTTTCCCAGTCCTCCTGGTGTAATACACACACACACACACACACACACACACTCACACACACACACACACACACCCTTATCCCTGCCCTCAGGGCATCTCTATCAAAAAACTCTCTGGCTTCAGTGCCCTTCAGCACATCATCAGCAACCCTCAGAAGTGGATTACGGCCAACGACGTCACCATCACCCACACCAAGGTTGTGATGACGCATATCATCATTCTGTTCCCCGAACATCACACTAGGCCTTGATATCCTCCGGATAGTCATAGACTTCAAACTTTTTAGTGTCACTATAGGTGACGGTTTAAACTATGAGAGTCATGTCACCACTATCATCAAGTCTTCCTCATACCGTCTGTACCTTCTCCTCCGACTGAAATTACTAGGCGTGCCGCCAGCTGAGCTCAGTAATGTCATCCTCATTCTTCCTAAACTCAACTACGCCTCCCCAGCTTGGTACCTCTTCACTAGCAGCTACGCACTGGCTAGGAAGAGTGCAGAAAAGGGCATGCTTGATCATCCCGGGCCCATTTTACACCGCCTACCAAGTGGCCCACCTGTCTTGCTAAACCTGTCCACTCTCTCCGACCAACGCCGGCAGTTCACACGGTAGTTTGCAATAAACTGCGTACGCTCCCCCCGTCACAGAGTCTCTCTCTCTCTCTCTCTCTCTCTCTCTCTCTCTCTCTCTCTCTCTCTCTCTCTCTCTCTCTCTCTCTCTCTCTCTCTCGTGTTCGTGAAGACGCTTCTTACCAAGACAGCTTAGTGTACGTTCCCTCATTTTTTTCTTTTTTTTTGTAACTCTTATGAAATTGAGTTTGTCAAGTGACCTGTAATATCTGGCTCCCGCCAAAGCCTGCGGGGCCCTATATAAAGTGATGAGAAAGTGATGAGATAAACAGCTGCTGTTTTCTAACCCTTGCTAGAAATTCGTTTCAAGTTTAGGTTTCTTAAAGTTTAGATTTAAGCATGACTGGACATGGGTTACGTGTGACAGGTCATACATGTATGTCATTTTGGTGTTCAAAACAAGCGAACTTTTCAGTATGAAAATGACTTGACAATAGAATAAAGATTTGTGTAAAGATTCTTTGTCTGATAAATGCGTGGCTTCGAATAGACCTATAATGAATATATGAAAGACATGAGTTTTATTATGATGTAGCAATAAAGAATAATACATATATGTGTAAATATTCTTTGAAGATCATAATTAAGATAAATGACAATAATGATTGTGAAACATGGGTCAACTAAATGAATACATGACAGCAAAATGGTTGGGTGTAAATAACAGTGGCAGATGTTGCATGAAGACCCGAAATTATTATTCTCCATCATATGACTCGATTAGGATGGTGAGTAACCACAGGCGAGGGCTTTTGAGTTTTATTCCTTTTACGTTTCGAGTTAACCACAAAACTTCTTCAGAGAGACTCCGATACAGGGCTGTGTGTCCTCAGGCCACTTCTTACCTTGCTGGACGTCACACCACGATCCTCACAGGCCGGCCTGTTACCCTAGTCCTCAGTCGTATCCCTTCGTAATCTGTGCTGATCGTGGTTCTTCATCACTTTTCCCATGTATGTTCATAATGTGTAGGCTGCTTTGAGGCTTTTATCACTCGTTTGCTCAATCCTTTTTCGATGCATCATTTAGGTTGCTTGCCACCCTGGCAAGTGGCTACACTTGTCTATGTGGACAGCATGCGAATTCGTTGTCTTATTTTGACGTATTTCATCCATTTTGGCCATACCTAGCCCTGTCTCCCCATAACAAATGGATGGACATTCGGTACAAGGTTTACTTTATACCCCAGTATCCTCATAGACACTTCTACCACTTTTTATTCTTCGAGCATCATCTATCTTCATCCCTGGCGAAGTAGTAGTATTGCTTATTTCCGTATTTTATTGGTATCCATTTATATATAAGACCGTTTTTTCACTTCAGGATTATGTACCTCTTATTTTTCACTGCACTTCTTTCAACACTGCCTCTGTGCGTTTCCGTTAAGTCACTGACGTTCGTATCGAGTCAGGAGAGTGCAGCAATGCCTTCCAAAACTTTGAGAACCTCGTAGGATGCAAATATACTGGGATGAGAAGTATTTTCCCCTCTGTAATTCGAACACTCACCTTAATCCCCCTTGTTTTTACACAGTGGCGATATACATGCAATCCGCCGTGTTTCTTTGGATTTCGTGCGTGGTGATGTGGTCGGTTGGGTCAACGGTTGTGGAGTTTGCCAGAGGTCCCCACACCTGGGAATGACTGGTGGAGATAGAGAGTTGGGTCATTTGGGGGTGAAGTAGAGAATGATTGTAGAGTCGTAGCTTGTCCTACTCCATGGTGATTTATGGACGGATAATATTCTCTTATGTACATGGCTTTTGTTGCCTGTAGTCTCGTAGGGTCATGGCACTGTTTCGGTATTATTATGTTTTCAGTAAGATGCTGACGAATGACGTTAATGTCATTTTGCCGTTGTACATGTAATTTAGAGCCTCCGCTCTGAAGCTGAAGTGTTAAGCGTTGACTGAGTGATGTAGTTTCCAGCCCATCCGTCTTTATTGCTCTGTGTGAGGTTGTTCTCATTCTATAGTCACTAGTTTTCTTGTTCCTGTGGTAAGTGATGATGCTGAGACCATCTTCAGGATTGTTGCAGGTAATGATCCTGTGTTTTAGCTCTCGGATACGTTCGTCAGTCCGATAGGCAGGAGACATCTGGCTTTTGAAGAAAGCTGGATGGACAGTTCTGGGTTGGGTGTGATTAACTGATCGAGTTGGTAAGCCTCACTAGTCTCTTCATCAGTTAAATTAAAAATCACCTTGTTAGAAATACCATTGATTACTAAGATTTGCTTGACTCGGGTGATTTCTTAGTTATAGAAGTCCCATGATGGACAGTTCTTGTAAGCATGACTTAGGTAGGCTTTGATAACGCTTAGTGTGTGCCTCTCGGGGTCACTTACCCACACCGTTCAGACACCTGCCCAAATCAGTAGATATTACGGTGAACACTGGTGCGGTATTCCCCATTACGAGCCCGGATGTGTATGTCAAGAAAGGTTGTGGTCCACAACCAACTCTTAAGTGAATCTCAGGACAGATGTCTCCTCCCTAGCCTTCTGTGGCTTCCGAAGATGTTCATCGTTCAGTTTTGACAAAAGGAATGTCATCAACGTATCGGCTTTACGGAGTTGGACGGATGGTGATGTCATGCACAACTTGGTTTCCTGCATGTGTGTGTTAAAAAGAGTGTGGTTGAGAGAGCAGAAGAGGGTGTTTTGAAATGGTTTGGGCACATGGAGAGAATGAGTGAGGAAAGATTGACCAAGAGGATACACGTGTCAGAGGTGGAGGGAACGAGAAGTGGGAGACCAAATTGGAGGTGGAAAGATGGAGTGAAAAAGATTTTGTGTGATCGGGGCCTGAACATGCAGGAGGGTGAAAGGCGTGCAAGGAATAGAATGAATTGGAATGATGTGGTATACCGGGGTCGACGTGCTGTCAGTGGATTGAACCAGGGCATGTGAAGCGTTTGGGGTAAACCATAGGAAGTTCTGTGGGGCCTGGATGTGGAAAGGGAGCTGTGGTTTCGTTGCATTATTACATGACAGCTAGAGACTGAATGTGAACGAAAGTGGCCTTTGTTGTCTTTTCCTAGCGCTACCTCGCGCACATTTAGGGGGAAGGGGTGATTATTTCATGTGTAGCGGGGAGGCGATGGGAATGAATAAAGGCAGACAGTATGAATTATGTGCATGTGTATATACGTATATGTCTGTGTGTATATATATGTATACGTTGAGATGTATAGGTATGTATATTTGCGTGTGTGGACGTATGTATATACATGTGTATGGGGGGGGGGGGGGCCATTTCTTTCGTCTGTTTCCTTGCGCTACCTCGCAAACGCGGGAGACAGCGACAAAGTATAATAAAAAAAATAATATATATATATATATATATATATATATATATATATATATATATATATATATATATATATATATTTTTTTTTTTTTTTTTTTTTTTTTCTTTGTCGCTGTCTCCCGCGTTTGCGAGGTAGCGCAAGGAAACAGAAGAAATGGCCCAACCCACCCCCATACACATGTATATACATACACGTCCACACACGCAAATATACATACCTATACATCTCAACGTATATATATATATATATATATATAAAAGAGGGCAAATGAGAGTTGGGGTGAGAGAGTATCATTAAATTTTAGGGAGAATAAAAAGATGTTCTGGAAGGAGGTAACTAAAGTGCGTAAGACAAGGGAGCAAATGGGAGCTTCAGTGAAGTGCGCTAATGGGGAGGTGATAACAAGTAGTGGTGATGTGAGAAGGAGATGGAGTGAGTATTTTGAAGGCTTGTTGAATGTGTTTGATGATAGAGTGGCAGATATAGGGTGTCTTGGTCGAGGTGGTGTGCAAAGTGAGAGGGTTGGGGAAAATGATTTGGTAAACAGAAAAGAGGTAGTAAAAGCTTTGCGGAAGATGAAAGCCGGCAAGGCAGCAGGTTTGGATGGTATTGCAGTGGAATTTATTAAAGAAGGGGTGACTGTATTGTTGACTGGTTGGTAAGGTTATTTAATGTATGTATGACTCATGGTGAGATGCCTGAGGATTGGCGGAATGTGTGCATAGTGCCATTGTACAAAGGCAAAGGGGATAAGAGTGAGTGCTCAAATTACAGAGGTATAAGTTTCTTGAGTATTCCTGGTAAATTAAATGGGAGGGTATTGATTGAGAGGGTGAAGGCATGTACAGAGCATCAGATTGGGGAAGAGCAGTGTGGTTTCAGAAGTGGTAGAGGATGTGTGGATCAGGTGTTTGCTTTGAAGAATGTATGTGAGAAATACTTAGAAAAGCAAATGGATTTGTATGTAGCATTTATGGATCTGGAGAAGGCATACGATAGAGTTGATAGAGATGCTCTGTGGAAGGTATTAAGAATATATGGTATGGGTGGCAAGTTGTTAGAAGCAGTGAAAAGTTTTTATCAAGGATGTAAGGCATGTGTACGTGTAGGAAGAGAGGAAAGTGATTGGTTCTCAGTGAATGTAGGTTTGCGGCAGGGGTGTGTGATGTCTCCATGGTTGTTTAGTTTGTTTATGGATGGGGTTGTTAGGGAGGTGAATGCAAGAGTTTTGGAAAGAGGGGCAAAAATGAAGTCTGTTCTGGATGAGAGAGCTTGGGAAGTGAGTCAGTTGTTGTTCGCTGATGATACAGCGCTGGTGGCTGATTCATATGAGAAACTGCAGAAGCTGGTGACTGAGTTTGGTAAAGTGTGTGAAAGAAGAAAGTTAAGAGTAAATGTGAATAAGAGCAAGGTTATTAGGTACAGTAGGGTTGAGGGTCAAGTCAATTGGGAGGTAAGTTTGAATGGAGAAAAACTGGAGGAAGTAAAGTGTTTTAGATATCTGGGAGTGGATCTGGCAGCGGATGGAACCATGGAAGCGGAAGTGAATCATAGGGTGGGGGAGGGGGCGAAAATCCTGGGAGCCTTGAAGAATGTGTGGAAGTCGAGAACATTATCTCGGAAAGCAAAAATGGGTATGTTTGAAGGAATAGTGGTTCCAACAATGTTGTATGGTTGCGAGGTGTGGGCTATGGATGGAGTTGTGCGCAGGAGGGTGGATGTGCTGGAAATGAGATGTTTGAGGACAATGTGTGGTGTGAGGTGGTTTGATCGAGTAAGTAATGTAAGGGTAAGAGAGATGTGTGGAAATAAAAAGAGCGTGGTTGAGAGAGCAGAAGAGGGTGTTTTGAAATGGTTTGGGCACATGGAGAGAATGAGTGCGGAAAGATTGACCAAGAGGATATATGTGTCGGAGGTGGAGGGAACGAGGAGAAGTGGGAAACCAAATTGGAGGTGGAAAGATTGAGTGAAAAAGATTTTGAGTGATCGGGGCCTGAACATGCAGGAGGGTGAAAGGCGGGCAAGGAATAGAGTGAATTGGATCGATGTGGTATACCGGGGTCGACGTGCTGTCAGTGGATTGAATCAGGGCATGTGAAGCGTCTGGGGTAAACCATGGAAAGCTGTGTGGGGCCTGGATGTGGAAAGGGAGCTGTGGTTTCGGGCATTATTGCATGACAGCTAGAGACTGAGTGTGAACGAATGAGGCCTTTGTTGCCTTTTCCTAGCGCTACCCCGCGCACATGAAGGGGGAGGGGGATGGTATTCCATGTGTGGCGAGGTGGCGATGGGAATGAATAAAGGCAGACAGTGTGAATTGTGTGCATGGGTATATATGTATGTGTCTGTGTGTGTATATATATGTGTACATTGAGATGTATAGGTATGTATATTTGCGTGTGTGGACGTGTGTGTATATACATGTGTATGGGGGTGGGTTGGGCCATTTCTTTCGTCTGTTTCCTTGCGCTACCTCGCAAACGCGGGAGACAGCGACAAAGCAAAAAAAAAAAGAAAAAAAAAAAAATATATATATATATATATATATATATATATATATATATATATATATATATATATATATATATATATATATTATCCCTGGGGATAGGGGAGTAAGAATACTTCCCACGTATTCCCTGCGTGTCGTAGAAGGCGACTAAAAGGGGAGGGAGCGGGGGGCTGGAAATCCTCCCCTCTCGTTTTTTTTTTTTTTTTCTCCAAAAGAAGGAACAGAGGGGGCCAGGTGAGGATATTCCAAAAAAGGCCCAGTCCTCTGTTCTTAACGCTACCTCGCTAACGCGGGAAATGGCGAATAGTGTAAAAGAAAGAAAAAGATATATATATATATATATATATATATATATATATATATATATATATATATATATATATATATATATATATATATCCCTTGGGATAGGGGATTAAGAATACTTCCCACGTATTCCCTGCGTGTTATAGAAGGCGACTAAAAGGGAAGGGAGCGGGGGGCTGGAAATCCTCCCCCTCGTTTTTTTTTTTTTTTTTTTTTTTTTTTTTATTTTTCCAAAAGAAGGAACAGAGGGGGCCAGGTGATGATATTCCAAAAAAGGCCCAGGCCTCTCTTCTTAGCGCTACCTCGCTAATGCGGGAAATGGCGAATAGTTTAAAAGAAAGAAAAAAAAGATTCGCCATTTCCCGCGTTAGCGAGGTAGCGTAAAGAACAGAGGACAAAGCCTTAGGGGGAAAATCCTTACTTGGCTCCTTGTCTGTTGCTTCTTTTGGGAAATTTAAGCTGGACGGAGGATTTCCAGCCCTCCGCTCCCACTCCTTCTTTTTCACCTCCCACGACACGCAGGGAATACGTGGGAAGCATTCTTTCTCTCCCATCCCAGGGATTATTATCATATGTGTATATATATATATATATATATATATATATATATATATATATATATATATATATATATGTGTGTGTGTGTGTGTGTGTGTGTGTGTGTGTGGGTGTGTGTGACTGGAAGAAAAAGAAACATCATTTCCTAACGTCGGTCAGTGACCAGCGAAGTAGACAGATGGTCGTGTTTCTGGTGGATGATAAACAGCGTCATTTTCTCCCGGTGTAGCCCCTCCCCACACAACCACCTCCTTCCTATCCCCATGAGTAGCGGCGGAGATGCTGCGGTGTCAGGTCGCTGCGGGAGGCCGCCCAGGGGGGGTTCACTTGCCCACCAGAACTTGCTTGTAATGACTGAGGGCGTCCTCCTGTGTTATTGGTTATTACCGCTTTGTGCATAGAAGGAGAGGACTTTACACTCTGGAGCCTCGCCTCATATCAGTATGTTCACGTCACATGTTTTTCCTTTATCAGTTACCAAATGACACTAGCATCATTAACATCCATGAGACCAAGAATTGCTTTCTCACGTCCCTCTGCACGCCTTTCTTGCCTAACTTCCAGTTGTCTTCATATTCTCGTATTGGATATCGTCTGTACTAACGTTGTAATGGCCTCTTACAAGCTGATGCGCTCATCCCTCCACTCATTCTTCTTTCTTCTGTTGTGGGCACAGTGATGCCTTCTCTGCTCTCTTCTGGTACCATTGTGTTGCCTTCCTTCTGACCCTCTTTAGCAGTTCTGTGTTGCTGCTCGAGTAAGGAGCCGAGACTCACTGCGGTGCACTGCAACGCAGGTTGAGTGTACGTTGTGTGTGTACATCTCCCTGGCTACCTCTACTTATACTTGGAGATGGTTCTAAAAGTGACTCAAATAATTTGACGCGCGCGCGATCCTTTTCCCGTAAAGTTCTGGTGATTAAGTTTGGCGTCCCTCTCACAACACGAGTCTTGCTCGCTATTTTTCTCCTCGTATCTGGTACTCGCCACTTAGTCTGTTTATAGCTCTTCCCTTCTTGTCATGATTTTGCATTTTGTAGAGTAAGATTTTATAAGGAATTTATCTGACATTGCTGCACCTCTTGTAGGTTTCGTTGCAATATTTTCCAGTTTCTGATGCTTCGCACTTCTTTGGTAATATTAGCATCATCAACAAACATATTGATATATGAGTCTGTCTTGTTTAGCAAATAATTTACGTACTTCAGAAATGCCTCTGAGCTCTAATGGACCCCATTTGTCACCTTCGCCCAGCGTGAGAAGATTCCCTGTTCCTTCCTAGGTAGGTAGCTGTCAGTCCATCTGAGCGGCCTTCCTCTGACCCCAGCCTGGATGGTTAGCTTCATCATTAATCTTCTGTGGAGGGACAGTATCCACAGCCATCTGGCAGTGCAAGTTCACTCACTTGTCTCTTTTTTTCCCCAGAATGTTTTTCCTTGGCTTCTCTCTTCAAATGCAATTATCTGTTTGTAATCACTTGCTGGTACAATGCGCGGAGAGAGTTTTGCTTTCGTGGGGCCCCGTCTCAATTTTCTCATTCACACATCTTTCTAAGATTTTGCATATCGTCAATATTCACAAGTTCCTCAACTAATGATATCATAAAAGTACATCTCTGCTTGATTTACTACACTATCCTCCGGTTGTTCTGCCGTTCGTAAGATTATTGTAGGTATTTCATAAAGTTACATGAACCACAGTAGTGAGGGTGTGGAGCGAGGTGGAGTTGTGCCTCACCCACGAGGTTCCTCTTAAGGGACGATGGTAGGAGCACTGAGAGCCATGGACGGCTGGAGCTCGCCTCTGTGCCGTTCGTTGTCAGCCGTCAAGCCGAGGTCGTGGCGTTCGTTGTCAGCCGTCAAGCCGAGGTTGTGGCGTTCGTTGTCAGCCGTCAAGCCGAGGTTGTGGCGTTCGTTGTCAGCCGTCAAGCCGAGGTTGTGCCGTCCGTTGTCAGCCGTCAAGCCGAGGTTGTGCCGTCCGTTGTCAGCCGTCAAGCCGAGGTTGTGGCGCTCGTTGTCAGCTGTGAAGTTTGTGGAGCTTGTAAATATAAGATGGTCTACATAACATAATCATCAACTCTGCGGACATTAAGATCCATGTCTCTGCAAGGGGGACTAACCGATGAAACAAGTGAACTGTTTAGAGATGAGGTATTGCAGAGGAAAGTGTTACAGGTATGATTTTTGATGAATGTGCATTAAAAGTATCAAGTGTGTAAACGCATATGTGCATGGGGTCTGTCTTGAGTAATCGAAGCCCATATCTCGCTATAGACACTGGCGAAGAGTTGAGGAATGTGTGTGAGTGATCAGACACGAATCCAGCCTGTATCCTCCTGTCACCTTGCTTTACGAGCAATTCATTCCCTCCACCGTAAACTTTGCCTCACCTCCCTGGTCAACCACCCTGTCAAAAGGAAATATACAATAGATATCTCAGAATTATTACTGGATGCCTTGCAGCCTTAAGCACTCAGAACCTACACGTATAAACGATTCTCTTTCATATGTTAAGCTTACAGCTCATTGCCACAGCACGAGACTCTTCTCATCCAAACCACTCCTTAACTAACCACTAAGTCCAGAGAAGAAAACAAATGTTTACCCCTGCCTCGCACCTTAACCGCCTGTGCTCACAGATCACTCCACCCCAACAAACACAGTGCCGACATAACACATTCATACCAAATCGACCCGACAGGTGCTGATTAGTTGCCCTCCCAACCCAGTCTGCAAGACCATCCCACCACATTACTCTTCCCTGGTATGTACGAGTCACACTTTCTTGTCAGTGCTCTGGATATCACCCATCCCTACAAAATTCTCTTCCTGCCACATCTCCCTATCCACAAACAGGCCACACGGACCTTTGCATGTTTTTTTCCGGACGCTTCACTTGCCTTGATTCAGTCTTATGCCAAAAAGTCGATCCCAGTATACCACGTCGTTCCAATTCACTCTGTTCCTTGCACGCCTTTCACCCTCCTGTATGTTCAAGCCCCGATCGCTCAAAATCTTTTTCACTCCATCCTTCCACCTCCAATTTGGTCTCCCACTTCTCCTCCTTCCCTCCACCTCTGACACATATATCCTCTTGGTCAATCTTTCCACACTCATTCTCTCCATGTGACGAAACCATTTCAACACACCCTCTTCTGCTCTCTCATCCACACTGTTTTTATAACCACTTACTCGATCAAACCAACTCACACCACATATTGTCCTCAGACATCTCATTTCCAACACATCCAACCTCCTCCGCACAACCCTATCTATCGCCCATGCCTCACAACCATATATCATTGTTGGAACCACTGTTCCTTTAAACATACCCAATTTTGCTCTCCGAAATAACGCTCTCGCCCTCCACACATTCTTCAACGCTCCCAGAGCCTGTCCATCCTTACCCACCTTGTGACTCACTTCCGCTTCCATGGTTCCATCCGCTGCCAAATCCACTCCCAGATATCTAAAACACTTCACTTCCTCCAGTTTTCCCCACTCAAACTTACCTCCCAATTTACTTGTCGTTCAACCCTATTGAACCAAATAACCTTGCTTTTATTCACATTTGCTCTCGGCTTTCTTCTTTCACACACTTTACCAGACTCAATCACCAGCTTCTGCAGTTTCTCACACGAATCAGCCACTAGCGCTCTATCATCAGCGAAAAACAACTGACTCACTTCCCAAACCCTCTCATCCACAACAGACTGCATACTTGCCCCTCTTTCTCGAAAACTCATGCATTCACCTCCCTACCAACCCCATCCGTAAACAAATTAAACAACCATGGAGACATCACACACCCCTGCCGCAAACCGACATTCACTGGGAACCACTCACTTTCCTCTCTTCCTACTCGTACACATGCCTTACATCCTCGATAAAAACTTTTCACTGCTTCTAGCAACTTACCTCCCACACTATATACTCTAAATACCTTCCACAGAGCATCTCTATCAACTCTATCATATGCTTTCTCCAGATCCATAGATGCTCCATACATATCCATCTATCTTTCTAAATATTTCACACATTCATTCTTCAAAGCAAACATCTGATCCACACATCCTCTGCCACTTCTGAAACCACACTGCTCCTCCCCAGTCTGGTGCTCTGGACATGCCTTGACCCTCTCGATGAGTACCCTCCCATATAATTTCCAAGGAATACTGAACAGACTTATACTTCTGTAATTTGAACACTCACTCTTATCCCCTTTGCCTTTGTACAATGGCACTATACATGCATTTCGCCAATCCTCAGGCACTTCACCATGAACCAACCATACATACATTGAATATCCTCACCAATCAGTCAACAATACAGTCACCCACTTTTTAAATAAATTCCACAGCAGTACCATCCAAACCTGTTGCCTTGCCGGCTTTCATCTTCCGTAAAGCTTTCACTACCTCTTGTCTGTTTACCAAATCATTCTCCCTGACCCTCTCACTTTGCACACCACCTCGACCAAAACACCCTATATCTGCCACTCTATCATCACACACATTCAACAAACCTTCAAATACTAACTCCATCTCCCTCTCACTTCACTGCTACTTGTTATTACTTCCCCATTTGTCCCCTTGACCGATGTTCCCATTTGTTCTCTTGTCTTACACACTTCATTTACCTCCTTCCAAAACATTTTATTTTTCCTAAAATTTGATAATACTCTCACCCTAACTCTTGCACCTTTCTCTTGACCTCTTGCCTCTTTCTTTTATACATCTCACGGTCATTTGCACTATTTCCCTGCAGAAATCTTCCAAATGCCTCTCTCTTCTCTTTCACTAGCAATCTTCCTTCTTCATCCCACCACTCACTGGATTGAACCAGGGCATGTGAAGCATCTGGGGTAAACCATGGAAAGTTCTGTGGGGCCTGGATGAGAAAAGGGAGCTGTGGTTTCGGTGCATTATTACATGACAGCTAGAGACTGAGGGTGAACGAATGTGGCCTTTGTTGTCTTTTCCTAGCGCTACCTCGCGCACATGAGGGGGGGGGGGGGGGTTGTTATTTCATGTGTGACGGGGTGGCGATGGGAATGAATAAAGGCAGACAGTATGAATTATGTACATGTGTATATATATATGTATATGTCTGTGTGTATATATATGTATACGTTGAGATGTATAGGTATGTATATTTGCGTGTGTGGACGTGTATGAATATAGATGTGTATATGGGTGGGTTGGTCTTTCGTTGAGTCTTTCGTCTGTTTCCTTGCGCTACCTCGCTAACGCGGGAGACAGCGACAAAGCAAGATAAAATATATATATATATATATATATATATATATATATATATATATATATATATATATATATTTATTTATTTATTTATATATTCGCCATTTCACGCGTTAGCGAGGTAGCGTTAGGAACAGAGGACTGAGCTCAAGAGGGAAAATTCTCACTGAGACCTTTCTCAGTTTCTTCTTTTGGAAAAACAGAAATGGAAGGGAGTGATTTCCATCCCCCGCTTCCTCCCCTTTTAGTTGCCTTCTACGACACGCATGGAATACGTGGGAAGTATTCTTTATCGCCTATCCCCAGGGATATATATATATGTATATATATATATATGTTCGCTGATGATACAGCGCTGGTGGCTGATTCATGTGAGAAACTGCAGAAGCTGGTGACTGAGTTTGGTAAAGTGTGTGGAAGAAGAAAGTTGAGAGTAAATGTGAATAAGAGCAAGGTTATTAGGTACAGTAGGGGTGAGGGTCAAGTCAATTGGGAGGTGAGTTTGAATGGAGAAAAACTGGAGGAAGTGAAGTGTTTTAGATATCTGGGAGTGGATCTGTCAGCGGATGGAACCATGGAAGCGGAAGTGGATCATAGGGTGGGGGAGGGGGCGAAAATTTT